>NC_140169.1:76953151-77170058 GCF_963971535.1 Notolepis coatsorum | reverse complement strand
AAGGGTTCTATGTTCCCCCGTCCGCAAAAGGGTTCTATGTTCCCCAGGTCCTATGTTCCCCGGGTCCTATGTTCCCCGGTAGCCGCAAAAGGGTTCTATGTTCCCCGGGTCCTATGTTCCCCCTATGTTTCCCCGATAGCGATAAAGACTCGCCCCAGGCTCGCCACAGCAGTGGACTTCAAAGATAGTCACTTTTATAGATAATTCATTTGTATCGCAACGGAGTCACGGATCTAGTCGGGCCACATAGCATTATGTCGAGAAAAATCAAATACAATAAACAAGTGTAAATTAAAGAATTTAAAACGAAGTTTAGCAATAAATAATAAATTAAGTCAGAATTTGTTCTTACTTGCTTGCCTGGGTAAATAAAGCCTATAGAAATGTAAACCAAAAAAAAATAATTATTTAAAAAAAAATTTAAACCGATACCGATATTTTTCGATAACACATTTTAATGCCAATATCGGCCGATAATATCGGTAGGCCGATAATATCGGAAATCCCTAGTGATTTCCAATGTCGTAAGGCAATTCTACATCCTGATATCATGGCCATTCTATACCACATTCCTTGGTTTAATATCTTTCGGTACTATACCCAATACGCATGCCGCTGGGGAGTTATTCACCTTTACATTCAGAACTTTACTTAGGAATATCACAATTTGATCCCACATTTTCCGAACTTTCTCACATTCGTATAACATATGTAGTAGAGTACCTGTCTCCTTCTCACATCTCCAGCAGATGTCACTGTTTCTTAATTTTAGTCTGGCTAGTTTACTAGGCGTCCAATAGCTTCTGTTTAAGACTTTGTAAAAGATAAGTTGTGACTGTGCCTCCCGAGAGAATTTACCCCATTTGGTCACCAGCTTCTCCCATATTTCTTCAGTAATATCCTCACGTACATCGTTCTCCCAGCTCAACCTCAGACCCAATTTGGGTGCATTGTGTTCCCTTATAACAGGGGTGGCCAACCAGTCAGAGACTAAGAGCCACAAAAATTATTGTGGTACCACAAAGAGCCACACCATATACCAGCGTTTCTCAACCTTTTTTTTCAGTCACGGCACCCTTCATGTGTTTATACTGTAGGTCTCACCCTCTGGCCTCTGAAGTTGCTAATGTCTTTTTTATTTGGGCCTCACAGGGTTAAAAGTACCCTGTGAGACCCACGGTTGCAAAATTACTAAATCACTTTTAGCCATTTAAAAAAAATAATGTTTATTTAAAAAATGTTAAGCACATGTATAGTCAATTGGTCCTGTTGTTCAGCCTCACAATGCTATTTGATAGTAAATGTGTTTATATGTCCCACCCTCTGGCCTCTGAAGTTGCTAATGTCTTTTTAATTTGGCCCTCACAGGGTTAACCTCTTAAGCCCGAGATATACAGTAAAAGTGTATTTTCAGCATTACGTTTGTTTACCAATTAGTTTAACTGTTATTAGTGAAATATAAAATTATAGAAATCTCAGGGCATTGAGTCGGCAATCGGCGCATATTGACAGGAGGAAGTGGCACAGCTAAAAGTGAGTGTAGTCTTTTGAAGGAAGAGACTCAGGGCTTTCGAATTTAGAAAAACTACCCTACCCAGCTCACACCAGCCCCTGTCAATCATCTGACTTCTGGATTTACTTTTTTATTTCTCTTATTTTTTGGGATTATCTCCCACAAACCTGAACGTTATTGCCATAAAACAGAACGCAGTTAGTTTCTCTACCTTTCTGTGAATGTCTTGCAAAAAACGGTGTTGCAATACGATGAAAAATGGTGGAGAAATTTACATTATATAAAAAAGATGGCAGAATTCAGTACTGTATCTACAAAACCTTCTGTTTAATCATCTTCCCTTTATTCATTTGCTTAGATTTTTCAGGTCTGGTCAATTTTAGCATGGTGTTATTCACAGTCAAAGAATTTTTTTTTTTTAATATAATTGATATTCTCCTTTGGTTCATTACAATTTACTCAAGCCTAGTAACAGACACACTATTTCTGACACTGATCCATTATGTCCCTAGATTCAGATACCAGGAAGCCTGTAGCTTTATGCCAAGCAAGCAGTGCAAAAATGCTTCCGCATTCGTCACCGCACGCCAGTGCGGTAAAGCGCCCTTCTTTTCAGACAAATGCTACCGTGCGTGCACCGGCGGCGGCGTGCTCGCTCAGGTGCGTGCGTGCGCCGGCGTGCTCGCGCGAGGTGCCCGCGCATGCGCATGAGATCCCGCCTCGAGCGGAGCTCAATATATATAAGTAACCGCCCCTTATTCAGTATCTAGCAATAGCTCAATTGGCAAGGCCACATGGCTGTGGATCCTATGGCTCGTTTGCTGGCGAGTTCGAATCCCATCGAAAATATTTTTTAACGTGATTTTTTTTTAACGTGTATTCTTTCGCCGGTTAAGGTTAGGCATGGTTAAGGTTAAGGTTAGGCATTGTTTCGGAGTTGGTTAAGGTTAGAACGGTTAAGTTTAGGCGCTGTTAAGGAGCTGGTTAAGGTTAGAGTTTGTCAAAGAGAATGGCAATATAATTTCTATGGTTAAGGTTAGGCATGGTTAAGGTTAAGGTTAAGGTTAGGCATTGTTTCGGAGTTGGTTAAGGTTAGAACGGTTAAGTTTAGGCGTTGTTAAGGAGCTGGTTAAGGTTAGAGTTTGTCAAAGAGAATGGCAATAGACAGCCTATTTCCGCGCGACCTGGGCGCTGGGCGGCGGAAAATGAAAGGCGCATTACTGCACGCCACTACGGTAAATTTTTGCACTGCTTGCTTGGCATAAAGCTACACGCTACCAGGAACATGCAAATGGACCATTTAAAAAAAAATTGTAAATGTTTATTCTACGTCCTTATGGAATGAATGACATACAACAATAAAAAAAGTAAATTTTATTTTTATTTTTTTTTATGGATGGAAGAGCCGCACATTGACGGGCAAAGCGCGAGCGGCGGGTTGGCCACCCCTGCCTTATAACATCATAGAACCTTGATGCACCGCCTTTCCTACGCCATCCTTTATAAAATATTTCTTGAATTGCAGTAATCTGGCCACATTTTGACCCATCTACTGATGATGACGATATACAATGTCTAATCTGCAGGAATCTATACAAGTTTTTATTATCTATGCCAAAATCATTTTTAATATCCTCAAACGGTAATACCCCATCTTCCCCGGCTATATCACCTAGTACATGTATCCCCTTTTTAACCCAGTCATCCCATATGACTGATTTCTTACCAATCTTTAGTTTTTTATTAAACCATATAGAGGCTCTTGCAGTTAGATATGGGTTAGCTCTAGTTAGCCTGTGTGATTGATTCCAGGTTTCTCTGGTAAATGCCAGGAGAGGGTTCTTAAAAGGTATAGGTCTGTCTGATTGTGTCAGGAAGGATTCCAGAGATGAGGGATATACCATTTCCTCCTCCATCTTGACCCAAGCAGGTGCCTCTTCAGTCGAGTGATTCAATTTGGAGAGCTGGGAGAGTGAGAACGCGTAGTGATACCAGTCTAGCTTAGGCAGGGATAAGCCACCATCTTACTTTGCTGCATACATTTTGGCCCGACCGAATAGAGGCCTTTTGCCCCACCACAAATATACATTAATTACCTTGTCATATTGTTTGAGTAACTGAGTTGGGAGGGTTAGTGGAAGCATATATAGGATATAATTTAATTTGGGGGCCAATATAATTTTTACTAAGTTTATCTTACCAAGAAGGGACATATTCATCTTGGCCCAATTCTGGGTCAAAGCACTAACGTGTACGATTATAGGGGCAATATTGGCTTGTACTATCTCTTTCAGACCTGGGATCAGCTTTATTCCTAAATATATCAACCCTGACGGCATCCACCTGAACTGCCATCCCCTCCTAATAGCAGGGGGACAGCACCTAGAGAGAGGCATTGCTTCTGATTTGCTCCAGTTGATTGTGTATCGAGATATTTATGAGAAGGACTCGATAACAGTTCCAATGACCCCAGCTGCTGTTTGGGGATTGCTGGATACCAATAAGATATCATCCGCATATAAAAATAGTTTATGTTCCACCTGTCCCGCTATTACCCCTTTGATGTCTTGACTTGTTCTTAGTGCGATGGCAAGTGGTTCGAGAAAAAGCGCGAACATTTGGGGAGAAAGCGGATAGCCCTGCCTCGTCCCCCGTCCTAGGTTGAAGGGCGATGATACGATCTCGTTAGTCAGGACAGAGGCCATCGGATTTGTGTACAACAGCTTTACCCACCCAGTAAACGATGGTCCGAATCCGAAGCGCTCTAGTGTGTGAAACAAAAACGCAAACTCTACTTTATCAAAGGCCTTTTCGGCGTCTAATGAGAAGGCCACTGTAGGTTCTACATCATTCCTAACCTTTCCACATTATGTGTAGGAGTCTGCAAATATTATCAGCTGAATTTCTCCCTTTTACGAGAGCGGGTGCACTCCTAGTGCAGCACGGGACATCCAGGTTGGAGGTGTACTGGAGCGGTGATCCTGGGCACAGAGAGAAACAGATTAGGACAAGGTATATCAACGAGAACAGGGTTGCAAGGCTTTAGGTTCGTCGTCGTACCTAGGTAGCTAGTTTAACACTGCGACGAGGGATGACAGGATCCGTCAGGTGATATAGGGGCTGCTGATGAGGGAATCCCTCACAGCCGCGCTGATTGATGCTCGTCTGGCAGCGTGGGAATGCTGCAGCAGGAAGATGCCCATATATGGGCGCGGCAGGATGGGGGCAGAGGAAGGCCCGAGCCCTGACCATGACAAGACTTAAATATTCCACCAGGGGCTTTACCCAGACATTTTTCAAGGTTTGGCAGCCATTTTTAGATTATTTTAATCTAAAATTCCCAGTTGAGGATGTTTAGGCATAGGACGGTGATTATTTAGATAGGCAATTTCTCTATGGCAAGTGACAACCTGTAATAAGAACGTTGCAATTTTCTTTATTATTATTATTATTATTATTATTATTATTATTATTATTATTATTATTATTATTATTATTATTATTATTATTATTATTATTATTATTATTATTATTATTATTATTATTATTATTATTATTATTATTATTATTATTATTTTTGTCTCTTTTTGTTTACTGTATTTTTTATTTATTTTAGGTATTTATTTTAGGTATTGTATATGTAGTCATGTACTCTATGTATGTTATATGCATAGACGCCTGCGCAATAGAGCACTCGAAGCAGCTGCTCTCCCACTATTGAACTTGGGGGAGCAAACGTGTCATTTTGCTCCCCCACTTTTTGATCATATGAAAAATATGATATATCCCCCCCAATATATAAATCTAACCATAACTACGTAATTTCAATCAAATTAATAATACGCAATGACACTTAATAGCAAGTTTCCAAAGATTGCGACCCCCCCCCCTGCCCCATATGGTTTGATCCAGTGCCTCCCACCCCCAGCAGACCATGGCGCGGCGCACGGCGCTGCAGCCTCCAGGGCAGGTAGGCTGAGTGTATCAAAGCCCACCGAGTGTGTCATTAATTGGTGGCAGGCAGGCAGGCTTTTCCACTAAGTTGTTCAAATAAAAGGATTATGTTAGACATGTCTTTACTATTGAGTGGTAGAACTTCTACGGTTCTACCACGCAATACAATAAAGGTGTTTCACAGTCCCGAAATGCGATCAGGTCATACCGTAAATCCTCTAATAAATAATAATAATAATAATAATAACTTTTCCCTCTGGTTGGCGTTAGCTTTAGTGCTAGCCGCTAGCTAACGTTGTCATTATTATTATCTAGATATGTGGTGTCAGCTGGATGACGTTGACTTCGTTTGCAAATGTTAACGTTCGCTATCTATATCGCACACGAGCAGGGCCGGATTAACGACGGCCGCGGCCCGTGGGCCTCGAGTGACGAGGGGCCTCCAATTTTTTTTTTTTTTTTTTACTTTTTTTTTTGGAGATCGATGTCATGACTGTGCACTGCAGACTCAGGGAGGAGGCAGAGAAGGAGAGAAAGAGACACAAGAGTTACAGGTAATGGAAATATATCTTTTTTCTCTTTCTTATTAAAAACTTGGCCTATTTGAAAGGAGATTGATTTAATAAAAATAAATGAGCGAAAAATCAATATACAGTATATATACAGTATATATATATTAATATATTATTATTATAGTAATTGGCTATCATACTGCAATATAAACTGAGTTTTATAGTGAAAAGAGCAGCTTTATTGGTCAAGATTGAAGGCTCTATATTGCAGGAAATTGCACGTACAGGTTCATTACATTTAAAAAAAAAACGGCCGTGGAGGGGGTCGTGCCTTGCCACCACCTTGCCTGTCCCAAAAAAAAGAAAAAAAAATGTAAAAAAATATAAAAAAAATAAATTAAAAATTATATAAAAAAAAATCTTGCACCCCCACTTTCAACTATAATTAGGCGGCCATGGTACACGTATATAATGTTGTTTGTTAAAAGATTTAAATATAGTTTAAATATAGTTTTCTCCGTGGCCTAGGGTCGGAGCCAAAATGTAGGGGAGAGCCGTCCGATTATGGAGAAGTGTGGTTTATCACCTTGCAGGTGTTGTGGATATATCAAGACAACACGCAAAATTGGATGCCTTTTTTTTCCCTCCTTTTCTCTACTCGCACGGCTCAAAATGGTAAAACACAGCTTCCCTATAGGTAACCTTTGGGAAAATCTACTGCTTTCACTGTCTACAACTGCCCTACACTGTCAAATTGATACAGGATATTTTAAGTATTATACACAAGAACTGAGCGGCCGAATAACGGAAAAAGGGTAGATCCCTGGCACCAACAGGAGGGTGTATCCCAGCTGTGAGCTGGCAGCTGGAGGGTATAGCTGGTGCCCTCCGAAATGCCGTTGAGCAAGGCACTGAACCTGAAAATTGCTGCAGGAGCACTGCAAAAAGACACATTTAAATTGTCTTGTAAATCCAATGAATTACTCTTCCTCCCTATCCAAACTCTCCTGGATTACCAAGCAAGAGGGGTGTCTGTGTGGAGGGATCAGGGTGTCTGACCTCAGTGACCTCTAATGGCATTAGGACTTGACCTATGTGAGTGTGTACGTGTGTGTGTGTGTGTGTGTGTGTGTGTGTGTGTGTGTGTGTGTGTGTGTGTGTGTGTGTGTGTGTGTGTGTGTGTGTGTGTGTGTGTGTGTGTGTGTGTGTGTGTGTGTGTGTGTGTGTGTGTGTGTGTGTGTTTCTCCCATGGGTCACACGGAAGGAACCGGAGGTAACTACAGTTTGAGATTTGAACTGTGATAACGAGTGCCACTGACACAAACAAACACACACACACACACACACACACACACACACACACACACACACACACACACACACACACACACACACACACACACACACACACACACACACACACACACACACACACACACACACACACAATCATCACATCTCAAGGGACTCCTATGATCCCCTGATCCCCCGGAAGTATACAAGTGTGTGTGTGTGTGTGTGTGTGTGTATAACCTTAGCTCATTAGTGAATGTGTGTGTGTGTGTGTGTGTATCTGTGTGTGTGTATCTGTGTGTGTGTATCTGTGTACTTGTGCCCTTAGCTCCGTGTGTAACCTTAGCTCCGGTGAAGCCATAGACAGACAGGTCCACTTAGTAGAGGAGGACAGACACAACCACCTTACACCAGGCTGTAATCACAAACACATGTGTGTCCCCTCGCTCTCTCTCTCTCTCTCCTCTCTCTCTCTCTCTCTCTCTCTCTCTCTCTCTCTCTCTCTCTCTCTCTCTCTCTCTCTCTCTCTCTCTCTCTCTCTCTCTCCTTGTTAGTGGCGTCGCGTGGGTAAAATAACAGGGGAAGCCAAAAAAAAATTATTAAAAAAATAATTATTAAATATTTTTATTAATATTTTTATTAATTTTTTTTTTTTTTTTTTTTAAGTCAAGCGGTCACCATGTACACTACAGTATGGCTTGGCGGCCAGTCAAACTTTCTTTTTATTTATTTAACAGATTGCAGAATGGGTACAATACAGTACGGCTCAATACACACAATTGTATAAGGGGATGCAGACCAGAGAAAGACGTTTGTCTTGTTTACATCAGGGTCATTAATACTGCTGGAGCATTGGTTCATTTTTGGTCTCTTTTTTTCCTTGCACGATTTTGCACGCCGCGTGGGAGCAAATTCGAGACACATATTCGGTTGCAAGAAGGTGTCCCACGGTCTCCTCTATGGCCGTGAATATTTCCACGCGGATCGGAATCACGGCGCGCCCGTGGGACACTTTTCCGTTTCGGCGAGTTTATTCCACGCTTTCGGCTTTCCTTTTCTAAGCATTTTTAGGGCTACATGTGAATGAGTAAAAGTTGCGGGACGCCCAGATGTTTCCACGATAGAAAGCGCGCGTGGATCTCATAATAGGCTCACTTAATACAGCGCTTTTAAAATCACGCGACATTTTCAGGGTCGCAAGCCGACTTTTTCCCCTCGTTTTCGATGATGGAAGTGATTTAGTAAAAGCTTCGGCACGCCGAGAGGTACCCGTGGATTTAATCTCGCGAGGATCAAGGCAATATTCGGCCCGTGGGAGAAGTCACGGGTTAATACAATTTTCAGAGTGCAGAGGGGAGGTGTGCAGAGGGCCAGACTAATTATTCTGCTCACAGCCCCGTTTTAAACTTTTAAGGTGTGGCAGTCAGCTCGAATCTGATTGGCTAGTATCGGTTTTGGACTCTACATACATGAATCACATGGTTGAGGCTGGAGAAAGACACCTACCCCCTGCCTCTCCTCTAGCTGCAGTGAGCATAGTGAGTCTGACAGTGTGTTAGAGAGAGTGAGAAGGAGAAGAGGGAGACATTTAAAAAAAAAAAAAAAAAAAAATTATAACACAGATGCACAGATGAAAAAGAATGTAAACTATATTAAAAAAAAATTATATATATATTTTATTTTTTCATATTTCATATTTCATATTAATTCATATTTTGATAGGGAGGCCTGGCTTCCGTTGGCTTCCATAAGGATTCGCCACTGGTTAAACTGTGTTAAACAGCTGACTAGCTGAATAGCATGGTGCTTGAGAAGATAATTGCAGATGTCTTTACATAATGCACTACAGAGATAAACCACAAACCTTTTCAAACTTGACTACATTAATATTCGAAATATGCCCAAGTTGGTTTGCTGTTGCAGTGTTTCATAATATCAATAGCTGTTAGGAAATACTTGAGCTCAAGTCAAGATGCTCATCTATATCTACCTCACTATAATTAATAGAGTGTGTATGTAGGTATCGTTATTTTAGGTGCTGCACAAACTAATTTTGTTGTACTGTATTGTGCAATGAACGCTTTCTACTACTTCTACTACTATTGGGACATGTGCAATAATGCAATAATGGTATTCTCTAATGTGCATTATTTTCCGCCGATGTGCAATATTTCTTTTCTACTGTGATGTATTGCAATGCTTAAAAAGAACGTTTTTAATGTTCTTGATAATAAGTAGGGATGCACCGAATGGGAAATTCTTGGCCGAAACCGATACCGAATATAGGAAACAGTTGGCCGAAAACCGAATGTCGAAAGGCCGAAAATGATTAATATAATATATTATATATATAATGTATTTTATTTTTATTTTTTGCTACCTGATTATGGCAAAAGACATGATTATGGCAAAACGTAACTTAAATAATATTAATAATCACTATTATGGGCCCATAAAACATTTATTCAGCACTTTTGAATGCATACATTAATTCCAGACTGACTGCTGAAAGATTGTACAATTTAAACATTTTCTCTTTGCATACAACAAAATGTGCATTAAAGTCAAGTGCATTTTCTTTTCTCTGTAGGATAACTACAACAAAGTGCATTCAGAACAAAGCCAAGGTGCTTTAAAACTGCATAACGATCTGCATAAAGACACACACACAGGACTGTTGTATTTACTACATCTCCCATGACTCTTAGCGGGGGATGACGTAGCTTACGAGAGACGGGTCAAAGAGGAATGGAAGCGTTAGCTAGCTTAACGCTAACGTTAGTTCAAAAGGTTTTAACCGCGACGGGCATATAGTAATGGCGAGGATATAAAGCATGTTAAAGACGCATTTATTGGATGCGTTGCTCGCAGAGTTTATAGAAACAGCGCGACTCCCAAGAGGAGTTAGTTATCACAGGCAGCAGAACGCAGGAAGAGCTGCCAAGCTGCTCACGTTACACGTTGCACGTTTTGATTACGTCATCACAACAACACTTTAGGTTACGAACAGGGGTGCAGTGCTGGGCATACGCGGTCAAACGACGTTTGGGCTTCGTCACTGAGGCAGAATTGCGCGCATCCTATTATTATGCAAAGTCTAGGTGATAAGTGCCGGCCGGCGTTTGGCCTTGGCCCATATTACGACTGCACCACTGGTTACGAACATTACGTAACCCTGTTCTTTGACATTCTGTGATATATTTTCGGTGCTAAAACCCTTTCGGCCGAAAGCCGAAAGAGCCTTTTTAACCATTTTTCTGCCGATAATTTCGGTGGCCGAATTTTCGGTGCATCCCTAATAATAAGTGCATGTATGTAGCAGAGGGTGTGAGTGGGTACATGAATGTGTGGTGTGACAGTGAGTATGCGTACAACTAACGTATGTATGGTAGTGTGTCTATGGGTACATCATGGATGTGTTGTGTGGTAGAGTGTGTATGTAGGTATCGTTATTTTAGGTGCTGCACAAACTAATTTTGTTGTACTGTATTGTGCAATGACAATAAAGCTTTGTACTACTTCTACTACTTCCATAGCAACATAATTCTACTGAAAAGGTCTATAGACTAGTAGTACAAAAAGTCCACTAGAAATTACCTGTAGATTGGTACAAAGACAGTAATTTAGTTTGTACTTGGTAATGGTGAAGGTTTTGGTGCGTTGTCACATAGCTTCAACATAGCTTCACTGTAATCATGGTAAATTATTAAACACATAATTTCAAACATATCCCAAAGCTCTAATTTACAGCCATGACAAACAGCAACCGTAATGAAAAACTCATATTTATATGTTGTTCTCATGTCAAGATCTGACGCAATCAAGTGTTAACATGTCTCCATTACTATTATTATTATTTTTCTTTTGGTGGTGGGGCAACACACTTGTTTGGATTACTGATTGGGCTTTAATGAAACAGTCACTCTAAATGTTCAATGAATCATTAGGCTCCTGTAGGAAATGAAGGCACTCCAAGACACCCATATTTGGACATGCCATGCTGGAAATTCTGAAGATATTGATGTCCTGCAACCTTTGAACTGAACTGAGAATATATCTTCACATACGCAGACTGACAGCTTGAGAGAGGGCCTGTGTGTGTGTGTGTGTGTGTGTGTGTGTGTGTGTGTGTGTGTGTGTGTGTGTGTGTGTGTGTGTGTGTGTGTGTGTGTGTGTGTGTGTGTGTGTGTGTGTGTGTGTGTGTGTGTGTGTGTGTGTGTGTGTGTGTGTGTGTGTGTGTGTGTGTGTGTGTGTGTGTGTGTGTGTGTGCGTGTGTGTGTGTGTGTGTGTCTGTGTGTGTGTGTGCATGTTTGTATTTGTGTATGTTTGCTTGTACTTGTGTGAATGATTTTAGCGTGTGTTCATGCGCACAGGCTGTGTGTGTGTGTGCGCATGTGCGTGCGTGTGCGTGTGTGTGTGTGTGTGTGTGTGTGTGTGTGTGTGTGTGTGTGTGTGTGTGTGTGTGTGTGTGTGCGTGTGTACGTGTGTGTGTGTGTGTGTGTGTGTGTGTGTGTGTGTGTGTGTGTGTGTGTGTGTGTGTGTGTGTGTGTGTGTGTGTGTGTGTGTGTGTGTGTGTGTGTGTGTGTGTGTGTTAGTGAGCAGAGCGTCTGGTAGCTGTCAGTCGGGACACTCAACTGAAAGATTCTGAATGAATGTCTCTTTCCAGACCTCTCCACTTACCCTCTCTTCCATCTCACTCTGTAGTCTCTCTCTCTCTCTCTCTCTCTCTCTCTCTCTCTCTCTCTCTCTCTCTCTCTCTCTCTCTCTCTCTCTCTCTCTCTCTCTCTCTCTCTCTCTCTCTCGCTCTCTCTCTCTCTCTCTTTCTCTAGTGTGACTTCGATCTCCTGGCTAACTTATTCAAAGGGAGGAATGAAGACGACACTTCAACAAAGAAGAGAGATTCAACAAAGGCAAGAAGGAAACTCCCTGCAGTATTGAGATTGAGACTCCCCTTCTCCTCCCCCCCACACACGCACGCACACACACACACACACACACACACACACACACACACACACACACACACACACACACACACACACACACACACACACACACACACACACACACACACACACACACACACACACACACACACACACTACACGAACATGGACACATAAAGTGAAACCTGTCTCCCAAACCTCTATTTGACTTGTCACTCTTGAACTTCATCCCCCTCTCCTTTCCTCTTTTCACCTCATCCTCTCCCCCTCTCCATCATCACCTCTCCTTTCTTCCTCCTAGCTCTTCTCCTCCTCCTCTCCTCTCCTCCCCTCCGGACGTGGACAATTGTTGCTTTTTACTCTCTCTTGTTTAGCCTTCACATCCTCCTCTAGAGCCTCTGACACACACACAATAAGTTATCACATTTCATACTTTCCAGTTTATCTTGAGGAAATAAACATTGTTATCGTGAATTGCACAAGACTCGCGTAAGTCAAACGAGTTGAAAGACTGAGCCTAAGAGGAGATGCTGACAAAACATTATAGTCATATTGTTACAGCCACAGCCAGGGCCTCTCTCTCTCTCCTGTCTGGCAGCAGGTCCCCACGCCCTTATATGGGCTGCTTCCTGACTCCTCATCACCACGCCGTCTACCTGGGTCACCCTACACACCTGAGACTCATCACGTCATCACCGAGCCTGGATATGAGGCCTGCGCTCCTGCCACTCCCCGTCCGAGTGTTGCTTCACCTGCCGTGGATGGCACACCCCGGGTCTACCCCCCCACCCGTGGGTCTACCCCCCCACCCGTGGACGCCACCAGCCTGGACGTAGCTTGGGATCACATGGAGTGACCTTCTTCTGTACATTTCATTATTCAACCTTGTCAAAGCCTGGTACCTAGTTAAATACCCTAAACCGCCTCATTCTCCTGTGCCTTGTGTTCTGCTCTTGGGTTCAAACCTAGACGCCACCCATATACACATAATACCCCCCCTACACACACACAATCAGCCAGGCGTATACACATACACTCCTCCCTCCGCATCTCTCTCTCTCTCTCTCTCTCTCTCTCTCTCTCTCTCTCTCTCTCTCTCTCTCTCTCTCTCTCTCTCTCTCTCTCTCTCTCTCTCTCTCTCTCTCTCTCTCTCTCTCTCTCAGCTGTTGTCCAGCTGTTATATTCTGTGTATTTACTATTTGGCGTATTTATTTGACAGCAGCAAGCTGCATCTGATGAGGTGAGAAGTGCTACACCACAGTGGTCTGGAAGTGTGTGTGTGTGTGTGTGTGTGTGTGTGTGTGTGTGTGTGTGTGTGTGTGTGTGTGTGCGTGTGTGTGTGTGTGTGTGTGTGTGTGTGTGTGTGTGTGTGTGTGTGTGTGTGTGTGTGTGTGTGTGTGTGTTGTGCCATGTGTGTGTGTGTGTGTGTGTGTGTGTGTGTGTGTGTGTGTGTGTGTTGAGGAATAAAGAGGTCAAAGGTAAGTCAGGGGTTAATCCAGGGTCATATCCACTCAGCTGTCAGCTCTCTGTCAGAGAGGAGGAAACTGCACTAGCTTTGTATTGTCATTATTAGCATAATTTGCATCATCATTACTAATATCATCACCGCCACCATTTTCATCATCATCATCAACACCCTCTTTACCACCCTCGTTTAACCCTTTCACTACCACAATACCAAATGGTTAACCCTTTCACTGCGACAATACAGAAGATTGACCCTTTCACTGCCACACGGCACGACAAATGGTTAACCCTTTCACTGCGACACTATAGAAGGTTAACCCTTTCACTACCACACTACAGAAGGTTAACTCTTTCACTACCAGCCACTACAGTGGTAGTGAAAGGTTAACCTTCTGTAGTGTGGTAGTCAAGTCAAGTCAAGTCAAGAGTTTTATTTGTCACGGCATACAAGTATACAATGAAATGCGGGGGGTCTTGCCCGCAACGGTTGTGCATAATACTATAGTAATATATAATAATAATATATTAAGAATCCAATAGAACGACATTGTGCAATAATACAAGTAATCAAAGTAGGGCATATCGGTATATGTACATGATTATTTACAGAGCATGGTAGGACATGCTAGGTCCTGTGGTAGTGCAATATACTGTTAGCTACGGATGAGGCACTGGGTCTTTATGTACACTGCTATACAATGCTATATTATACAATCTCAAGTTATACTATACTATTCTTAAAGTGACCTTTCCTTTTGTAAAGTGACCATAAGTGTGAGCGTGTGCAGCATGAGTGTGTGTGTGCTCATGTTAAAGTGGCTGCTAGTGTGTGAGCGTGTACAGTGTGTGTGTTGTGTGTGTGCTCATGTGTGCTTGTGTGTGGAGAGTTCATTGTTCAAGGCTCTGATGGCCTGAGGGAAGAAGCTGAGCCGAAGTGAAAGGGTTAATAATATCAAAGCTTGTTTTCTGATATGATCAGCAAAAACAAATATTCCAAAGGAGTTGATACATGTCTGGATGAGCAACATTACTATGACGAGGCTGCAGTGTAACGGAGGCTAAGTTTTACACTGCAAGCCTTAGGCTTAGCCTCAGGGCTCTTCACATAATTTGTTAAATGTGGCCAATATCAGATTCCAGTCTGAACTGGTCACGCTCTTGAACTGACCCCCCCATGCGCAAATTAACAATAACGACAAATGTCAATCTCTAGAGTATATCAAACAAGAGGGAAGACTGTATTGTGTTTTTTGTTGATTGTTCGAGATAAGATAAACTCAACTCAACTCAACATATGAGGAAAGAAATCTGATTTGGGCCAGTTCCGTCTGAACGTGGCCAGAGGATATAGTTTGATTGTAAACAAAGCAGGATAAATACCGGTGAAGTGATGAGACACCCGTCATCAGGGTTCGAATTATCACCTGAGAGCTATGGGGGCCCCCTGAATTTTATTTTTTTGCTATTTTTTTCCTGAAATTGTGGCTGTTTTCAAAGTCATATTTAGAGGAATATCTCATTAGGATTAGTCTAATACTAAGTAATAATGACATCACACAACAGTCTAATCATTATTTTGCCCTCCCCAGCCATATCCGTGATGCAAACACCCTGACATCTTTTAAATCAGCCCTCAAAACTCACCTTTTCAATCTTGCTTTTGACCTCTAATTCTGTCTGTGTTATTTTATTTTTGTCATGTATTATTTTTGTTCTGTTTTTTGTTTTGCCATAGTTTGTCTCTCCTGCCCATGTAAAGCGTCTTTGAGCACCTGGAAAAGCGCTATATAAAATAGATGTATTATTATTATTATTATTATTATTATTATTATTATTATTATTATTATTATTATTATTATTATTATTATTATTATTATTATTATTATTATTATTATTATTATTATTATTATTGTGTGATGTCATTATTCAGTCTCATTCTTAACCATCAATATTTGTTCATTTTCTTACTCACCTCTGATATATAATGCCATATTTACTTATTTGCATTTTGCATCTGATAAAATACAACAATTTAATTTAAAAAATGAGACCAAATTTATGAACTTGAATTAACATTTATTTGTCTCTGCACTTATAAATCAAAAACTAACAAAATAATCGAATGGAAAATAAATAGTTGTATGGCACAACAGCCGCATTTATCAGGATACAGTAAGTAACATTATCATCTGATAATAAAATGAACATAAAATAAATACTTGTATAAATCAAAATAAATTATGTTTTTTTTTATCCACTTTTTCTCCCATTTTCTATATTTTCCTCCCATCCCAATTTCGTATCATCCAATTCAACCCTCCCCTGTCACGAACGCTGTTTCTTGCCTCCCACAAGCCGTCTGCAATGTGGACTAAGTCATACATAGCACAAGTCCCCTCCGGTACTTGAGGTAACAGCAGTCGCATCTTTTCACCTGCGCAGCTCGATCTCTCAGTGGCGAGGAGTAACGCGTGGGAGGCTCACGCTGCCCCCTGACACTTCCTGATTCTACTGCGCAGGCGCACCAACCGACCTGTAGGAGTCGCTGTCCACAACGCCCGATCCCCACCCATCAGTTTTCCACCCCCTAATACGGCCAATGTGTATTAGTACGGACGACCAGCTAAACTGAAAGCAATGTGGAGCGCTGGGATCGAACAGGCGATCCCAGCGTCTCCGCATTCGTGGCGAGTGCCTTGCCCACTACGCCACGTAGCCGCCCTATCAAAATATATAATGTTATAAACAAATATGCACAGGTAATCAAGAACTGAATGAAAAATAAATTAGAAGTAGCAGCATCTTCTTAGAACAACAAGAAGAAAAGTAACTACTGCAGCATGTCACCGACATGCAGACTGGAAGAGCCGGGATTCAAACCACTGACCTCTTTTATCCAAAGCGAGTGAATACTAGCTCTACCTCCTGAGCTACAGCCGCCACATCATGAGCAATGCTATCACTGTGCAAGTATATTTTCTTCCTCAACTTCTTGCTCTGAGAGCTAGTCACAGTCCCATTCATCCACTGCTCTGCCAAATGGGCTCCAAATGATTTATTTAACAATGTCTTGGCGTTTTTACATGGAAGGCAGCCAATGCATCCCTCCTTGGCAAATAAACAGCTATATTTATTTTTCCAAAAGTTCCACTGACTCGGACCCCAGCATTGTGGTGGTTGAGTAGCTGCACAGTCCAGGTCTAGTGGTGGAGACTCGGGTCTGGCAGTGGCAGGCCGGCGGTGTCAGTACTTTTACCAAACGGTTTGTGCATTTTGCGAATCTGATTGGCCAATGACGTTTCTGGTCATGTGACATGTGCGCCCAATCGTGTGACGGCAAGTTCTTTCGACGGTTAAGCTTAGGCGCTCTTTCGAAGTTGGTTAAGGTTAGAGTTTGTCTTGACTTAGAGCATGGCGATAGAACGCCAGCCCTGATTCCAAACTCTAACCCAACTGCGAAAGAGTCGCCTAAGCTTAACCAGTGATAAACTAGGCGTTAGGTCGTTTGCAGGCTGTTCGATGAGGAAATGGGCTAAGACACTGCTCGTCACGCGATTGGGCGCACATGTCACATGACCAGAAACGTGCGTGGCCAATCAGATTAGCAAAACGCACGAACCGTTTGGTAAAAAACTAGACGCCAACCGGCGTGGTAACAATAATAGGCGCACTGCGCACAGGAGCAGCAGAGCTAACACTAGTACTAGCACTAGCAGTGTCAACTTCAGTGACAGTAGCGCTGCTAGCTGCTGCACTAACAGCGTCAGTCTTTGGCCTTTTTATAAAAACCAAAGCTGTCCAGCTTTGTACAGCCTTGCGGCGGGTTAAGCCTTTTTGGCGGCATGTGGCGTACTGTTTAGTGTTTATGTTTTCAGTTGCAGGACACGGACCGGCAGCCTTCTGTTTACAGCAGCTGCTTGCTGCTTCTTCTTCACTAGGTTGGAGTAGCGTTAAACTTATGGGCGACGCTCATGGGCGACACATAGCGGCTTGGAGGTGAAATGCAGCCTATTCCACAACATTAATTACTCAGTTCTTTTAAAAACTGAAAATAAAAATATGATCTATTAACAATTTATTTAGGTAACATAAATAATACTAATTCGTACATAAAAAAAATAAAAAATAAAAAAATTATATACATTTTTTGAGAGACCCCCACAGGGGGTCTTGACTATGGGGGCTCAGACTATAGCTATGGGGGCTGAGCCCCCATTGGCCCCCTCATAATTCGAACACTGCCCGTCATGTTATTGCAGATCACTCTCCTACTCAGAGCTGCCTGTACGTCACAACCTGCAACACAGCTCTGCCCCAAACGCCTCATCACTGTAAATAAAACTGACCTCCACCACCAAATTATGAACTATGAATTTAGTGAACTATGAATCACTAAAGACACTTTTTAACTGCTGCTATGACCCACTGTCACCTCCATTTATATTGCAAACACTGAATCGGAACGTGTAATGTTACTCACTGTGCCATGTATATATTATATTTATCTATTTTTACCTTATTTTTTAGCACTCGCTTGCAGGGCTGGACTGGGACCAAAAATCGGCCCTGGCATTTTTTGGCGCAGACTGGCCCACCATAATCGGTCGGACACCACCCATGAACCATGAATAATTTTAGGTGATATCCTCAGGAATACAAATTGGTCAAGATAATTAGTTTTTATGTGTTTTTAATTTCCAAATACAAATCTAATCAAATAAAAAAAGCAGTTTTTGCAGTTGAGCTACAGGTGCTGTATATTATACAGCCTTTTCATGGATCTTTATCAAGGGAACCCTTATCCTAATGATTTTTAAAATAATATTATGATGATACGATACCATATAGTTGTGTCATCTGTGGCACTTCGTTTCTCAATGGATTTGTCATCTAGGAGGGTTAATAAACAAATGAGCCGGGGTGTATTTTTTTTTAAAGGCGGGGGAAATTTGTGAGAGACCAAAATCCAAAATGGCTGCCGTGGAAATTAACTTTTTAATGGTTTGACCTACAATGATGCACAATACATGGTACCAGCCCCCTCTCAGTCCTGTATACCAGCCCCCTCTCAGTCATGTACCAGCCTCCTCTCAGTCATGTATACCAGCCCCGTCAGTCCTGTATACCAGCCCCCTCTCAGTCATGTACCAGCCTCCTCTCAGTCATGTATACCAGCCCCCTCTCAGTCATGTACCAGCCTCCTCTCAGTCCTGTATACCAGCCCCCTCTCAGTCATGTACCAGCCTCCTCTCAGTCCTGTATACCAGCCCCGTCAGTCCTGTATACCAGCCCCCTCTCAGTCATGTACCAGCCTCCTCTCAGTCATGTATACCAGCCCCCTCTCAGTCATGTACCAGCCTCCTCTCAGTCCTGTATACCAGCCCCCTCTCAGTCATGTACCAGCCTCCTCTCAGTCCTGTATACCAGCCCCGTCAGTCCTGTATACCAGCCCCCTCTCAGTCCTGTATACCAGCTAGTGCACTGCAACCTTGCCCAAGCCCGACCCGGCGGGTTCGGGCTGGGTAGGGCTTTTTTTTTAAATAAATAATTCGGGTTCGGCCGGGCCAGGGCAGCCCCTCCTTTTTTTTTTTTTTTTTTTTTGTTTGTTTCGATTTTGCGCCGTGACGATTTAATAATAAACTCAAGGAGAGTAGAACATGTGCTGGCTGCTGAAGGACGGTAGCCATGGAATAATTGAAGCAGAAACTAGCTAAGGGGGAGCTTCTAAAAGTTGCTAATGTGACTGGGAAGTCTAGTTTGTGGAAGCACTTCGACCTGATTGTAAATAGTACAACTAAGGAGCCTATTGGAAGTGTGCAGTGTAGAGAGTGCAGCGCAATTTTAAAATATGACAGCAAAAAGACTGGCACGTCCTCCCTCTTGCGACACGTTGAACGCGGTGGCTGCGGCCGTTTGAATGCTAGCCGGTCACAACAGTTGCCACTGACAGCCTTCCTTCCAGCAGCAGTGCCAATAAAAGTTAAATCTGCAGTATTGGATAAATGTGTTAAATTCTGTTGTCGGGATATCAGGCCCTTTCAATCAGTTGCCGGAGAGGGCTTTGTGTCTCTGGTGCAAGAGCTCATAAATGTTGGAGCTACATATGGCCGTCTCCCAGCTAAAGACGTGCTGCCGCATCCTACCACTATATCGAGAAAATGTCTTGATATTGCAGCCACAAAAAATGACGAGCTCGTCAAGGAACATAATGTCCAATGTAAATGTGGGGATGACCACCGACATGTGGACCGATGATTATGGCAAGGTCAGTATACATGTCACACACACAACACAATTCACAGCAATAATAGTAATAAACAAATTTAAATCAATTTAATTAACCAAAAACGGAATGGAATATATAAACAGTGTTTTAAGCACTTTGAACTGCAACATCTGTATGAAAAGTGCTATACAAATAAAGTTATTATTATTATTATTATCCCTCTCCCCCAGGTCAGTTACAGTATATATAGACTAATGTAAATAGTTCAAGAGAGAGAGGCAAGGTTGGCCAAATAGGCATTATGCCCTGAAAGGTCGATTATAATTTATTATTACATGGCGTTTTCACATTCGCCGAAATGCTTGCTTGTGATTGGTCAATAGCCCCCCGACAGCGGTCATTATTTTTCAATAATGACCGCTGTTTTTTCAATAATGACCGCTGTGCGCAGCTGTTCGCAATCAAGCCCACTGACACACACTGTTTCAGTGCAATTAGACACTGCCGGTGTTCTGCTGCCGGCGATGACAGGGGGCGGAGCGACGAGCGGAGCCAGAACGCAGCCAAAACCAGTGTTGCGAGTCGATGTAAAATGAATTAGGTATATTGTTAGTAAGTTAGCCATGTAATAAGCGGGATAATGTATAGCTATACTCGGTCATTGTCGCAAAATAATTGACCTTCACTGACGTTTAAAACACCTCGCCGAAGCGGCTCTGTATTTTAAACTCTGTGTCGGTCAATTATTTTGCGACAATGACCTCGTAGCTATACATTATCCCTTACATATTCGCCTATACATTTAAAGTTCATTGTTATTGGATGTTGGACAGCTGGACTTTGTTCAAAGCGGTAGGCCAATGCCATAAGCCAAATATTGTATTATTATGTTCTGATTTATAAGTTATTATTTTCTGATTTATTATTATTTGCTGGTGTGTGGTCACGCTTCCCTGTTCTGTTGTGCTTTCATATATAAATATTGCTCTGCTCGAAATCTGATTTCTGTTTTCTGTTTGTTTGTATAGTGACTGAGTAGGCTATTGTGTCGTGTGTGTGTGTGTGTCAAAGAAGATTCCATATAGCCTTCAAATACGTTTTACGAGGCTGCCGTGTGAGTCAGCGAGCGCTGGGAAATAGAATTTGCGAATAAGGCTATAGAATGGTTGTTAGTTTTTCAGCGTGATATGTGTTATTTAGTTAGACCTATTGGACATTTTCGTTTTTGTTTATTTATTAAGTTAATATATAAACAGTGTTTAGAATATTTAAAACAAAAAAAATTATTTAATATTTGGCTATATGTTATAATATATATATATATATTAATGCTTCTTTCGTTTTCACTATGTTATTTAGGTAGACCTATTGAACATTTTCGTTTTTGTTTATTTATTAAGTTCATATAAAACCGTGTTTCGAATATTTAAAACAAATACAAACAATAATAATTAATAATAATAATAATAATAACAAAAAATTCAGGTTTTCACACGGGCTAGGGCTTAAAATATTATTTACAGTCGGGCTTATTTTCAGGCAGGGCCTGAAGTTCACAGGCTCGGGCTGGGCACGGGCTTCATTTCAAGGCCCTTGCAGACCACTAATACCAGCCCCCTCTCAGTCATGTACCAGCCCCCTCTCAATCATGTATACCAGCCCCCTCTCAGTCATGTACCAGCCCCCTCTCAATCATGTATACCAGCCCCCTCTCAGTCATGTACCAGCCCCCTCTCAGTCATGTACCAGCCCCCTCTCAGTCATGTGCCAGCCCCCTCTCAGTCATGTACCACAGCCCCATCTCAGTCATGTACCACAGCCCCCTCTCAGTCATGTACCACAGCCCCATCTCAGTTATGTACCAGCCCCCTCTCAGTCATGTACCACAGCCCCATCTCAGTCATGTACCAGCCCCCCTCTCAGTCATGTACCACAGCCCCCTCTCAGTCATGTACCAGCCCCCTCTCAGTGATGTACCAGCCAGCCCCCTCTCAGTCATGTACCAGCCAGCCCCCTCTCAGTCATGTACCAGCCCCTTCTCAGTCATGTACCAGCCAGCCCCCTCTCAGTCATGTATGCCAGCCCCCTCTGCCCTGTATATAACAGCCCCCTCTCAGTCATGTACCAGCCCCCTCTCAGTCCTGTATACCAGCCCCCTCTGTCATGTACCACAGCTCCCTCTCAGTCATGTACCACAGCCCCCTCTCAGTCACGTACCATAGCCCCCTCTCAGTCATGTACCACAGCCTCCTCTCAGTCATGTACCAGCCCCCTCTCAGTCATGTACCAGCCCCCTCTCAGTCATGTACCACAGCCCCCTCTCAGTCACGTACCATAGCCCCCTCTCAGTCATGTACCACAGCCTCCTCTCAGTCATGTACCAGCCCCCTCTCAGTCATGTACCACAGCCCCATCTCAGTCATGTACCACAGCCCTATCTCAGTCATGTACCACAGCCCCATCTCAGGCATGTACCAGCCCCCCTCTCAGTCATGTACCAGCCCCCTCTCAGTCATGTACCACAGCCCCCTCTCAGTCATGTACCACAGCCCCCTCTCAGTCATGTACCACAGCCCCCTCTCAGTCATGTACCACAGCCCCCTCTCAGTCCTGTATACCAGCCGCCTCTCAGTCATGTACCAGCCCCCTCTCAGTCATGTACCACAGCCCCATCTCAGTCATGTACCACAGCCCTATCTCAGTCATGTACCACAGCCCCATCTCAGTCATGTACCAGCCCCCCTCTCAGTCATGTACCAGCCCCCTCTCAGTCATGTACCACAGCCCCCTCTCAGTCATGTACCACAGCCCCCTCTCAGTCATGTACCAGCCCCCTCTCAGTCATGTACCAGCCCCCCTCTCAGTCATGTACCTGCATGACTGGCGGGGGGTGGTTAGTAAGAGATGTGATTGGGCCAGCCCAGTGTCAGTCAGTACCAATGGGCCGCTGTCCCAGCCTAGTAGTGGGCCAGTCGTTGACAAAAAAAAAAAGAAAAAAGAAAGTAAAAAATAATAATAATAATAATAATAATCTTTTTAATCAAATCATAACGGCCCGAAGATGCGTCGGCCCACCGCCCGGTATGCCAGATGGCCAGTCCAGGCCTGCTCGCTTGTATTTAAATATGTTTTAGTTAAGTATTGTGTGAATTTGTGTGAAGGGCGGACTAGCAAAGTAAGATTTTCATTGTATGGCACACTGTCTGTTTAGTTACACATGACAATAAACAATCTTGAATCTTGAATCAAATCAAATCAAATCAAATCAAATGTATTTGTAAGGCCCGACAACCAAGGCCAGATTAAGAATTCAGAGGCCCCCGGGCCAGATTCTTGTGGAGGCCCCCCCCCCACACCCACACACAGTGGCGTTTTTATATGTCACTTTAAAAAAAATAAAAGCTGGATCCGTAACATTGTCCAACCAATCCTCCTGGTTTTCATGTTCAAGCACCGCCGGCGGCGGGCTGTCATCATCGCGGTCTGCCTCAGAGTCAGAGTCATTGGTGTTGGTGTTGGGGCTGGGCTGTGGAGATGCGGCGGGCGTATACGAACAGGTGGCAGCCACTGGTGGTGGTGGGCCGACTGAACTAGAGGCTGCCGCTGCCTCTTCTCTGTTGCTAGCATCAATAATAATAACGTTAGCATTCTCGTCCTCTCTGCCCGCGGCGCCTGGCTCAGCCTCTTTAACGTTGCTGCTACTACTAGTGCTAGCCAGGGGGCTATCCTCCTCCTTACCTGACGGGGTGAGATAGTCGGTATGCTTTGCCAAAGTAACGCGCTCCTTCTGTCCCTTTCCTGTTTACATTTTAACTTAGCAGCTCCGCTTTCCCACCGTTTAACTTTTTTATCCATGTTTTTTAAGTCTCATATGATCATACAGTACTACTCGAGTCTTAGCCTACTTGATCAACTTGCAAGTGCAATTCTCACGGTCAGTGGTCACCTGACCTGACCTGACAGTGACCCCGGGACCTGGACGTCAGTGTCACGTAGACTCAATGTCTCTCACCCCTCATTATCAAACAATCAATCATATTTTTATTTGCAATACAAAAAATTTAATAAAAATAGATAGAGAAGAGATGAGATGATACTAGTAGTCACTATAGATGCTGAGAAAGTAAACGCTGGATGAGGATCTGATTATATATATATTCTTTTCGTATTTTTTATTTTTTTTTACTAGTGTGTAGTGGAGGCCCCTAGTCACTAGGGGGAGCTCGATGATATCCGCTATCAGCACCGGCGTGTCTCTGCTGTCTGTCATGAATAATGATCCCAATCTGCCTCATTCGTGTCGGGGCTGCGTCTATTCTTTTACCAACGGATTTCCAGTTCCGCGTTCGCGTTCTGCGATCTGATTGGCCACTGACGTTTCTGGTGCGATCTGATTGGCCACTGACGTTTCTTAGGCAACTCTTTCGAAGTTGGTAAAGGTTAGAGTATGGAATCAGGGCTGGTGTTCTATCGCCCTGCTCTAAGACAAACTCTAACCTTAACCAACTTCGAAAGAGTGCCTAAGCTTAACCGGTGAAAGAAAGAGGCGTCACACGATTGGCGCTACCAGAAACGTCAGTGGCCAATCAGAGCGCAGAACGCGAACGCGGAACTGGAAATCCGTTGGTAAAAGTATTCAGGCGTCGGGGCTGGGATGTGGAGTTTTTTTTTATTGCTGTTTTTACCTCAAACGGAAAACCTCAAACTCTTATGAAGAGGAGAAAAAATACTCAAGATTAGCCACTTGCAGACGGCAGGGTGTGACGTACTCTATATTTTAGTTGATGAAATATTTTTGTTGACTAAATATTTTAGTTGATGAAATATGTTTTCATTTCAGTGTCACAGTATGACATCGATCTCCAAAATAAGAAAAAAAAATAAAATAAAATGTGGGGCCTCTAGTGACGAGGGGCCTCCAAAAGAAAAAGTGAAAAAAAAAGAAAAAATTATTTGGGGCCTCTAGTGACGAGGGGCCTCCAAAAAAAAATAAAAGTTTTAAATTAAAATAAAATAAGTAAAACTATGGTAAAACATTTTAGATGCTTGGGAGTGGAAATATTCCCCACCATAAGACAAACGGTGAAGCACAATTACACAAAAATCCAAAACAAAATCAAAGACGACCTTGACTTAAAAACTCAGTACAGGCACGGATATCAATAGTTAAGATGGACTTACTACCCTGAATCAACTTCTTCAGTTCAATGCTACCGTTACCCCCTCCAGAGGGTTACTGGAAAAGATTACACTCCTCCACATACAAATTTATTTGGAATAACAAACCACCACGTATAAAAAGATCCACCGCACAGAGAAATAAAGCAGACGGTGGCATGGCATTTCCAGATTTTTTCCACTATTTTAAGGCGTACACATTAAGGCCATTGACAACATGGTTTGATCCCCAAGCATTAATATCCTGGAGAAAATTAGAAGAAAACATAGTAGCCCCACATAGACTGAAGGACATAGCATACACTAAACTACCAATCAAGCACTGTGAACGGAAATTTGGCCCCATAATTACTCATGCGATCCGGATATGGCGTGAAACACAAAAAAAATATCCTAACCCACATAAATGGCACAATCATACTCCCTTATTTAATAACAATGCACTCTTAATTGAAAAACGACCTATAAGATTCCCTATATGGGAAGAGCAAGACATACACTCATTAGGGGATTTTTTTAACAAACAGGGTTTTTGTAGTTATGGAGAAATATGCAAAAAAAATTATCTCACCAAGTCCACATGGCTTTTTTACATACAGTTACGGCTATGTTTGAAGTCTCACGGTGTTCCATTAGACATACCAATTGAACACCACAGATACCACAAATGCTTCTATGAAAGAGAGACATCGAGAGGTTTTGTTTCAGATTTTTATCATCAATTACTAACGTCCTCGTATGAAACCCTCCAACTAGACTCTGTCTGGAGGAGGGATATACCAGACCTGGAAAGTGACTTTGATTGGCAAGGAGCCTGGGCAAATGTCCGACTTACATCAAGGAACCCGGACCATCAACAAATCAATCTTAACTATATTCACAGGACATACTTGACTCCTATAAGACTGAACAGAATGGGTCTTAAACAAAACTCCAAATTCTCCCAATGTACAAATGGGGACGAAGGGACATTTATGCACATGTATTGGGACTGCCCACCAGTTAAGATATTCTGGAAAGATGTGACCCATCAATTATCAAAACTCGTATCTTGGAATATACCTGTACACCCCTCTGTATTACTATTGAATGATGTTTTTGAGTTTGCAGTACATCCACAGCTAAAGAGATTGGTTTTATCGGGTATCACAGTAGCTAAAAAGCTGATCGCATCACGCTGGTTTCAACCGGAAAAAATGTGCCGGAAAGTTTGGTTTCTTACATATCTCGATTTATCAAGAAATATCTACAGCAAGAATTCTGGGTCTCAATGAATCCAAAATGTCAATGTGGTTAGAAGTGGTGGAGAGAATAAAAGCTAGCTTATAATGGTAGTGTCTGGTTAGGAGCGAGGGATAATGGAGGTACTATCCAAAGAGGGGTCCGGGAGGGGGGGGTTCGAGCTGGAGCATATGTGTGTAGGTTTTTAGATAACAGGTATTAGGGGTATATCCTGTATAAGACATTGGTATAAATGGTAATTTCGTTGGATATACACTGTGTATTAATGCTTGTGTATCTTATCGTGTGTTGTCATGTTTGTTTATATGTGTGTTTAAAAAATAATAAAAAAAATACTTTTTTTTTTTCTTTTTTTTTTAGGCCCCTCATCACTAGAGGCCCACGGGCCGCGGCCCGGACGGCCCGGTCGTTAATCCGGCCCTGCCGACAACACACGTTAATGTCCCCATGGGCCGGACACGTCTTCTTTAAACAAGTCAAGAAGAAACATAACAATAAGTCAAGAACAAAACAAGAACACCATAAGGTCCAACAAATTTAAAATAAGTGCAAATAAATGAATGCAATGCGAACACTCCCAGACATACCCCACGTGAACCAGACAAAACTCACTAAAACCTAGCAATAGGGGAAAATGCACCACAGGCAGTGTGGAGGAGAGAAACCTTAGAAGGGCCATTCAAGGGGGGATCTCCCTTCTTAGATGTCTGTGATAGTAGTGTTGCAGACTGACAGTTAGTCTGTGTCTAAATGGGGAGAAGAATCAGACCAAGACTTAGCTCAAAGTTACTGCTAGAATATATGAATGGCATGCAGCGCGTATGGACTCTGTAAACAAAAACAGTGTAAACAATATAATTAAATAATGACGAGAAATAAAAATAAGTATTCTGTTATGGTTTGTATGCGACCCCAACAGCACGACACAGACAGCTAAATCAGAGTTAGCCAAAAACAAAGGGCGTATTTATTTGTACAACAGAAATGTGCAACACTGTTCCTTTAAGGACAAAATAGAATTGGAGAAAAAACAGCGTCCAGAAAATTGAGGGGTAAAAATAGGAACGTCCCCTTTAAAACCTGTTAAGCCTTAAGTAACGTTCTGGGTTCTATGGTCTTGTTAGACCTGAGAGCCCGGCTACCATTCTGTCACCTGTCACTTTTCCTCTCTAATTGCATTATTGTTTGTCACCTGGGATTGGCTCTCACTCTGTGGAACGTGTGGAATGTCGGGAATGCTGACCTTAAAGTAACTCTTGTTTTCTCTGTTCCTTGTCGGCTCTTCACCTTTCTCAGACCCGGTCTCGACGGTACCAGGACTAGTGCGGCGGTACTTGTTCCTTGCCTTGTTCACTCTCACTTAGGTTATATTGTTTTGTGTGCTCTCAGTTGACGTCCTACGTCTGCCTGTTTTTCCTGCCTGCTCTGAATTCTTCCATTAAAGAGGATTCATTGTTCAAAGAGCTCACCACCTCTCCGTCTCATTACTTGCCACCACAACTGGAACTCAATATCTCTTACCTGCGTAACAGAAGAGCCAACCACGATGAGTTCCATGGAGGCAGAAGGACAGTCTGCGGGTCGTAACGGAACGTTAGATGGAGGTGGGCGACGAGCTGAATCGCCTGGGCAGTATGTCCGTTACACTCCAGGAGATGGCGAATTCAGCTCTGACTGCGGCCAACATCGCTAGCCAGGCGGCTGCCACGGCGAGGTCTACAGGGGATTTCTCGCCAGAGGATGCGGCTTCCAGCGGCGAGAGGGGGCAAACGCATTCCGCGTTCCCGGAGGAGGTTTGGGAGCCAAGGCTGACGCCGCCTGGGCGATACGGAGGAGCCCCGGAGGGCTGTCGGGAATTTGTCACCCAGTGTTCACTTGTGTTCCAACTCCAGCCACGTTCATTCCCCACTGCCATGTCCCATGTGGCCTACATCATTACTCTCCTCACCGGCCGGGCCCTCTCCTGGGCTACGGCAGAATGGGAGAGCGGGTCGGTGATCTGCCACAATGCGGAAGCCTTTACCGGGGAGTTAAGAAGAATATTTGACACTTCCAGAGTAATTTCAATTTACGAAGCCGGTGGGCGGCTTATCGCTTGCCGGCAAGGCCTCCGCACCGTGGCAGATTACGCCATTGATTTCCGCATTTTGGCCCGGGAGGCGGCCTGGCCCGAGATACCCTGCTGTGTCCTGTTTGTCCAGGGGCTCTCGGTTCGCATGAAAGATGAGCTGTCCGTTCGCGAGTTGCCGGAGCGCCTGAACGGCATCATAAATCTGGCCATCAGAATGGACAATCGGCACCGGGAGAGGGGACATGAAAGAGGAACAACAGCGTCTCAGGTACGATTCCCTTCTTCTTCCGGTGTTGATCTTGTCGTAAATAATCTAAATTAAACAATAGAAAATATGTACATATTTGTAATAGCAAAGAAATAGGATGGCCAAAAGGACTAGGTTCATTTCTCTTAAAGACAGAGACTCACAGACATGCCAAATCACATGTTAGGTTAACCATACATTTGAGTCAACAAAGATGCTGTCAACTGACCTCAGTCAAAATGGTGACAGATGGCCAAAGTTACCTTGAAATGTGCGGAGAAAAACAAGGAACACAAAAGCACGAAGGCCAAAACTGTAAGAGTCAGCCTTGGTAAAAGCTGTAACAAAGTTGCACGTTATTTGTGGAAGTTAATTAGTTATTAAGTCAGGGAAGGACAAATGTGTCTAGCCTTCAAATAAGCTGAGACCAGCAGAAAAACGTGTTTGTGTAAGTGTTAGAAGGTATTTTATGACTACACAGCACCACAGTTCAAAGGAAGGGTGATCTTATCTCTTTTCAAACAGATATACTGAGACGGAGCAGGATGAAAATCATACAGGAGACCACTCCTTAAATTCCTGAAAAGTGTTTTAAATTATCTATGCATATAGGCAAACAAGTCAATATCTAGGGCAAGGCTAAATATTTATAGTCTAAAATGTAAAGTACATATAAATAAACATAACATTCTCTCTGATTATAAGAACAGGTAATGAGGATGATCAAACGATACAAGAATTGTTTAGCCTAGGTAGATTATGTTTTGAATTAGAAATTACAATAACCACATGATTGTAATTAATCTGATAAAGTCTTTTTCAGGTATAATAGAAGGTACAAACAATAATAAAAGAAGCGATGTGTTTGTCTTTGAAAATTACCAAACAATATATATGTGTCTATGGTGGAATTGATACGTGTACTGTTTTAACCAGGATAAAATTAATCTCCTCTAATACGGGGAAGAGGAGTGAAACAAACGTCCCCAGTTATCAAACTAGCCACAGAACCGTGATTGGATGAGCCAGTTGTGAGCGTCATAGGGATGACGTTTGTGGGAGGCAGGTCCAGCAGGTTTTTAAGGCACTGTGGCAGGAGGAGAAGAAACACAGACGCTGGGAAGACAACCCTGAGAGAAAGAAAACGAGCACACCCGTTGCGCTGCGCCAGGGAATCGCTGAAGACCAGAGTTGCCGGGGGCAACCAGCACAAACAAAGGATCAGCCTCGTGTTGCCAAGGACGACCTGAAACAACAAAACGGGAGAGCGCTGGCACCAGACGATTAAAGAACAGAGACTATAGAAAACGAGACATGAACCAACAGCCAAACCGAAGACGATGATTTTAGACATAGAAAGTAAATTCAGTACTTGTTTGATTCATTTAGTTTGTGTTTATTGGACTGAATAAACACAGCTGTTTTATTCAAAACATCTCGTCCGTGCTTCCTTCCTGCAAACAAACCCAAATTGAAATGCAACAAACGCAGAGAGAAGGGTAATTCCACTATACGATCAAAGATACGGCATACATTATGAATGATACTTCAAATGTCGCCGTGACGTGCTGATTTCGAACAAAGCCGATTGAAGACGACGAGAACGCTACTTCTCGAAGGATCGAGAGGTTCTCTTCCTGTCTTCGACGCCTCTACGACTGTTTTCTTCACCTCATCAGCCAGGACAATGAGTTTATAGGTGAGTGAAGATGGGGCGTCTATATTGGTGTAGGACGAGCAGTCTCCGAATGGGGGTTGCTATGAGTATTGGCGTGCTACCTAGGAAGATGTTTGTGTCGGCAGACACCAGGGACCAATATTCACAACCTTGGCTCTGGTCTCGACCGCGCGAATAAAGGTCTAGGGAGCACAGATTTAGGTTAGGTAATTAAGGGTTTTCGGTTAGGAAACCTAGGATTAGTGAAATGGGTAGACATGAATCTGCATCGCTAACAGTCATGCGTGGATCAAGGCTGGTAGCGTGTGGATAGGGTAAAACCAATCAGGGATTGGTACGTGACTGATTAAGATGGTATTGTTTAAGAGTGAGGGGGCTAGTATGACAACTCGGCCCACTCCACGGGAAGCGTGCCCGCGCTCTGAGTTCGTCCCGTGGGGTGGGAAGAGGGTCATACAGTGTGATGAATTGTAAACCCTCTATTAAACAATAGGATGCCAGTCAGTAAGGAAGGTAAAGTTAAGGCTATTCTAGGTGGGATCGTGCGCCCGCCAGGCCTAAGGTGACTCGTGCAACTCCATCAAAAGGAGAAATTGCTTTAAATCGATGCGCATGACATTTGATTTTTGTGAGACGTTGCAAATACTTCAAAAAGATTTTACGACACATCGACACATTTCGGCTCTGATTTGCGATTTTGTTCAAATCAGAGAAGGGAGAACTGTAGATGAAGAATAACACTGGGATATTCCGATTCAAGCCAAGAAGGGGCCTGGGTTAACTGTCTTCGTGCGGGCTTTGCAGAAATGGAGCGACTATCTGAAAGGGTGGGGCGAAGTTTCAAACGCCTGTTTAGTATAGGGATAATAAGAAGTACTTATTTAACTGATCAGCTAACTGCGCTTAATGGTTAGGACGTTGGGATGTAATAATGGAAAGGTGGTTGCTAAATAGGATCGAGTGAAGCGAATAAACAAGCACTAAGGAAGACTGTGGCCAGATGAATGGAATGTTTATAACTAAGACAATGTGTTTTGCTAAATATATATGATTGATGAATGTCTGCTAGTGGTTATGAGTGAGTGCCAATGTGTGTAGGTTATTGTTGTATCGTTATGAAATTCTAGTGACCAACAGCCGCGGAGAAACAATATAGGAGTGTCCGTTGTATAGAGTGTGTTCATTTTTTGGAATGAACGCGTTGGAACACAGCAGGGTTAGCTGCTAGTTAGCCGCGGGGGCGAGCGGGGTTAAATGTGGATGTTGCGTCGTGATATCGAGTATATTGAAGGAATCGGGAGTGAGATGGAGCCACTGGGATGTGTAGTGTACGTTGGAATTTTTGATTTCGGTGGTATTAGGATCGTTGTTTAATGTAATAGAAATCTAAATGAAGCGATGTTTTAGAAACGGATGTCGTCACTATAAGCGTCCGGTCGAGGGGACTTTGGTAGCGTTGAATTTCAGATGCTGTATATTTAGGCCGGGCGGAGTCAACGGACGAGCGGGGTAATGTAAAGATGATTATGTATATGATCTGTAAACTAGCGCTTAATGAGATTAAAGTTCTGTTGCGGGGTAGAACTGTGTTGCGCTAACGTAGTGGTGTGTTGTGCCACTCGAAACAACGGGACAATAGGCCGTTTAGGGGACGTTATTAGGGTGGCGTGGTTGATGCTAAGCTAAGCTAACTAGCCACGCTAGGCTAACGGGCAATGATATGGTTGGGCTAAGCTAATTGAGCTAGCGATGCTAAGCTAATGAAGCTAATAAGCTAAGCTACCTGTGCTAACGATGTAGCATTGGGCAACTCTCGGTAATCTCGCGATGTGCTACTAAAGCGACTTCCTATGTGAACAGGAAGCCGTGGCGACCATTTAAAATGTTGTAGTTTTTATCGTTTTTTCCCGTTTTGTGTAATGGCGTATGTAGAACAAATGTATATACATATTTGGTTATCAATCTATATCTATTGTTAGCCCAGTATGATGGCAGTATTGGGGAAACGGGACGGATGAGTGTGTGTTTGTTTGTGACTGTGAGAAATGTTTTAAACCAATAATAAGCAGTGTATAGGGTGGCTGTTATGGTTACAACGTGTAGACGGTATGTGTCGGTCTGCGAATGCGCGCCACGGTGCCGTCAGTACAAGGGTGGTGGATTATGGGAAATGAAGTTGAGCTTTTTGGTAGGACAGTGGACAGTGAAAGTGTGATAGGGGGCGGTGTTGATCATGACGAGTGGAGTGAACAGCGCCGTTGTGTGTTGTGATGGGAGGCTGTGTGCCCCCCCCCCCCTGTTATCCTTCTCTCCTGCGTGTCTCCCTCTTCTCCCTCCCTCCCTCCCTCCCTCCCTCCCTCCCTCCCTCCCTCCCTCCCTCCCTCCCTCCCTCCCTCCCTCCCTCCCTCCCTCCCTGCCTCCCTCCCTCCCTCCCTCCCTCCCTCCCTCTGTTCCTCCCTCTCTCCCGTTCCTGTGTGTCTCCCTGCGTGTCTTCCTCCTTTCCTGTTTACATCAAGACTTCCCTGTGGTATCTGACTCTGTTGAGCTCCCAGGTTCTCAAAGGAGTTTATTCAAAATGGAGTGCCTTTACAGTGAGGCTTAGGGTATAGTGTTAGTTTTTAGGAACTCCATGTAGAAACCATTAGTCATATTAAAGTAGTGTTTAAGTTACAGTTGTGCGGCAAAGGCTGATGGTAGTGTTTAGAGCCCTGGACCAGGTGAGACTGTAAGGTCTGCTAGTTAATTCTAAATTTATGATATGAAATGATTATTCATTTGGGAGGCCCCCCTCCTCCCTCCGTCTCTCCCTCCCCCCCCCCTCCTCCCTCCATCTCTCCCTCCCCCCCTCCTCCCTCCGTCTCTTCCCCCCCCTCCTCCCTCCGTCTCTCCCCCCCCTCCTCCCTCCGTCTCTCCATCCCTCTCTCTCTCCCCTCCTCCTTCTGTCTGTCTCTCCCTCCCTCCCTCTTTCCCTCCCTCTCTTCCTGTGTGTCTCCCCCCGCTTCTCCTTCCCTGGTTCCGTCGATGCTTGCCCTTCGAATGATTATGGGTACGCTGCTAACCATTTCCAGTTCAGGTGGTGGACGGCGTAGTTGGGTTTAGGATATTTATTCCATTCAGAAGCCCCCGTCTCCCTGAATGGCCCTGGGGGTAATATTCAGCCTTGGGTGTTGGATGTATGTTTTGACTGGGGTATATATTTTTTCATTTAGACAAGGTGTCAGTCCCCTAATCCCCCCTCCTGTTAGAGTCCTTGGAAACGGGGTTGGCTTTACGCCAGGTTGTGTGTGTTATTAGTTGGATAGAAGTGTTGTTATTATGAGTGTATGTAGGGTACCATATGGGCACTGGCCTGTCTGGGTACAGTTATGGTGGGACGATATTTGTGATATTCCTTGTAAAGGGGGCCGGGGGTTTTCGTTCAGGTTCGAAACTGAAGCGAAAATGCTTTGGGCTGAGAAATGGCAGGCCTTTGAGAAGTCAAGGGTCTGTGGGGATATTACTGTAATATGGTGCTGGCGTCTATGAGTTTATGACATGGACAGCTGGGCACTATGTAACGATCAAGGATTTAGTGGTATAAACCGCTGAAAATTTATTTTTTCCTTGGTAGCAGTTGGAGGAAGAGGTCAACACCAAGATTTTTGGTGTTGTAGGGGGTGATGTGTTAATGAATAATGAAAATTATGCTGTATGAAGTATGTGATGAAATGTTAAGATGTAAATGTTGAGAGTAATGTAGGGAGAAGTACATTTTTGATTTCCATAGTAGGTTTTGAGCAGCAAACAAAGAAAGCAAGAAGGAGAGGTTAATATTACATTTACACATAGTCATTACGCTGAGGTTGTCATTCAAAGTATTTTATGGGATCAAAATGACAAATGCATCAAGGCAAAAAGAAATTTTAACAGATGAATGACCATATTCATCAGAAAGGTTTAGATATTGATAGGCTGTGTGGAACTAATTCTCATTCTGCTAAGGAGGGCCATCAATGTACCGGAACGGACGGGAGAGGTTGATGCAAATTTGTATTCCCCAGAGATTCGTGTGAGAGGATACGACAAGTGATTGGAACATCCAGTTTTCCGATTGGACAACGGACAAAACTAAGCTAAGGCCGTGTCGTTATGTTCAAATAAATTACACCAAATCTCTCTGTGTATTAGTATAGAGACGCCCGACATTTCCATGTGTAACATATTGATGGAATGAAAAGGGAAATACCACTGATATTAAGTGTGTGTGTTTTTTCTTTCTTTCTGCACAGGTGCTCGGCGAGGACAGATGAGGCTCTGACAATTTCAATATCAGCTGGGGAATAACGGCTATTGAAAGCCTTGGTATAAGTATGAATGATAAGAAACTTATCAATCCCTGGCTGCACCGATAAAAATCTGAAAGTGTGAGTGATTTTTAACTCAAGTTGGTAAAAATAGTTTTAGACACAGAGAAACTTGTTTTTCCTAACGGTAATTGCAGGAGTGTTTGAAAGTGGTGTGAATGTCGAATACACAGCAGGTTCACCTTGGTGAAAGATTGATAGGAGCAACTAAAGGTTTAGATGCAATAACAATAGCAAAGGTAGACAATCTGTCTATTTCAATAACTGGAAATGTCACAATAAAAGTGAAAAAGCAATGGCCAAAGATATTCAGGCCTTTACAAAACATTGTATTTAAATGTAGAAAAGGAGGTTGTTATAGACTGCATAACCAAAACAAAAAACAGAAAAAGAAAGAACGAAAGACGATGAAAAAAAATAATGCCGGTAGTGGCAGTGAGCTGAGAACCTTTGCAGACACTCCCGAAGAAAGAGTGATACCTGAAGTTAATCTGATTGATTTGGATGTGATGGAATTCCCTCAGGTGACCAGTATGACAGAGGGACTTGAAATAATGACTTTGATCCCAACACAGGGGGTCATTGAGGAGAGAGAACCAGAGACAACTGTTTTACTCCAACCAGAGTCCATCGAGGAAGAGTCGATCCACGCTGGAGTAACCATTGCAGGTGACTGGGACAAGGGACACCTACGGGAGACTGCAATTCAACACTGGCCCCTATAAATATCCTAACCCAACCCCCTCCAATGTACAGTCATTTACCTAGTATGGTTTTGTCAATAGTCCAATGTACAATTTTGTTTGTTTGTACAGTGTCTCCCCCCCCCCTCAATGTACAGTTTTGCTTGTTTATACAGTGTGCCCCCCCCCCCCAACCACCTCCAATGTAGATTACCCAGTATGGTTGTCAATATCCAAGTGTACCCAACCCCCCCCCCACCCAACCTCCTCCAATGTACAGTTTCTACGTCAAATGTATATACTCCCTTTTCCTGACTCCTTCTGTATCACAAACAGTACTGTATTTGCAAATCTGGTATATCATAAATGTATAGATGTAGCAGTACTGACTATCTGTATGTCATGTATGTCATATATGTCCTGATGAATTGAAAATGGGGGACCCTGATGTAAACAAGACGAAAGTCTTTCTCTGGTCTGCATCCCCTTAACAATTGTGTGTATTGAGCTGTACTGTATTGTACCCATTCTGCAATCTGTTAATAAAGTTTTCAATCAATCAATCAATCAATCAAACTGCAAATTGACCAAGGGACAGAGGAAGCGACGGAGGAGAGCGGCATTGTTACAGCAGTCCCAGGAGGTCCACTCTGGCCTTACGGCTGGAACAGAGGCTGGACAGGGGTTGGGAACACCGACGGAGTGGCCAATACGTGGGACCGACAGCAGGTATGGGAATATACATGAACAGTTTCCACAGCCCACAAGTTCCCCTTGTCCAGACTTCCCCCAACACCAGAGCCAGAATGAGAGGCGTGGCCCGGTGGCGAGGAGCCAGCCAGCCAGGGTCAGGGTGGAGGAAGAGAGGATGACGTGCCTCTCTCCAGAAAGACAGAGAGCATTCACGGAAGCGTCCGAAAGACATGAGACAGTCCGTAGAAAACTGGTGGAGAAGCAGCGGGCGGTTGACCAAGTCGTACACGAGAGGAAAATGCTGGAACGAGAACTGGCGGAACAGACTGAGATCATGAGTGATGTAATTTTAGAAGTTATGTTCCGTACTGCAGAACAAGGACTCAGTGAACGAGAGATGTCACTTGCTCCGTTACCTGAACGGGGAGCTGAGCAGCGAGGGCATGGTGATGAAAACCGCAGGAGGGGTGAGTTTCCAGGCCCCTCCCAACAACAAGCCCGAGGGGCAGCGGCTGAAAAGAACAGGTATGTGCCTCTCTCCTCCAGACAGCAGGACCTGCCAGGAGAGGACCGGAGAGGTGTGGGCCTGTCGGGAATTGTGGGAGACCAGCCGAAAGACTGCTGGAGTTGTGGTGAACTGGGACACAAGGCCAGGTCATGTGGCAAAGGGTGGCGAGCCCAGAGAGAGTCTATCAGAAGACAGACATGCTGGACCTGTGGGATGTTGGGGCATTTTCAAAGGGAGTGTGTAAAGAGGTCGTGTCTGCAAAGGCCACAGGCTGAATAGAACGAGGAGGAAATGCACAGGAGACGCTATGACGCTCAGGAAAATAGAGATAGATATTAAAGAGAAAAAAAAAGAGAAAAAATAAAAATGCGACTGAATAGAATAAAAATAGAAAAGAAGATATAGATAAGTTAGATGGTTAGATTATGTGTGCAAATTACTAAAACGGCTTGGAAGACTAACACTGGTAAGTTGGGGTAGGGAGGAGGTAGGCACTCCGAACCTTACCCCACAACAGGCGGCAGTGGAATCGGAAGATTCCGTGGAGACGTTAAACATTATCTATAGTAGCTGGGGAGATACTGAATGGCCCCCGTGTCTAGAAGGTCACCAACATCTTACTGTGTTACCGTCTAGTCGGCCCAGGAAACGTCGCATGTAAGTAAATGTGGGCACTGGGTGGTACATGGATGACGATGCACACCTAGTAGCGGGGCAGTGCGCCGGAGGGGGCAAAGCACCTGCTGTGAACAGGCTAGGCTGGTGAAAACGGTCAAAGTTTCCATACCCATAGCTAAGTGGGATGGGGATCAGACCGTCGGTTTCAAAACTGAGTGGCTGATAGGTACTACGGACAGTCAGCCACTTGGGGTCCTGACTTCATGACGGACTGTGAGATCGCTATCGACTGCGTTGCCAGCCGGTCAGAGAGCATTATGGCAAGTTGTTCATAAATGCATCTGGCTCAATGTACAGTCAGGCCACAATAAGCTGAAACCGAATGCGTTATTAGGCGAGTTGTGCTTCTGTGATCAGCAGGTTTGAAAAGAGCCACTGGGAAGCAGAGGGGTAAGGTGTGTCAATTCAGAGGAATCTGGATTGTCACTCCTAAGATTGGAAAGGGACCCAGCCTAACACTGCGCCCGAAGGTAAAATAAGGGGACTTCTTCCGTTCATGAGAGGAGACCTTACCGCCGGAAGTGGAGGCCTGTATCCCTGTTGGGGGAAAGGGGGGCCGGTGTAGGAGACAAGGCGGCCCTGAAAAGCCGGTTGTCCCACGCTTTGCACCTCCTAAACTAATTTGGGGAGAGGTGCATCTAAGAGGGGAAGGAGTGCATCCGAACGGGAGGAGGGTACTCTTAACTGGAAGGAGGTTGAAAGGGTTAAAGCGTTGTAAGGGGATGAAGTAACTGGCTGATGCATGGCTAATCGTACTAACAAAAACTGTTTGTTTTAAACAGGGAAAATGGAACATTTTAATATTAGACAGAGTAATAAAGAAGGACTACTTCAGTAGTGATTAGTAGTGATTATACATACTTGATCCAAGGGTGGTCAAGGAGACTTAAAAAAAAAATAAAAATCATGTGAGAATGTGTTTAATTTCTTTTTAATTTCTTTCTTAGTTTTTACGGGGTATTTATGCCTCTAGATGGTAGTTTGATTCTGTTTGATGGGTGTGTTGCTATGACACTCAAATTTTCGTTTATTTTTTTGCATTTTTCTTTGTTTTCGTTTCTTTTCTTTATTTTTTCTTAGGAACTGATGGGCTGGGAGGGATCTCTCGCCGGTCAGGGGTTGCAGGTTGGTGGTGACACAGCGGGACTGGTAGGAAATGTCTATATGATGGGCTGGAAACATGGGGGTGGACTAGAGCTGGTTCATGATTTTGTTTTCCGCTCATTGAGGGTCCAGTTGTAGCATCTGGGAGGTTGTGTCACGGTTTGGGGTGTGGTGAGTGTTGGGGAAACGTGGTTCTCTGTACGTATGTAAGCTCTGTAGATTTTGGTCGCCATTGGCCGAATAGTTTTCATGTAGGGTGCGGACATGTGTAATTGATAATTGGCTTATGGGGGACTCTGCACCGGCTTGTTGAGGGCTGGCGGAGTGTGTGGAAGATGTGTGTTTAAGGGGACTGTGGTTTGTTACCATGCACATAGGGTCTGTTGGTGAATGGGACTCGTCAGAGCTGGCTGTCCGGACCGAGGAACTGTCTGGAAATAAGGTATGATTGTGTAATAAATCTTAGGCGACCCTGATATCGCCGGTGCGATAGAATGACGTCGTTGTTTGACGTGATCTGCCTGGGAAATGTAGTAAATTTCCGGGTTTTTTCCGACATAGCATTATGACGTGAGCTTGAAACTACACACTACTTTTTATTTTGTGTTGATTAAACAATAAATAACTTAACCAGGATAATTTAAATTCGCGCTATAAAACTTTTACGCATGCGTAAAATGTGCCACATGTATTTTGTATTTGTTGAATAACTTTGGCTAGGAATATCGTATCATCACACTGTAAACGGAAACGGAAGCTGTAGACCCAGGCCTACCTCCTTCCAGAGGATTCTAGACTTTTCCATTCCTCAGACCTCGTGTTTTGGAAGCTAACAGTCGGAAGATTGTCGGAGCAAGTTTGCGTATAAAATTAGACTTTTTGAAAAAAATTTGGTATCATGGAGAAAGAAGCGAGTTGTAGTGCGTCCTATACGCAAAGATTATTTCGAAGATGACGTGGAATTTGATGCTGTAATTGGCTCGGAATCGGGCTCGGAAGTATGTGAACAATCTGGCTCTGACGATGACCCATCTTTCGTCCTCGACAGGTACTGTACAGCTATATTATCTCACTGTTCTGTCTGGGAAACACCTCACACATGTACAACGTTTGAATAAAATACTTAGTATAGTTGAAAATAATGTATTTCTACATGGAATTGTACACAGGACTAGGAGAGGAATGAGAGGAGAGGAGGCTGGGGAAGCCATTCATGAGACCGACAGGTGAGACACTGTTATTGCTTTTTATTTTTTATTTTATTGCTTGCAGACTTTGCAATATACAGAGTGTGTGTGTGTGTGTGTGTGTGTGTGTGTGTGTGTGTGTGTGTGTGTGTGTGTGTGTGTGTGTGTGTGTGTGTGTGTGTGTGTGTGTGTGTGTGTGTGTGTGTGTGTGTGTGTGTGGATGGCTACAACTGGGGGATGGGGTGGGTGGTCACATCTTACACAATATACAGAATGGAATGTTGAGAGAGCGTTGTGTGTGAGCAATGGGGGGACAGTGTGTGTGTCTGTGTGTTGATGGGGGGAGGGGTGGTCACTTCTTTTGTGTTGATGGGGGGTGGGGGGGTCACTTCTTTGTGTTGATCAGGACCAGGTAAGAAACTAAATAAAAGGGTTTCTTGCTGTATGATGTACTGTTCAACTGTTCATAAAAGTTGAAAATAAAGTATTTAGTATTGTCTACAGCGATGAGATACCAGAACAACTTGGACCAAGGACAAGTGGCAAAGGCCCAGCCAGGCGGGGAACAACGACCGGAAGGACAAGGGGAAAAGGCTCAGTCAGGAGGGGCCCGGCCAGGTCAAATGACCCAGACAGGTGAGACAGACTTATTATGGAAGTTAGTGCTTTTGTTTATAAAACTGTTCATAAAAGTTGAAAATAATGTGTTTACATGTCATTGTCTACACAGCGATGATGGTGATGATGATGATTTACCTGGAACATCGACCGGAAGCACCCTTGCCAGGTCCCGGTCCAGGCAAAGACCCGCAGCCCAGGCAGATCGGACACCCTGGAAGACTGAAAAGGATCCTGACCAAGCCCCGCCAGTCAGCCGTTTCATGCCTCACAGGCCCCCAGGACCCCAGCTTGATGCCCATGCAGCATACTCCCCTAAAGATCTGTTTATGTTGTTTTTCTCCTTAGGTTCAATGAAGACCGTGGCTGACAACACGAACAAGTATGCTGCAAGAAAGACAGCTCGGGGCCAGAAGCACAAGTGGGTGGATGTCGACGCGGAGGAGATGTACAAATTCATCGGCCTGGAGTTGTTCACGGCGCGCCTCCATCTGCCTTCCATCCCGGACTACTGGAAAGTACAGCACATGCTATCTGTGCCATTTCCAAGGCTGGTCATGGTCCGGGACCGATTCAGGTATAATATATAGTCTTGTATAGTGTATGTACATCGTGTCCCATATGTTACTTATGTTTATAGTGTCCTATGTTATGAGAAGCGACAATAAAGCTGACTTTGACTTCAGGTCGATCCGATGGAACCTCCACATGAGCGATCCAGTGGATGATGACACCAATGACGCCAAGAAGGGAACACCGCAGTATGACAAGCTGTGCCGGTACGTACTCTATTATTACCTTATTCTTAGGCCTATTTTATTCTTAGGCAATTTGTTTTGTTATTCTTATTCGTGACTTTGTTCTGTCCAGGATCAAGCCTCTGATGGACGACATTCTTGATTCCTGCAAGGCCCATTACCACCCAAGAAGAACCTGGCGGTGGATGAGCGAATGGTGGCGACAAATGCGCATACTGGCATGACCCAGGTATTTTTTTCTTTTTATACCACACATCCTGACACTACAAACACCACGTCCACACATGTATACCTGTTCAAATGTATATATGTTATTCCATTCTAAATCAATAAACTATTCTATCTATCTATCTATCTATCTATCTATCTATCTATCTATCTATCTATCTATCTATCTATCTATCTATCTATCTATCTATCTATCTATCTATCTATCTATCTATCTATCTATCTATCTATCTATCTATCTATCTATCTATCTATCTATCTATCTATCTATCTATCTATCTATCTACCCACCCAGTACATGAAGGACAAGCCAATAAAACGGGGGATCAAGCTGTTTGTGCTGGCCGACTCCGATAACGGCTACACTCTGAACTTCAACGTCTACCTCGGCAAAATACACGCGCCGACAACTGCACACGGTCTGACCTATGATGCCGTTGTCGATCTCATTCAGGTATAATATTTTTTCTACTAAAACTGTATTGTTTATTTTGCTCTGTAAAGTGTCTTTGAGCATTTGGAAAAGTGCTATACCTAATTGATGTATTATTGTTATTATTATTATTCAGCCAGCGTACCTTGGGACTGGATACCACATCTACGTCGACAACTTCTACACCAGTCCCAAGCTGTTCCTGGACTTGCTTGCCATGAAGTTTGGAGCCTGTGGTACGTACAGGGACAACCGGAAAGGGTGTCCCAAGGGCAGACCAAATGCCCTCACCACGAAGTCGGAGAGAGGCTCCATTAGATGGATCAGAGAGGGATCCCTGGTCTTCACCAAGTGGATGGACACAAAGGAGGTATGTACTCCTCTACTGTGAGCGATTTGTAGTGTAAAATTTCCCTGTGGATGATTAATTTCTATTCTATTCTATTCTGTCTAGGTGTCTGCATGCTCCACCGTCCACCCAGCGGTCCTTCAACCTACAGAAATGGTCCAGAGGAGAGTAAAGGTATATGCTTTATGTATTTTTATACCTGTTTATTATGTCTATTTTATTATTTTGTATTATTGCACAATCGAAGCGGGCATGGCCACCCGCATTTCACTGTATGCCTGTTATGTATGTGATGAATAAAACTCTTGAATCTCTTGAATCTCTTGAATCTTGAAGGAGCATGGGGGGCTCTGGACGACCAAGATGTTTCGTTGTCCCACCCCCATCATTCACTACAACAAATTCATGGGCGGAGTTGACCTTTCAGACCAGCTGATCCAGTACTACTCCACACACCACAGAACTTCCCACTGGTACCGGACCATGTTCTTCCACTTTGTGGACATCGCGAGCACCAACGCCTACATCCTCCACTGTGAAATCAGTAAGTCAAAACAGGAGGCACACATGACTCACAAGGACTTCATGTGCGAGATAGCGCGTGAGTTGTGTGGCGTGGACATCACACTAGCTCCTCTTGCCAGGAAGGTAGAGCATCTCCCTGTTGCCATCGCAGCACCTACAGAGGACGTCAGACAGAAAGCCACACATGGCCGCAGGATCTGCCAGCAGAATCACAAAGAGGGGAAAAGGACCCTGACTCCCTGGAAATGCAAGCACTGTGATGTAGCCCTCTGTCTCGTCATTGGCAGAAACTGTTTCGAATTGTGGCACAGTTGAGCACATACAGGACAGCACAGTACAGCACAGTACAATGTCGCACACACACACATATATGTATATGATGTACACAGGGCCGCCTCAGGGGGTGTGCGAGCAGTGCGGTCGCACAGGGCCTCGCGGGAAGGGGGGCCTCGCAAAAAAAAAAAAAAAAAAAAAAATTATTAATTTTTTTTATTATTATTTTTTATTTTTTTTATTTTTTTTTGCGAGGCCCCCCTTCCCGCGAGGCCCTTTTTCATCACAGACCTAAAATCTAGTTTTGCTTATATGCTTATATATTTCACATTAGACACGTTTGTAGAATGTGTCTGACTTGTTCCTGGGTCTGCAGTCCTGCAGCTGCAGACATACTCACTATTGGAGCTCAGCCTCTGGGGTTCTGCAGCAGCATTGGTTTCAACGAAGGGAGTGGTTTTACTTACATCATGTGTAGACAGTGTAGTACGCCGGCAGCGTGAGTCGGCTGCGTTTGACATTTTCGCGCGTGCAGCTTTTGACTATGCTTAGTTATGCCCAATAGCCAAGACGAAGAAAGAGGTCGGTCATTATCAGTCGGTCAGTCACCAACCAAGGAACGTTGACGAAAGGCCTCTCGCTAGCGGGACAAATGGCCGGAGCCTTTCATGGTATAGCCATGTCGGCTAGTAGCTAGCTTAGCTAAATGCTAACTAGCGTTAGCTAACCTAGCGAGGCGAGGCGAGTGGATGTCTTTTCAAAAGAAGGAGAAGAGAACTTGTGAGCAGATAAATCTGTTAGGCAGCAATACGCCGAAATTACACCGTGGGGCCAAGAAAGTCTCTTTCCACGTTGATACTGCGTTATGGTGAGTCAACTTATGATTATATACCCGCCGTGGATCTTAGTCACCTGACCCTAACTCTCTTTCTCTCTGTGGAGCCAAACTGGTCGACTAGCTAATACTACTAGTAGCTAACTGTGTGAGCTAACTGTTAGCCAGTTAGCTGTTTAGCGTCAGCTGGGAACGTTCGTTTGATGCTATCAGTTAGCCTTGAGAATAGCAGGCCCTTTGACAGAAGATGTAGTCGGGCCTGCACCATGACAAGGCTCTGGCCATAGCTTCTTTTTGTCCCGCCAGCGAAAGGCCTTTCGTCAACGTGGAGACCTTGCGGCCTTTCGCCCTGCGTTCATCGTGCAGGTAACTTGGATTAATGAAAATGTCATGATGACATTACCCCACTCTTCCTTCCTTCCCCTCCCGAATGTTTTGTTAATAACGATGTTTTTTTCCAGGCAAAACATATGCTACTTCACAACATTTGGAGATACGACATGTGCTGTGTGTGAATGGTCGTTTGTGTAGCTTGGGTAGCGTTGGGCCGTTGGCCAAAGCTGTGTGTCACGTGGCCTGGTGTCACAGTACCTGGCTAGCCTATTTAGCTGATGTCGGCCATTGGCTCCTTGCTGCTTTGGTTTCTCTGTTGACCCTCTTCTTGTTGGATTTAAGTGTTGATCTTTGTCCTTTTGAATCTCTCATACATGCTATAGTCTCTCTCTAACACACACACACACATGACAAACACACATGTTCTCTCTCTCTCTCTCTCTCTCTTTCTAACACACACAGTCTGCCTATGGCGGCCTTTCTCGATGGCTAGGCTGTGCTCAAGGATCTTCAGTCACAGTGCTCAGGTATTCTGCCACTGTGTACTCTCTGTTTAGGGCCAAATAGCATTTCAATTTCTTTCCAATGTGTCTCTCTCTCTCTCTCTCTCTGTACACTGTATATTGACTGTAGAACGGGAGCTCTCTCTCGCTCTCTCTTTTGCTATATGTTGACTGTATCACGCCCCGCCTCGGGCAGCGCTATTATTTAAGAATATGTTGACTGTATAAAAAAAAAAAAAATATATATATATATATACTTTTTTTTTTTTTTTTTCCTTGGGGGGGGGGGGGGGGGGGGGGGGGGGGGGGCTCGCGTTAAATCTCGCACAGGGCCTCGCATTTCTCCCAGGCGGCCCTGGATGTACAGTAGTCTCTCTCTGATGTACAGTAGTCTCTCTCTGTCTGATGTACAGTAGTCTCTCTGATGTACAGTAGTCTCTCTGATGTACAGTAGTCTCTCTGTCTGATGTACAGTAGTCTCTCTGATGTACAGTAGTATCTCTCTGATGTACAGTAGTCTCTCTCTGATGTACAGTAGTCTCTCTGTCTGATGTACAGTAGTCTCTCTCTCTGATGTACAGTAGTCTCTCTCTCTCTGATGTACAGTAGTCTCTCTCTGTCTGATGTACAGTAGTCTCTCTCTGATGTACAGTAGTCTCTCTCTGATGTACAGTAGTCTCTCTCTGATGTGCAGTAGTCTCTCTCTGATGTACAGTAGTCTCTCTCTGTCTGATGTACAGTAGTCTCTCTCTGATGTACAGTAGTCTCTCTGTCTGATGTACAGTAGTCTCTCTCTGATGTACAGTCGTCTCTCTCTGATGTACAGTAGTCTCTCTCTGATGTACAGTAGTCTCTCTCTGATGTACAGTAGTCTCTCTCTGTCTGATGTACAGTAGTCTCTCTCTGATGTACTGTAGTCTCTCTCTGATGTACAGTAGTCTCTCTCTGTCTGATGTACAGTAGTTTCTCTCTGATGTACAGTAGTCTCTCTCTGTCTGATGTACAGTAGTCTCTCTCTGATGTACAGTAGTTTCTCTGATGTACAGTAGTCTCTCTCTCTCTGATGTACAGTAGCTTCTCTCTGATGTACTGTAGTCTCTCTCTGATGTACAGTAGTCTCTCTCTGATGTACAGTAGTTTCTCTGATGTACAGTAGTCTCTCTCTCTGATGTACAGTAGTCTCTCTCTGTCTGATGTACAGTAGCTCTCTGATGTACAGTAGTTTCTCTGATGTACAGTAGTCTCTCTCTGTCTGATGTACAGTAGCTCTCTGATGTACAGTAGTCTCTCTCTGATGTACAGTAGCTCTCTGATGTACAGTAGTATCTCTCTCTGATGTACAGTAGTATCTCTCTCTGATGTACAGTAGTATCTCTCTCTGATGTACAGTAGTCTCTCTGATGTACAGTAGCTATCTGATGTACATTATTATCTCTCTCTGATGTACAGTAGTCTCTCTGATGTACAGTAGTATCTCTCTGATGTACAGTAGTCTCTCTGTCTGATGTACAGTAGCTCTCTGATGTACAGTAGTCTCTCTCTCTCTCTGATGTACAGTAGTCTCTCTCTGATGTACAGTAGCTCTCTGATGTACAGTAGTATCTCTCTCTGATGTACAGTAGTCTCTCTGATGTACAGTAGTCTCTCTGATGTACAGTAGCTATCTGATGTACATTATTATCTCTCTCTGATGTACAGTAGCTCTCTGATGTACAGTAGTCTCTCTCTGATGTACAGTAGCTATCTGATGTACATTATTATCTCTCTCTGATGTACAGTAGCTCTCTGATGTACAGTAGTCTCTCTCTGATGTACAGTAGCTATCTCTCTCTGATGTACAGTAGCTCTCTGATGTACAGTAGTCTCTCTCTGATGTACAGTAGCTCTCTGATGTACAGTAGTCTCTCTCTGATGTACAGTAGCTATCTCTCTCTGATGTACAGTAGCTATCTGATGTACAGTAGTCTCTCTCTGATGTACAGTAGCTCTCTGATGTACAGTAGTCTCTCTCTGATGTACAGTAGCTCTCTGATGTACAGTAGTCTCTCTCTGATGTACAGTAGTCTCTCTCTGATGTACAGTAGTCTCTCTCTGTCTGATGTACAGTAGTCTCTCTCTGATGTACAGTAGTCTCTCTCTGATGTACAGTAGTCTCTCTCTCTCTGATGTACAGTAGTCTCTCTCTGATGTACAGTAGTCTCTCTCTGATGTACAGTAGTCTCTCTCTGTCTGATGTACAGTAGTCTATCTCTGATGTACAGTAGTCTCTCTCTCTCTGATGTACAGTAGTCTATCTCTGATGTACAGTCGTCTCTCTCTCTCTGATGTACAGTAGTCTCTCTCTGATGTACAGTAGTCTCTCTCTGATGTACAGTAGTCTCTCTCTGATGTACAGTAGTCTCTCTCTGATGTACAGTAGTCTCTCTCTGTCTGATGTACAGTAGTCTCTCTCTGATGCACAGTAGCTCTCTGATGTACAGTAGTCTCTCTCTCTGATGTACAGTAGTCTCTCTCTGATGTACAGTAGTCTCTCTCTGTCTGATGTACAGTAGTCTCTCTCTGTCTGATGTACAGTAGTCTCTCTCTGATGTACAGTAGTCTCTCTCTGTCTGATGTACAGTAGTCTCTCTCTGTCTGATGTACAGTAGTCTCTCTATGTCTGATGTACAGTAGTCTCTCTCTGTCTGATGTACAGTAGTCTCTCTCTGTCTGATGTACAGTAGTCTCTCTCTGATGTACAGTAGTCTCTTTCTGATGTACAGTAGTCTCTCTCTGATGTACAGTAGTCTCTCTCTGATGTACAGTAGTCTCTCTCTGTCTGATGTACAGTAGTCTCTCTCTGTCTGATGTACAGTAGCTCTCTGATGTACAGTAGCTCTCTGATGTACAGTAGTCTCACTCTGATGTACAGTAGTCTCTCTCTGATGTACAGTAGTCTCTCTCTGATGTACAGTAGTCTCTCTCTCTCTGATGTACAGTAGTCTCTCTCTGATGTACAGTAGTCTCTCTCTGATGTACAGTAGTCTCTCTGTCTGATGTACAGTAGTCTCTCTCTGATGTACAGTAGTCTCTCTCTGATGTACAGTAGTCTCTCTCTGATGTACAGTAGTCTCTCTGATGTACAGTAGTCTCTCTCTGATGTACAGTAGTCTCTCTGATGTACAGTAGTCTCTCTCTGATGTACAGTAGTCTCTCTGATGTACAGTAGTCTCTCTCTGATGTACAGTAGTCTCTCTGATGTACAGTAGTCTCTCTCTGATGTACAGTAGTCTCTCTGATGTACAGTAGTCTCTCTCTGTCTGATGTACAGTAGTCTCTCTCTGTCTGATGTACAGTAGTCTCTCTCTGATGTACAGTAGTCTCTCTCTGTCTGATGTACAGTAGCTCTCTGATGTACAGTAGTCTCTCTCTGATGTACAGTAGTCTATCTCTGATGTACAGTAGTCTCTCTTTGTCTGATGTACAGTAGTCTCTCTCTGATGTACAGTAGTCTCTCTCTCTGATGTACAGTAGTCTCTCTTTGTCTGATGTACAGTAGTCTCTCTTTGTCTGATGTACAGTAGTCTCTCTCTGATGTACAGTAGTCTCTCTCTGTCTGATGTACAGTAGTCTCTCTCTGATGTACAGTAGTCTCTCTCTGTCTGATGTACAGTAGTCTCTCTCTGATGTACAGTAGTCTCTCTCTGTCTGATGTACAGTAGTCTCTCTCTCTCTGATGTACAGTAGTCTCTGTCTGATGTACAGTAGTCTCTCTCTCTCTGATGTACAGTCGTCTCTCTGTCTGATGTACAGTAGCTATCTGATGTACAGTAGCCTCTCTCTGATGTACAGTAGCTCTCTGATGTACAGTCGTCTCTCTCTGATGTACAGTAGCTCTCTGATGTACAGTAGTCTCTCTCTGATGTACAGTAGTCTCTCTCTGATGTACAGTAGCTCTCTGATGTACAGTAGTCTCTCTCTGATGTACAGTAGCTCTCTGATGTACAGTAGTCTCTGTCTGATGTACAGTAGTCTCTCTCTCTCTCTGATGTACAGTAGTCTCTCTCTGATGTAGAGTAGTCTCTCTGATGTACAGTAGTCTCTCTGTCTGATGTACAGTAGTCTCTCTCTGATGTACAGTAGTCTCTCTCTGATGTACAGTAGTCTCTCTGTGATGTACAGTAGTCTCTCTCTGTCTGATGGACAGTAGTCTCTCTCTGATGTACAGTAGTCTCTCTCTGTCTGATGGACAGTAGTCTCTCTGTCTGATGTACAGTAGTCTCTCTCTGATGTACAGTAGTCTCTCTCTGATGTACAGTAGTCTCTCTCTGATGTACAGTAGTCTCTCTCTGTCTGATGTACAGTCGTCTCTCTGTCTGATGTACAGTAGTCTCTCTCTGATGTACAGTAGTCTCTCTCTGATGTACAGTAGTCTCTCTCTGATGTACAGTAGTCTCTCTCTGATGTACAGTAGTCTCTCTCTCTCTGATGTACAGTAGTCTCTCTCTGTCTGATGTACAGTAGCTATCTGATGTACATTATTATCTCTCTCTGATGTACAGTAGCTCTCTGATGTACAGTAGTCTCTCTCTGATGTACAGTAGCTCTCTGATGTACAGTAGTCTCTCTCTCTCTGATGTACAGTAGTCTCTCTCTGATGTACAGTAGCTCTCTGATGTACAGTAGTCTCTCTCTGATGTACAGTAGTCTCTCTGTCTGATGTACAGTAGCTCTCTGATGTACAGTAGTCTCTCTGATGTACATTATTATCTCTCTCTGATGTACAGTAGCTCTCTGATGTACAGTAGTCTATCTTTGTCTGATGTACAGTAGTATATCTCTCTGATGTACAGTAGTCTCTCTCTGATGTACAGTAGTCTCTCTCTGATGTACAGTAGTCTCTCTCTCTCTGATGTACAGTAGTCTCTCTCTGATGTACAGTAGTCTCTCTCTCTCTGATGTACAGTAGTCTCTCTGTCTGATGTACAGTAGTCTCTCTCTCTCTGATGTACAGTAGTCTCTCTCTGATGTACAGTAGTCTCTCTTTGTCTGATGTACAGTAGTCTCTCTCTGATGTACAGTAGTCTCTCTCTGTCTGATGTACAGTAGTCTCTCTCTGATGTACAGTAGTCTCTCTGTCTGATGTACAGTAGTCTCTCTCTGATGTACAGTAGTCTCTCTCTGTCTGATGTACAGTAGTCTCTCTCTGATGTACAGTAGTCTCTCTGTCTGATGTACAGTAGTCTCTCTCTGTCTGATGTACAGTAGTCTCTCTCTGATGTACAGTAGTATCTATGTCTGATGTACAGTAGTCTCTCTCTGTCTGATGTACAGTAGTCTCTGTCTGATGTACAGTAGTCTCTCTCTGATGTACAGTAGTCTCTCTCTGTCTGATGTACAGTAGTCTCTCTCTGTCTGATGTACAGTAGTCTCTCTCTCTGATGTACAGTAGTCTCTCTCTGTCTGATGTACAGTAGTCTATCTCTGTCTGATGTACAGTAGTCTCTCTGTCTGATGTACAGTAGTCTCTATGTCTGATGTACAGTAGTCTCTCTCTGATGTACAGTAGTCTCTCTCTGTCTGATGTACAGTAGTCTCTCTCTGTCTGATGTACAGTAGTCTCTCTCTGATGTACAGTAGTCTCTCTGATGTACAGTAGTCTCTCTCTGTCTGATGTACAGTAGTCTCTCTCTGTCTGATGTACAGTAGTCTCTCTCTGATGTACAGTAGTCTCTCTCTGATGTACAGTAGTCTCTCTCTGTCTGATGTACAGTAGCTCTCTGATGTACAGTAGTCTCTCTCTGATGTACAGTAGTCTCTCTCTGATGTACAGTAGTCGCTCTCTCTCTGATGTACAGTAGTCTCTCTCTCTCTGATGTACAGTAGCTCTCTGATGTACAGTAGTCTCTGTCTGATGTACAGTCGTCTCTCTCTGATGTACAGTAGTCTCTGTCTGATGTACAGTAGTCTATCTCTGATGTACAGTAGTCTCTCTCTCTCTGATGTACAGTAGTATCTCTCTCTCTGATGTACAGTAGCTCTCTGATGTACAGTAGTCTCTCTCTGATGTACAGTAGTCTCTCTCTGTCTGATGTACAGTAGCTCTCTGATGTACAGTAGTCTCTCTCTGATGTACAGTAGTCTCTCTCTGATGTACAGTAGTATCTCTCTGTCTGATGTACAGTAGCTCTCTGATGTACAGTAGTCTCTCTCTGATGTACAGTAGTCTCTCTCTGATGTACAGTAGTCTCTCTCTCTCTGATGTACAGTAGTCTCTCTCTCTCTGATGTACAGTAGCTCTCTGATGTACAGTAGTATATCTCTGATGTACAGTAGTCTCTCTCTCTCTGATGTACAGTAGTCTCTCTCTCTCTGATGTACAGTAGTCTATCTCTGATGTACAGTAGTCTCTCTCTGTCTGATGTACAGTAGTCTCTCTCTGATGTACAGTAGTCTCTCTCTGTCTGATGTACAGTAGTCTCTCTCTGTCTGATGTACAGTAGTCTCTCTCTCTCTGATGTACAGTAGTCTCTCTCTGTCTGATGTACAGTAGTCTCTCTCTCTCTGATGTACAGTAGTCTCTCTCTGTCTGATGTACAGTAGTCTCTCTCTGATGTACAGTAGTCTCTCTCTCTCTGATGTACAGTAGTCTCTCTCTGATGTACAGTAGTCTCTCTCTGATGTACAGTCGTCTCTCTGTCTGATGTACAGTAGCTCTCTGATGTACAGTAGTCTCTCTCTGATGTACAGTAGTCTCTCTCTGATGTACAGTAGTCTCTCTCTCTCTGATGTACAGTAGTCTCTCTCTGATGTACAGTAGTCTCTCTCTGATGTACAGTCGTCTCTCTGTCTGATGTACAGTAGCTCTCTGATGTACAGTAGTCTCTCTCTGATGTACAGTAGTCTCTCTGATGTACAGTAGTCTCTCTCTGATGTACAGTAGTCTCTCTGATGTACAGTAGTCTCTCTCTGATGTACAGTAGTCTCTCTGATGTACAGTAGTCTCTCTGATGTACAGTAGCCTCTCTCTGATGTACAGTAGTCTCTCTCTGATGTACAGTAGTCTCTCTGATGTACAGTAGTCTCTCTGATGTACAGTAGTCTCTATCTGATGTACAGTAGTCTCTCTGATGTACAGTAGTCTCTCTCTGATGTACAGTAGCTCTCTGATGTACAGTAGTCTCTCTCTGATGTACAGTAGTCTCTCTGATGTACATTAGTCTCTCTCTGATGTACAGTAGTCTCTCTGATGTACAGTAGTCTCTCTCTGATGTACAGTAGTCTCTCTGATGTACAGTAGTCTCTCTCTGATGTACAGTAGTCTCTCTGATGTACAGTAGTCTCTCTGATGTACAGTAGTCTCTCTCTGATGTACAGTAGTCTCTCTGATGTACAGTAGTCTCTCTGATGTACAGTAGTCTCTCTCTGATGTACAGTAGTCTCTCTCTGATGTACAGTAGTCTCTCTGATGTACAGTAGTCTCTCTGATGTACAGTAGTCTCTCTCTCTCTCTGATGTACAGTAGTCTCTCTCTGTCTGATGTACAGTAGTCTCTCTCTCTGATGTACAGTAGTCTCTCTCTGTCTGATGTACAGTAGTCTCTCTCTCTCTGATGTACAGTAGTATCTCTCTCTGATGTACAGTAGTCTCTCTCTGATGTACAGTAGTCTCTCTCTGTCTGATGTACAGTAGTCTCTCTCTGATGTACAGTAGTCTCTCTCTGATGTACAGTAGTCTCTCTCTGATGTACAGTAGTCTCTCTTTGTCTGATGTACAGTAGTCTCTCTCTGATGTACAGTAGTCTCTCTGTCTGATGTACAGTAGTCTCTCTCTGATGTACAGTAGTATCTCTCTGATGTACAGTAGTCTCTCTGATGTACAGTAGTCTCTCTCTGATGTACAGTAGTCTCTCTCTGTCTGATGTACAGTAGTCTCTCTCTGATGTACAGTAGTCTCTCTGTCTGATGTACAGTAGTCTCTCTGTCTGATGTACAGTAGTCTCTCTCTGATGTACAGTAGTCTCTCTGTCTGATGTACAGTAGTCTCTCTGATGTACAGTAGTCTCTCTCTGTCTGATGTACAGTAGTCTCTCTCTGATGTACAGTAGTATCTCTGTCTGATGTACAGTAGTCTCTCTCTGATGTACAGTAGTCTCTCTCTGTCTGATGTACAGTAGTCTCTCTCTGATGTACAGTAGTCTCTCTCTGTCTGATGTACAGTAGTCTCTCTCTGTCTGATGTACAGTAGTCTCTCTCTGTCTGATGGACAGTAGTCTCTCTGTCTGATGTACAGTAGTCTCTCTCTGATGTACAGTAGTCTCTCTCTGTCTGATGTACAGTAGTCTCTCTCTGATGTACAGTAGTCTCTCTCTGATGTACAGTAGTCTCTCTCTGTCTGATGTACAGTAGTCTCTCTCTGTCTGATGTACAGTAGTCTCTCTCTGATGTACAGTAGTCTCTCTCTGATGTACAGTAGCTATCTGATGTACAGTAGTCTCTCTGTCTGATGTACAGTAGTCTCTCTGATGTACAGTAGTCTCTCTCTGTCTGATGTACAGTAGCTCTCTGATGTACAGTAGTCTCTCTCTGATGTACAGTAGCTCTCTGATGTACAGTAGTCTCTCTCTGATGTACAGTAGTCTCTCTCTGTCTGATGGACAGTAATCTCTCTCTGATGTACAGTAGTCTCTCTCTGTCTGATGGACAGTAATCTCTCTCTGATGTACAGTAGTCTCTCTGATGTACAGTAGCTCTCTGATGTACAGTAGTCTCTCTGATGTACAGTAGTCTCTCTCTGTCTGATGTACAGTAAGTAAGTAAGTAAGTATTTATAAAGCACCTTTCATACATGTCATGTAGCTCAAAGTGCTGTACACAAACATAGGCATATATAACGATAAAAGCAATAAAGTCACAGTGATCAGTTAAGATGTTTAAAAAAAAAATTATAATAATAATAATAATAATAATAATAATAATAATAATAATAATAATAATAATAATAATAATAATAATAATAATAATAATAATAATAATAATAATAATAATAATAATAATAATAATAATAATAATAATAATAATAATAATAATAATAATAATAATAATAACGTAAAAATGAAAATAACGTAAAAATGAAAACATGAAAACAGTCATTTGCTTACCAGTTTGGGAGAACAGGTCCGCACAAACATGTCCGCTCAGTAGCAACCGGAAGTAGGAAATGCACTAAACCAATGCACTTGTACGGTAGGTAGCAATGTTAGCTCTTATAACGCTAGTGTAGTTACGTTTTTATTAGTGGTCAGAGTTGGGTCCATAAGACTTATCCAAGCCCCATGGATCCATCAGTGGTCGCGTATTGTGTGCGTATGTACCCGTTCCTTCATCTAAAGAGTTGGGTCCATAAGGCTTATCCAAGCCTTACGGATCCATCAGTGGTCGTGTATTGTGTGCGTATGTACCCGTTCCCTCATCTAAAGAGTTGGGTCCACAAGGCTTATCCTAGCTTCATGGATCCATCAGGTTTTTCCAAGCCATAACTATTTGTAAGCTAGACTGTATAGGTACGTTTTTAATTTTCCTTTAAAAATGTGTATGGAGCTGGCGTTTCTGATGTGTGTTGGTAGTGTGTTCCATAGTTTTGGAGCATAGTTGGCAAATGCCATACTTCCTATCCTCTTTTGGTTTCTGGGTGTGTCTAGTAAACCTGTAGTGGATGACCGTAGCGTTCTTGAGGGCAGATAACTAACTAGGGAATTTGCTATATATTTTGGGCCTTGCTCATTAAGAGCTTTATATGTTAGGAAAAGGACCTTAAAATCAATTCTATGAGTTATTGGAAGCCAGTGCAGAGTGGCTAGGACTGGAGTGATATGTTCTCTTCTTCTTGTATGAGTTAGTAATCGAGCTGCAGAGTTTTGGATAAGCTGAAGCTTCCCAATGGTTGCTTTGGGAAGACCAGTGAACAGTGCATTACAATAGTCAAGCCGACTTGATACAAAAGCATGAATCAGTGTCTCTGCATCCTTTTTATTTACGAAAGGTCTTACTTTCGCTATGTTTCTTAGGTGGAAGAATGACGTTTTCATGGCCTTATTTATATGAGACTTAAAAGTCAGGTCTGAGTCCAAGATGACACCTAGGCTTGTAACCTCAGTCTTTACATAGGATGACAGACTCCCCAGGTTTTCACACAGCACTTCCCTTTTCGCTTTTGGGCCAATCAATAGGATTTTGGTCTTGCTTTCGTTTAATTTGAGGAAGTTATTGTTCATCCACTTGTTTATTGCTAACAGACAATTTGTAATGGACTGTATGGCTGTAGTGTTATTTGGTTCTGCGGAGATATATAGTTGTGTATCATCAGCATAACTATGGAAGCATACATTGTGGTCTCGAATGATGTCCCAGAGGGGCAGCATATATAGTGAGAAGAGTAATGGACCAAGGCAGCTTCCTTGTGCAACTCCAAAGCTGCTGTCATGTTCCTCGGATACATTGTCTCCAAGCTTAACATAGAACCTTCTCCCCTTAATGTATGTTATGAGCCAATTTAGTACATGATCGGAAAAGCCAACCAGTCTTTCAAGACGACTGATCAGGATATTATGGTCAATCGTATCGAACGCTGCACTAAGGTCCAATAGGACAAGAATTGAGACTTTGCCAGCATCAGAGTTTAGCCTGAGGTCGCTAACTATTTTAGTAAAGGCAGTTTCAGTGCTGTGATTTGTTCTGAAACCTGATTGTAATTCCTCCATGATGTTATTATCTTTGAGAAAGGAGTTTATTTGTACTGAGACTATCTTTTCTAATATCTTGCTGATAAATGGAAGGTTCGATATTGGCCTATAGCTTTTTAGTTTGTTTACATCTAAGTTTGTTTTCTTTAGTAGTGGTTGTACTACAGCCGTTTTAAATGCATCTGGAAAAGTGCCTGTTTGAAGCGACATATTTATGATTTCAAGGACATGATTTGAGACACTATCGAACACCCGCTTGAGAAATGCTGTTGGTATAGGATCGAGGCAGGAGGTGGCGGAATTACACTAAGAGACAATCTTACAGAGGTCAGGTAATGTAATACATGTGAATTCCCCCATAGTTATCTCAGGTGGGTTTCCACTCACAGCCAGATCTATATCAGAGGCAATGCTTTCTCTAATCAATGATATTTTTTCATTAAAGAAAACTGCGAACTCTTCACATTTTGTGGCTGATTGCTGCGGTATATGGGGGGGTGGCATGTTAATCAGCCGGTCGATGGTGGAAAAAAGTACCCTGGAGTTACCCATATTTTCTGAGATCATTTTGGAAAAATATTCCTTTCTCGCAAATTGTATTGCCTTATTGTATGCGCCCATGGCGTCTTTGTATAAATTAAAGTGAGCTGTGAGTTTGAATTTCCTCCATTTTCGCTCGGCTATCCTACATTTTCTCTTGTTATCTTTAACATTGGTTTTATTTAACCATGGAGAGATTCTATCAGTTTTTACCATTTTAACCTTCAGAGGGGCAACAGTATCTAACACTGTTGACAAGGTGCTGTGGAAGTTTTGCTGATCTGATTTAGTAGTATCTCTCTCTGATGCACAGTAGCTCTCTGATGTACAGTAGTCTCTCTGTCTGATGTACAGTAGTCTCTCTCTGATGTACAGTAGTCTCTCTCTGTCTGATGTACAGTAGTCTCTCTCTGTCTGATGTACAGTAGTCTCTCTCTGATGTACAGTAGTCTCTCTCTGATGTACAGTAGTCTCTCTCTGTCTGATGTACAGTAGTCTCTCTCTGTCTGATGTACAGTAGTCTCTCTCTGATGTACAGTAGTCTCTATCTGATGTACAGTAGTCTCTCTGTCTGATGTACAGTAGCTCTCTGATGTACAGTAGTATCTCTCTCTGATGTACAGTAGCTCTCTGATGTACAGTAGTCTCTCTCTGATGTACAGTAGTCTATATAGTGTATATATGTATATTGAATATTCCTTTTTACTTTTACTTTTTTCAAGTATTTTTATTGCACATTACTTTAGTTACATTCCATAATGATGCTATATATTTTTTTGTACTTACTTTTTTACTGACTATTTCTAAAAAAGCATGATGGTGAGATTTTCCAGTTGAGAATCTAAATTTCGTCTGGGTTTATTACCTGTGTATGAAGAAAATACTTGTTTTTGAATTGAATTCTGCCCTGTTCTCTTTTGTTTATGTAAATATGCTACCTGAGGGGGCATTTCCACTGTTTTATATGCTTGATTGAATATGTTTGCATTGGTTCATAGTAAAAAGAACACATTTTCTCAATCCGATTTTGTGTTTTGTGTTGTACAGTATACAGTAGGGATGCTCGATATTGGCTTTTTTACCGATATTCCGATATTGTCCAACTCTTAATTTCCGATACCGATATCAACCGATATCAACCTATACCGATATATGCAGGGTTTCCCCGTCCAAAAAACTGAATCATTTCAGGTAACTAATAATTTCACTGGATATATATATATAACAAATATTGTTATTGTTTTTTTTTCTTTTTTTAACCGATACCGATATTTTCCGATATCACATTTTACTGCCGATATCGGCCGATAATATCGGTCGGCCGATAATATCGGACATCCCTAGTATACAGTATATACAGTATTATGCAGTATGAAAACTAACTGTCAGGTCATATATGTGAGGCTGTGCTGAAAAAAAAGATACCAAACATACCATGGTAAAACATTTTAAAATGGGAATTATACCATTTAAATCAAAATTAGCTAAAACATTGAAAATATCCCATAACTCCGAAGAGATAAATGGATATTCCACTCTCAAGGGTGGAGTGGTGTTGTGTTGAACTTGAGACATTTGATCTAGTAATATAGTACAGCACAAAAATGAATGAGAGAAAGGTGATTTAATTGAAGAATTAATAACATACCAGCCATGGAATATATAGATAACTAAATTTGGAAAAAATGTATTGTCAATGCAGAACAGTAGAGGAATGTATCTAAGCGAAAAATGTGATCTTCCAATCAATTGTGTGTTTGAAATAACAAATCCAAAAAGGACAGAGGGAAAATAATTTCCTTCTGTGGAGGTCGGAGCAGTACCAAGGCTGCACACGACCAAGGAGATAGCGAGTAGCGCAAATCCAATGGAGAAGCAACAGACAAAACAATTTAGCAGTAAACCTCAGGAGGTTTGAAAAGGGATAACTGACAGGGCTGGAAGCTAAGGAAAATAGACCTCAGATGGTCCTTTCGAGGGCGAAAATCATTTATGTTTTCTTGTTTAAGTCTCCCTCGTTTTTTAGAGTGTTAATCTGTTGTTGGTGTGATGTATTAATCTTTTCTTGCAGAGTCAATTACACAAAACAGACACATTAAGCTAAGAAAGCATGATAAAATAGTCTAAACAAAAAAGCTGATAAATTTGGAAGCAAATTCTTGTATGATTACCTTCCAATAGACATGGAGTCAATAATAATAACTGATGGTGTGTGTGAATGGGGAAATCTAACGAGGGAGGGGGAGGAGTGAAAGAATGAAATTATACTGTACCTAGAATTTTTTTTTTCAATTTTTTAAGGTAAAGAGACGGGTGAAGAATGGGGTTTTATTGTGTGTATTATCTAAAGTAGTGATAAAGGTATGTTTAATTTAGAATTTTACTGTTTGTATGTGAGGATTAATCCTCAAAGTGGGGAATGTTGTAAATAATCTAAATTAAACAATAGAAAATATGTACATATTTGTAATAGCAAAGAAATAGGATGGCCAAAAGGACTAGGTTAATTTCTCTTAAAGACAGAGGCTTACAGACATGCCAAATCACATGTTAGGTTAACCATACATTTGAGTCAACAAAGATGCTGTCAACTGACCTCAGTCAAAATGGTGACATATGGCCAAAGTTACCTTGAAATGTGCGTAGAAAAACAAGGAACACAAAAGCACGAAGAGCAGACTGGATAGGAAGTGCGCAAAAACGTGTAACGTCCGTGCGGAACCAATGTACCAACAACCATTCCGTGGGTGAACTCATTGAGTTTAGTTGTCAATTAATGATACTAATACTAATCTATACAATCACCTGTTGTTGAATAAATACCATTACTTTCTAGTTATTACTAAAAAACAGTATATATAAAACAGTAGCTGTAAAAAAGAAAAGAAAACAAGTTTTATAATTTATATAATATATATTTTTTTTTATGTATGCACTGGTATCGGATCAGTATAACCAGACCTAGACCACCTCTAACTCTAACCCCTAACCAGACCTAGACCACCTCTAACTTTAACCCCTAAGTTAGGGTTGTGACTTAGAGGTGGTCTAGGTCCGGATAGGGGTTAAAGTTGGTCTAGCCCTTTACATCCATCTATCTAAATAATAATAATAAATTATAATGAATGCTTAACTACCCCTAAGTTACCATAACCAGACCTGGACCACCTCTAACTCAAACCACTAACCAGACCTCTTCCATGTGGCACTTTAACACTGACCTCAGAATGTGATTTTATAAAATGTTTTTATGCAAGCAGATTGCAATCAGTGTGTACTACTACTAGTACTACTGTGTGTTCTGTTTACTTAGTTTACAGTATCCTATTATAGAATAAACCGCTGCCAGACACAGCAGAGAGAGAGAGGACAGACATGACAGAGAGGACAGACACAGCAGAGAGAGTACAGACATGGCAGAGAGAAAGGAAAGACACAGCAAACAGAAGACAGACAGAGTTCAGCGTCGTCTCTCTGGTCAGAAACAACGTCACCACATCCGTAATGCTCTCTTTGATGCATACATTGGACCAGGGTTCGAAATTAATGGGGGCTTGGGGCAAAATGCCCTCGAAAATTGACCAAATGCCCTCGAAAATCAGTTAAGGGGGGCAAAAAAAGCCCCAGACAGTTTACTAATTATATATATAATTATTATATGCTCTACAGTGTGAGCATTTCCCTCGTATTTGCCCCTAATAATATGTGTGTGTGCAAACCGGAAAAATAATTTACTTGCAGTGTGCGAGACAGACAAGTGATTGTGAAGATTACAAAACAGCTCCGCTGTTAATAGTTCAGATTGAAACTGGACTGAAATTCAGTTTTTGGGTGGAATGTTTGTTCCAAGGAGGAGGGAGGCGGGGCCCGCTGCGTGTTACAGGCACTTGAGAGGGAGGATGCGAACACAGACGGCGCGCTCTGCTCTCATCAAGCATTACACTGCTATCTTAACGTTAGCAAGCTAAGCATCTGCATAGCGCGACCTGTGTAACGTTAAGTAACTTGTGTTCCGCGGGGAAAGACCGTTCCATTTGTAACACAACTCCAAATAACATCCAAATCCGATGCATTTCCTTCATTCCACAGCGCTGAGCGCGCAACGTATTTCATTGATCGATCTGGCCAGAGCCTATACTCACAAACGTTGCGTGTGTGGGGTTTTTCATCAATTTGAAACAAGCCTCTTGACTGTTGGAATTAGGGATGTTAAAAATTAAATATCTAATAATATTATTCAATATTAGACATTCATTGATCCAGAGGCAACCGGTTATTCGTCTGCTATTTGTAGATATATCAAGACAACAACACAACTTGACCTCGGGGACAATAATATTTAATCTATTTAGATAGAGTATGTATGTATTATTTACAGATAATTGAAGGTACCTCAAAACATGAAACCAAGCCATGATGTCACACATCGTGTGCGTGTGTGTGTGTTACTTGAACAATTGTCACTGTGCTCCTAAATTTCTGTGTGCTCCTAAATTTGTATTTAGATTTTATTTATTAACATTTTATTTAGGAGCACATGTGCTCCTTGGGAAAAAGGTTAGCGTAGAGCCCTATATATGGAGACATTAACATTATGTTATCAAACATAGGGACGAAGACTGTAAAAAAAAGTGTCAACAATGTTTTATAATCTTTATGTTAATTTTCATTATAAAAATGTTGTGCCCCCGAAATACAAAAAAAAAACCCCGAAAATCAATTAAGGGGGGCAAAAAAAGCCCTTGAAAAAAAATGTTAATTTCTAACCCTGCATTGGACCATGTCTACACCAACATATACTGTAGGAGCAACAATACATTGGACCATGTCTACACCAACATATACTGTAGGAGCAACAATACATTGGACCATGTCTACACCAACATATACTGTAGGAGCAACAATACATTGGACCATGTCTACACCAACATATACTGTAGGAGCAACAATACATTGGACCATGTCTACACCAACATATATACTTCCTGTGTATCACTTGTGCCGCCGACTCAGAATCCCCTAGGTTAAAAAATAAATACGCAATTTAAATCAGAAAATGTTCCATGTTGACTATTTCTGAAATATTTTTTTCCATGAACTAAAAATAGACAAAAATGTCATCCGTTTCCGTCGACTAAATCTAGACAAAAAAGACAAAATTGAGACAAAAACTGACTAAGACTAAAATGCTCAGACTAAAACTGACTAAACGAAAAATAAATGAAGATGACAAAATATGATGAAAACGAAAAAGGAGCACTTGACACATGACTAAGACTAAAACTAAAATGAAAATAGCTGCCAAAATTAACACTGGTTGTGAGTAAACTTTCAGAAATACCAGGGCATTGGTGGATTCGGGGGCAGCGGGGAATTTAATACATGTGGGGTTGGCTAAAGAGTGGGGTATTTCCTTGGAGACATTAAAGGTGCCTATTCCGGTCCAGTCGTTGGATGGACAGCCACTGGGTGATGGGATCATTACTCAGAGAACGGCGCAGTTGCGCATTCAGGTGGCCGGTGGGGGGTGGGAATGGGTACAATTTTATGTCATCATGTCCCCTCATTGTGTAATTGTTTTGGGTCACCCCTGGTTAGCCGAACGCAATCCTGATATTAATTGGGCAACGGGTGAACTCTCAATGGGGAGCGGCGTCAAGTCGGTCTCCGGCGAGAGTTTACCCGCCCCTTCTCCCTCTTCTTTTTTGTCTCCCTTTTCTCTCTCCAGGATGGTGGTGAGCGTTGCAGACTCTGTCATACCTCCTAATCCTGATTTAGTAGGCGTGCCTGAGATCTATTTGGACTTGGCGGACGTTTTTAGTAAGACGCGTGCTAAAGCACTACCGCCTCATAGGTCATACGACTGCCCCATTAATCTTCTACCCGGTACCTCTCCACCCCGTGTGAGGATAGGGGTTCTTGCGGAGCCCAATAGCAAACACAGGAGGAGAGAGAATGGAGCGGTTTAGGGTGTTTTAATTGTTTCCCCCAAGCAGACAAGAATCACATGCAAGAATGTTCAACAGACGGGAATGAATATTTTTGGGGGGTAGCACAGGTGCACTCCTTGTGCAGTGCGGGAGGATGGTCTTGAAGCAGATGCACTCCGTGTGCAGTGCGGGAGAGCGTAGACACCGGCTGTGTCAGGGGTGAGAGCAGGAACTCCGTAGTCCAGTACCAGGGGTCCAGACGGGCACGCTGGAACGGAGTCCTTGGGCACAAGAGAGGGAGGTTAGAACAGGGAATAATAACCGGACAATGTGCTGTTTGCTGCCTCTTCAGTGGGTGCCTTGAGTTGGGTGTTCTGCAGGTCTGGGGAGGCCTTGGCAGATACTCCTATGGTTCCTTTTGTGCTGTTTGCTGCCTCTTGAGTGGGTGCTTTGAGTTGGGTCTTCTGCGGGGCTGCTTTTTGGGTCACCCCTCTCTTACTGGATGATCTGATGGGAAAGAAGCAAATACAAGAGGTCAGTCTGAAATAAATTACTTGTGTTGGTCTTTTATATACAGCCCCTGCTTTCATGATGTCACTTTGTAATGGGTCCTACCAGTTTGAAGGTTCTAAGGTTCTATTAGGTCAAAGGTCACTGATGTAAGAGATTTGTTTTATTATTTTATTTTTAATATTTAATTTCAACCTTTAATGAAAATCGTAAGCTTCTGAGGTTTCCCTCATTTACAGAAAACGACGATTGTACAAAATGTAAGCAGTACATAATACAAGCAATATTCACAGAAAATTAAACACCAGAGTAAAAATGTAAAACTTTTAAAATAATTAAAAAATATCAGCTAAAACAGTTACCGGGTGACTTGGGCTGGGTGCTGTGTCTCCAATGTGGGGGCTTTTGTATTTAATTTTTTTATTATTTTTTAAACAAACATATAAACAAACATGACAACACACGATAAGATATACAAGCATTAATTGTCAGGGCACATCCAATGAGATCACCTTTTAGTTAGTTGTCTTATATAAGATATACCCATAATACCTGTTATCTAAAAAAAAAAACTACACACATATGCTCAGCTCGAACCCCCCCCTCCCGGACCCCACCTTGAGAAGTACCTCCACTATCCCTCGCACCTAACCAGACACTACCATTATAAGCTAGCTTTTATTCTCTCCACCACTTCTAACCACATTGACATTTTGGATTCATTGAGACCCAGAATTCTTGCTGTAGATATTTCATGGTAAATTACATCGAGATATGTAAGAAACCAAACTTTACGGCAAATTTTTTCCGGTTGAAACCAGCGTGATGCGATCAGCTTTTTGGCTACTGTGATACCCGATAAAACCAATCTCTTTAGCTGTGGATTCACTGCAAACTCAAAAACATCATTCAATAATAATACCGAGGGGTGTACAGGTATATTCCAAGATACGAGTTTTGATATTTGTTGGGTCACATCTTTCCAGAATGCCTTAACTGGTGAGCAGTCCCAATACATGTGCATAAATGTCCCTTCGTCCCCATTTGTACATTGGGTGCATTTGGAATCTTGTTTAAGCCCCATTCGGCACAGTCTTATAGGAGTCAAGTATGTCCTGTGAATATAGTTAAGATTGATTTGTTGATGATCCGGGTTCCTTGATGTAAGTCGGACATTTGCCCAGGCTCCTTGCCAATCAAAGTCATTTTCCAGGTCTGGTATATCCCTCCTCCAGACAGAGTCAAGTTGGAGGGTTTCATACGAGGACGTTAGTAATTGATGATAAAATTCTGAAACAAAACCTCTCGATGTCTCTCTTGCGTAGAAGAATTTGTGGTATCTGTGGTGTTCAATTGGTCTGTCTAATGGAACACCGTGAGACTTCAAACATAGCTCTAACTGTTTGTGAAAAAGCCATGTGGACTTGGTGAGATAAAAAAATTTGCGTATTTCTTTATCACTACAAAAACCCTGTTTGTTAAAAACATCCCCTAATGAGTGTATGCCTTGCTCTTCCCATATAGGGAATCTTATAGGTCGTTTTCCAATTAAGAGAGCATTGTTATTGAATAAGGGAGTATGATTGTGCCATTTTTGTGGGTTAGGATTTTTTGTTTGTGATTCACGCCATATCCGGATCGCATGAGTAATTATGGGGCCAAATTTCCGTTCACAGTGCTTGATTGGTAGTTTAGTGTATGCTATGTCCTTCAGTCTATGTGGGGCTACTATGTTTTCTTCTATTTTTCTCCAGGATGCTAATGCTTGGGAGTCAAACCATGTTGTCAATGGACTTAATGAGTACGCCTTAAAATATAGGAAAAAATCTGGAAATGCCATGCCACCATCTGCTTTATTTCTCTGTGCGGTGGATCTTTTTATACGTGGTGGTTTGTTATTCCAAATAAATTTGTATGTGGAGGAGTGTAATCTTTTCCAGTAACCCTCTGGAGGGGGTAACGGTAGCATTGAACAGAAGAAGTTGATTTTAGGTAGTACATCCATCTTAACTATTGATATCCGTGCTTGTACTGTTTTTAAGTTTTGCCCATCTATCAAGGTCGTCTTTGATTTTGTTTTGGATTTTTGTGTAGTTGTGCTTCACCGTTTGTCCTATGGTAGGGAATATTTCCACTACCAAGCATCTGAAATGTTTTACCATCGGTATCTGTCCTGGGAGGGTTGTATCTTTTTTTGCAGGGGTGTTAAGTGGAAGGAAAGCCGACTTTGGCCAATTTATCTTAAATCCCGATAAATCACCAAAGTCCTCAATCAACTTGAGCAGATGAGGCAATGTGGTGTTGGGGTTTTCCATGAACAATATTACATCGTCCGCATATAAACTAATTTTTTGTTGTGTGCCCTTGATTACGATAGGTTCTATGGATTGGGATTGTCTTATATATTGTGCTAAAGGCTCTAATGATAGATTGAACAGTCCGGGACTAAGAGGACAACCCTGTCTGGCAGAGCGTGATACCGGAAATATTTCGGAGATGATTGTGCCTGTTGTAATCATGGCCGATGGGTCTTTGTATAATACTTTAATCATATCGATGAATCCTTTTCCTAACCCCATCCTTTCTAGCACTGCCCACAGATACGACCATTCCAGCCTGTCAAAGGCCTTCATAGCATCCAGGGACAGCATCGCCTTAGGTATGGTGTCCTCCTTGTCGGCATCAAGTACGTGCAGTATACGTCTTATGTTCTCAGTGATCAGGCGGCCTCCTATGAAGCCAGTTTGGTCCGGGTAAACTAAAGACGTCATATGCTTTTGTAATCTGATGGCTAATACCTTAGAGTACAGTTTGATATCTGTTCTGAGGAGGCTTAAAGGTCTATAACTACCGTTGGGGTCTTTGTCTTTTTTTTTTTTTTTTTTTTTTTTTGTCTTTTCCCCCCTCCATTTTCCTCCGATTTTCTCCCATCCCAATGTTAGTCGTATGCCAATTCCCAGTCCCTTCCTGGTCGCTGCGCTTTACCCCCCACAGTCAGATCATTTGGGAGAGTGGAGGCTACCACGTGCTTCCTCCGACACACGTCCAGCCAATCACCGCTTCTTTTCACCTGGCAGCGCGGATTCTCATTGAGAGGGCGTAGCGTGTGGGAGGACCACACTATCCCCCTCACGTCCAATCCGCGCTTAGCAGGCGCCCCGACCGAACTGTAGGAGTCGCTGTTTACAACGACCCGGACCCACCCCGCCAGCTTCTCCCACCCTCTGATACAGCCAATTGTATCAGTGCAGACGGCCAGCCAAGCTGGTGACAACCCCGGAGCTGTGAGCTGGATTCGAACAGGCGAACCAAGCTCACAGCTCCGGGGCTGGTGACGAACGCAATCTCCGCTCGACCACCTAACCGCCCGGTCTTTGTCTTTTTTAAGGAGGACTGTTATGAGTGCAATATTGTCATTTTTATGGAAGTTCCCCTCCTTGACTGAGTATAAGATCATATTTAGTAATAAGGGGCCAATAATGTCGCAACAAGAAAGGTACATTTCTGATGGGAAACCGTCTCTTCCAGGAGCCTTACCACTTTTCATTGCGGTTATGGCCTTCTTGAGTTCCTCTAGTGTGATCGGTGTTTCTAACTGTTTAGCGTCATCCTCTGAAAGTTTAGGGAGAATAATTTGATTAAGAAATGTGTCCATTTTGTTTTGATCGAAGGTCATTTCTGATTTATATAAGTCGGAGTAAAATACTTTGAATGTATCGTTTATTTTTACAGGATCTGTTACAAGTACTTGTTGTGCTCTAATGGTAGTTATATCTGCAAATGTTGCATTAATTCTTAATCGCATGGCTAATAGGTGGCTGGGTTTGGAACCATGGGAGTACTGCTGTTGTCTTGTGCTGCGTATTTGTATTTCCGATTGTTGTCTGTATATGGCATTGATCTCTATTTTTAGTACGTTAACTTGATTTTCTAGTCGAGTTGAGTTGTTGTATTTCAGAGAATTAAATAACGTTGAGTAAAGCGGTTCCAGCTCATCCAGTTTTGTGCTTTGATTCTTGCGCATTTTGGAGGAAAAGCTATCCGTGAAGTCTTTGATCATTCCCTTTACCGACATCCATATTATTCTGGGGTCTTGCACCGAGTTTGCATTCTCCCGTTGGAATACTATAAGAGCTTCTTTGAGTTGTGTAATGAATTCCTTGTTATTAAGCAGCAACGAGTTAAATCGCCATCTTGGGGCTCGGGAGGATAGTATACCAAATGTACCTTTAAGGAGTAAATAACAGTGATCTGATAGTGCGTTGGGTATCATTTCCACTTCATAATTATCAAATAGTCTCTGTGATGCAAAGACATAATCTATTCTGGATAGTGTATTATGCCTCGCAGATCGACAAGAGTACTTTCGGGTCGTGGGATTAAGTAACCGCCATAAGTCATTTACACCTGTAATCTTTGACCAATCCTTTAATGCCTTCGATGAATTCTTTTGTTCGCTGGAAAAGGCGAGGTAAGATTTGTCCATCCTTGGGTTCCAGATGGCATTAAAATCCGCTCCTATTATAAATGAGTAATCGGGAATGTCTAACATTGCATTGGTTAGTGTAGTGAAGAAATCTTCTTCGTACAAATTTGGGGGGCGTATACCGCTATCAACGCTATTTTCCTGTTCTTATGTTCAATCTTAGCTATAGTTATCCGACCTTCTACATCAGACCATACTCCCTTTAGTACAATATTCAACTTACGTTTAACGACTATTGCTACACCCCGAGTTCTCGTACCAATAGAGGAGTGACTGATATTATGGTATATGTTGTCCGCTAATTTATCTATGTCTTTCCCTAGAATGTGTGTTTCGCTTAGCAGAGCAATGTCCACATGTTCTTTTTTCATCAGTGTGAGCACGCTTTTGCGTTTGAGTTGGTTATTTATTCCCCCGGTGTTCCATATCATTATATTCAAACTAGCCATAGTCTATACATGTTGCATTGTAATTTTTGGTAATGCTTCTAGAGTGCGAGGCAATAATAGATATACATCCCACTAGTGAGGTCCCGTTGAGAGCCGAGCTTAAAAACATACATATATACAAATAAAAATCCCCTACCCTTCCCTCCCACCGAGAGTCGTACAGGATTGTGTTCCATGAACACAACCTTTGCGTATGACTCCCTCCCTTGCACCACCGGATATCCCAGAATGATCCAATTATCCTTAACATTCCTATGTATACCATAGGATCTAACACTCTAAATTCTACCATAAGTAGAATGTCGACTGTGGCTTGGCCACTTTCCCGTAAAAAATAAATAAATAAAAATTTAAATGAGATAAACTAAAAATAAAGACCAAAAATAAGCTTCAATTGTCATGCCCTAATCACTTACATTTTATATGAACTTGTGTAATTTATAGTAACCCATGAATAATATGAAGGTATTGAACTGAAGAGAGAGCCTCAATAAATCAGAGAGAGCGGATGAAAAAGAAAAAAAAAACAAGTAAAAGGAAGAGAACATTAACTTAGATCTTAAAAGAGCATTGCTATGCTTAAACATCTAAAGTATAAATTGGAGAAGTAGTGAAATTATTTCCCATTAATAAAAAAACAGTTGTTAAATACGTATATGCAGCATTTCCCCTGACCGGGGTGGGCGATGATCGTTGTGTAGAGTGATCTTTCAGCCGGCCGGCTATGATGGCTCTGTGGTTCTGCATCTAGATAGCTGTTGATTATTCCCCCGATGGGCTTCTGGTAGAGTGACTGACCACGTATTGCTGATATTCCAGAATGCTCCATATATCAAAGAATGCTTTGATGTTCTAGATTATTCCAATATGTCATTTTTACATTGTTTGAATGTTCCAGTATGTTCTGGAGTGTTCCAATCTTGAATCCAATATGTCCGCAATAATATAAACACGTCGGGGAAAGCATTCAAAAACTCTGAGCACGTAGGTCTCTCTGTCCCAAATCCTCGGTTATTAAAGATTGTACTATATGGTGACCTTGCATAACTGAGATTAAAAGGCCATTTATACACTATTCTGCGTGTTGTTCAGACAGGAATTTGGCTGCATCTTCAGGCGAGTTGAGGAGAACCCTTGCTCCTTGTTTGTCGACAATGCGAAGTATTGCAGGGTATATTAGTAGGGGTCTGTATTTCCCCAGGTATAGTTGAGACATCACCGTCTTGAACTTGGCACGCAGTTCCACTACATCATGACAATAATCTTCAAAGCAGTGTATTGGTACCTCCATGTATTTCAGATTGCCTTTCATCCTGCGAGTTTCACGAATAATCATTTCTTTTATTCTGACTTGGCGCAGGATAACCAATATCACTCTGGGCTTAGCGTTATTGCCAATGGAGCGGGGTCCCAATCTGAAGCACTGATCCACCTCCGGTATTTTAGGAAGGATCCCTGTTCCCAAGATTTTCTGTAATTCTGTGGCAAACTCTTCAGGGTTTGCACATCTCACTGATTCGTCCAGACCGACAATACGAATATTCAGCTTGCGTTTTTGATATTCCATCTCGAATATTTTGGCTTTCTGTTCTTTATTGATTCGCGTAAGCTCCAACGTTATTTCGCTGAGCTCCGTCTTGATTTCATTGTAGTTCCCCTTCATCTCAGCAGTTAGGTTAACTTTGTTAACCTCTACTTCATTGTAGATGCGAGTGAAATTGATTTCGTGGGCTTCCATTACTTTCTCCAGAGCCTCGGTGCGTTTAATCTGTGCGTCGGCGTCCGCTCTCAGCGCATCAATTTTGCCTTCAATAGATTCTTTAATAGCATCTACTTTTTGAGTTATTATCTTCTCCGACAGTTGTGATTGGAGGATCATTTCCTCCATTCTCTTCTCCATTGTATTCCCCATTTCCTCCATTCTCTTCTCCATTGTATTCCCCATTTCCTCCATTTTCCGGATGATATGTTCGGTATCTGCGGAGGTGTTTGATGGGGTTGAACTTGAAGCGGCCTCTGTCAAGTCTATATTTCCTGCTGTCCGCTGTACGAATCCTGGATCCTGTGGCGATGTGGGGGCTTTTGAAGTTTCGCCACAAAGCTTTTCTGGGGTTTGAAGTTTTCGAAGTGGAGGCAACCGCTTTTCACAGCGTGCACGCGGGGAGGCCATGGTATATACTCCTATGGTTCCTTTTGTGCTGTTTGCTGCCTCTTCAGTGGGTGCCTTGAGTTGGGTCTTCTGCGGGTCTGGGGAGGCCATGGTAGATACTCCTATGGTTCCTTTTGTGCTGTTTGCTGCCTCTTCAGTGGGAGCCTCGAGTTGGGTTTGAAGTTTTAGAAGTGGAGGCAACCGTACACACATGGAGTACATCCGGTTTGCTCTCTCTTCAGTGGGTGCCTTAGGTCGAAGTGGAGGCAACCGCTCGAATTCTTCTTCGGTCATATATTGATATTTACTCTTATATATCATGGTGTCTATACCTCCGTCGTTTAACCACCGTATACGGGGAGGCCATGGTAGGGAGGCTGTGGTTCCTTTTGTGCTGTTTTCTGCCTCTTCAGTGGGTGCCTTGAGTTGGGTCTTCTGCAGGTCTGGGGAGGCCATGGTAGATACTCCTATGGTTCCTTTTGTGCTGTTTGCTGCCTATTCAGTGGGTGCCTTGAAAGAAAGAAAGAAAGAAAGAAAGAAAGAAAGAAAGAAAGAAAGAAAGAAAGAAAGAAAGAAAGAAAGAAAGAAAGAAAGAAAGAAAGAAAGAAAGAAAGAAAGAAAGAAAGAAAGAAAGAAAGAAAGAAAGAAAGAAAGAAAGAAAGAAAGAAAGAAAGAAAGAAAGAAGCAAACACAAGAGGTCAGTCTGAAATAAATGACTTGTGTTGGTCTTTTATATACAGCCCTGCTTTCATTGATGTCACTTTGGAATGGAATCCTACCAGTTCCAAGGTTCTAAGGTTCTATTAGGTCAAAGGTCACTGATGTAAGAGATTTGTTTTATTATAACATTTTTAATTTCAACCTTTATTTTAAATCGTAAGAGTTCCATTTGAATAATATAAATAATATGTTTGGTAAGGCTGTCCCTAAAGCCTGTTTTTGAGATTCGAACTTCGTCAGGGTTTTTCAAACGGACGTTCGAACCTTCGTTTTTAATAAAAAAAATGTAATAAAAGAAAATATAAAACATTTCTTTTAATGAATATAACTCATCAGTTTCTTTTAATACTATAATATTAGTGTAGCCTAATCTTTATCTGCAACTGTGAAGAAAAAACCCATTGGTTTAAACAGAATGAACAGAAAAATAATAATAACCAATTTATTTTTGTTTTTTTTTATAAAAAATTCAATGTTGATTTAGAATTCGAATGCCAACGTAACGAACGAAGGTTCGAACGTTTGGGCTCAGCCCTAGTGGACACTCACCTTTTCACCTAAACGGTAGGCAAGGCATCTTGTTTGAGAAATGCAGGTTTCAATCTATGTTGTTTAACAGTTGATAGCTTCAGTCTTGTTTCAAACAGCACAATGATATCTTCTGAGAACATTGTTGAATAGATACACAAATGTTCTAGAATGTACTATTATGACATCATACTGTGACATCACAACATGACATCATACTGTGACGACAAATGTTCTAGAATGTTTGATTATGACATCATACAGTGACATCACAAATGTTCTAGAATGTTCTATTATGACTGTGATAGTGGGTTTTAAGCAGAGCCCAATTGCTGAACACAGGAGAGGAGAATGGAGCGTTTCAAGGGGTTTTAATGGTATTCCCAAGCAGGCAAGAATTACATCCAGAAATGTACAACGGGTATGAATAGGGGGATAACGGGGGCAGGCCCACTCCAGTGCCACTGCAGATGGGAGACACGGTTTCGTGTTTGAGAGAGGGAGCTGGAACTCCTCGGTAAGCTCCAGGGGGGTCCAGACAGGAACACGCTGGCACGGAGGTCCTGGGCACAAGAGAGGGAAGTTAGTACAGGGATGATCACACGGGGATGCCTAGCAGGTACCTAGGTAATGATACTAACACCACGACGACTTCTGGTCAGCGTCGTCCGGTTGAAGTAGGGTCCTCATCATCAGGGGATGGGATACAGCTGTGAGGAGTGAGGTGCCTGACAGCGTGTGAATCAGGGGATGAAGTGCAGCTAGGTTGAGTGACGGGAGGTGAAGGGATTCTGACCATATAAGGGCGTGAGGCTTCCGTGGTGGAAGGAAGGGAGGATGAAGAGGAGTGCGTGGTGGGAGGAAGGGAGGATGAAGATAAGATAAGATAAGATATTCCTTTATTGATCCCCTTGGGGAAATTCAGGCATTATAGCAGCATTAGGGGGAGGGGGGGGGGTACAGGTACTTAAAACAACACAGGCAGTGTAAACAACTCCCGGACTATGTAGGCCGGGTGGTCGTCGATGACCAGCGGAGGGGGAGGCTCTGGAGCAGGAGGAGACAGGGGACTGGAGAGTACCGGCTTCAGCTGTGAGACATGGAAGGAGGGGTGAATGCGCATGATGGCGGGGAGCTGGAGTTTAATGACCGAGGGATTAATAATGGACAAGATCTTATACGGACCAACAAAACGGGGGGTGAGTTTGCGGGACAAAGACTTGAGGGGCAGGTCTCGGGACGAGAGCCAAACCATCTGACCTGGTTGGTAGTCAGGAGCCGGAGTCCGGTGGCGGTCGGCGAAGCGACGGTTCTGCTCAGCAGTGCGGAGCAGCGTGGCCCTCGTGTCCTCCCATATCCTCCTGCAGCGGCGAAGGTGGTCTTGCACCGAAGGAACGGCAATCTCCTCTTCCTGTGCAGGGAACAGCGGGGGTTGGTAGCCCAGAGAGGACTCGAAGGGAGACTCACCTGTGGCCGCGGAGGACAGTGAGTTGTGGGCATACTCAATCCACGGCAGGAACGTACTCCAGCCGGAGGGGTCCCGGGCCATCACGCAGCGGAGGGCGGACCCCAGGTCCTGGTTGGCCCGCTCCGACTGACCATTGGTCTCCGACTGACCATTGGTCCCCAGGGCCCGACAGAAGGCCTTCCAGACCTGGGAGATAAATTGTGGACCCCTGTCGGAGACGATGTCCACCGGGATCCCGTGGAGGCGGAAGACGTGGAGCACCATCAGGTCCGCGGTTTCTGAAGCAGAGGGGAGTTTGGGGAGAGCAACAAAATGCACGGCCTTCGAGAAACGGTCCACGATAGTGAGAATGACTGTGTTACTGTGTGAGGGAGGCAGACCGGTGACGAAGTCCAGGGCGACGTGCGACCAGGGACGACCGGGAACAGGGAGCGGCCGGAGGAGCCCGGCAGGTGGTTGGAGCACAGATGGTACACGCAAGGACGAAGTCGCGGGTGTCCTCCCTCATGGTGACCCACCAGAAGTGCCGCTTCAGCAGGGACAGGGTACGGTTGATCCCAGGATGACAGGCAAACCGGGAAGCGTGGACCCACTGGAGCACCTGGGAGCAGACAAGGTCGGTGACAAAAAGCCGGTTAGGTGAGCCGTTATCTGGATCAGGCTGGATGCGGTGGGCCTCCCGGACGACGGACTGGATCTCCCAGGTGGCGGCGGCCACCAGGCAGGAGGAGGGGAGGATAGTGTCCGGGTCCGCGGAACCCTCTTCGGGGACAAACTGCCTGGAGAGGGCGTATGGCTTGGTATTTTTGGAGCCAGGCCTGTAGGTCAGGGTGAAATTGAACCTGGCGAACAACAGTGCCTGGCGGGAATTCAGGCGCTTGGCTGTCTGGACGTAGGCGAGGTTCTTGTGGTCAGTCCAGACCAGGAAGGGGATCTCCGATCCCTCCAGCCAGTGCCTCCATTCCTCCAGGGCCAGTTTGACTGCCAGGAGCTCCAGGTTCCCGATATCGTAATTGACCTCCGCCGGGGTCAGGCGGCGAGAGAAGAAGGCGCAGGGATGCAGTCTCTGGTTGAGAGCGGAGCGTTGGGAAAGGACCGCCCCTACTCCGGTACTTGAGGCGTCCACCTCCACCACGAACTGGCGGGACCTGTCCGGCTGGACGAGGATGGGCGCGGAGGTGAAGCGCCGGCACAGCTCGGCGAAGGCGGAGTCCACTCTGTCTGACCAGACGAAGGGCACGGAAGGCGAGGTGAGTTGGGTGAGGGGTGCAGCGACCCGGCTGTAGTCCCTGATGAAACGCCGGTAGAAGTTAGCAAACCCCAGGAAGCGTTGGAGCTGCTTGACGTTGGTGGGACGGGGCCAGTCGGTCACCGCCTTGATCTTCTCGTGGTCCGCCCGGATCTTGCCGCCCTCGATGATGTAGCCGAGGAACCCGATGGAGGAGACGTGGAACACACTTCTCCGCCTTGACGAACAGCTTGTTCTCCAGTAGGCGTTGGAGGACCCGACGGACATGCTGGATGTGCTCTTCCATAGAGAGGGAGAAAATCAGAATGTCGTCCAGATAAACAATGACAGAGCGGTTAATGACATCACGGAGAACGTCGTTGACAAGGGCCTGGAAGACAGCAGGGGCGTTGGTCAACCCAAAAGGCATTACCTTGTACTCGAAGTGTCCGAGCGGGGTCTTAAAGGCCGTCTTCCATTCGTCTCCCTCCCGGACGCGGACAAGGTGATAGGCATTTCTGAGGTCCAACTTCGAGAAAATGGTGGCACCTTGCAGGGGTTCGAAAGCAGAGTTATTCAATGGCAGGGGGTACTTGTTCTTGACCGTGATGTTGTTGAGACCCCGGTAGTCGATACAGGGGCGAAGGGAGCCATCCTTTTTGGACACAAAAAAGAACCCTGCACCGACAGGAGAGGAGGAAGTGGTAATAATGCCCGAGGCCAGGGACTCATGGACGTATTTCTCCATAGACTCTCTCTCTGGGCGTGAGAGGTTAAACAAGAGAGCAAATCAATAGCACAGTCGTACTGGCGATGAGGAAGCAGGGAGAGAACCTGTTGTTTACTAAACACAGCCTCTAGATCGTGATAAATTGGAGGAACAGTCGAAAGGTCAATAGGTTTGTTGGGAACGGGAGAACCTGCGGCTCCCAGTGGTGACCGCGCCGACCGTAGACAAGAGGCGTGGCAGTGAGCACTCCAGCTCGTGACTGAGCCCGTTGGCCAATTTATTACAGGGTTGTGTAGCTTTAGCCAAGGCATGCCTAGCACGATGGGGTTATAGGGGGATTCAGTGACGTGGAAACGGATCTCCTCGCTATGATTCCCGGAGAGTTGAAGGCGAGTTGAGGCGTGGTGTGGCGGGTTATTTGCGAGAGCAACCTCCCGTTTAGGCCTTGAGCATCACAGGGAATTGGCAAGGCGTCGGTGGCAATGTGGTAGTGGGACACTACCCCAGCGTCAATGAGGTTTTCGTCTGCGCCCGAGTCGACCAGCGCGGACAGAGGGAGTGATTGACCGTTGTGGTAAAGCGTGGCACTGAATTGCATATTTGGGCCGGAGCTGGGAACAAATTTAAGGCTTGTGCATGCGCCCAAGCGTCACTGTCGAGCCCCGTCGTTTGGGCGAACCGAACATGAATCGATGGAGTGGCCTAGTTGCCCGCAGTACAGACATGCCCCTGACCTGAGTCTGTGACGCCGTTCGCGGAGAGGGAGGCGAGAGCGGTCGAGTTCCATAGGCTCCGAGTCGTCGGCTCTGCGGCTCTGCAGCGGCACACTATTAACGGTGTGCTCCGGATCTGCGGCTCTGCGGCTCTGCAGCGGCACACTGTTGACGGCGCTGACTTTTTCACGGCGGCGTTCCCGAAGACGCATGTCCAAATCTCTGGCTAAGTTAATCAAATTGTCAAGGGAAGTGGGCTTCTCTTTAGACGGCAATTCGTCTTTTAGGACGTCGCTGAGGCCCTGGCGGAAAGCCCCTCGTAATGGCTCGTCGTTCCACTGGGAACCAGCTGCCAGGATACGGAATTCAATAGCATACTCGCTCACGCTGCGATGTCCTTGGCGGATGGTGAATAAAGCGGCCGTTCTATCTGAACCACCGGGGGGATGGTCGAAAACCTTTCGCATGTCGCCGATGTAATCGGAGTACAAATCGCACAGGGAGGAATTACTGAAGTGGAGGGCGGTTGCCCACTCTAACGCGGGACCCGTGAGCAAACCAGACACGTAGGAGATCTTGGATTTGTCGCTCTGGTAGGTTAGTGGTTGTTGCTCAAATACTAAAGAGCATTGGAAGAGAAAGGCACAACACTTGGCAACGTTTCCATCGTAACACTCTGGCACGGGTACGTGGGGCTCCCTGTACTGGGATGCAACAGGTGGAGACACCATGGGTGGAGAGACAACAGGGGGAACGACTAGCTGGGATGCTACATATGCAGTGAATCGTTCAAATTGTTTGTCTCGCTCCGCGGAGCTGAGCGTGAGGGTGCCGAGCTGGGACATGGCTTCTTCCAGTAGTTGTGTGTGTTTATTTACCATAATGGCGTGTCCGGTGATGGCGGCCTGGATGTTCCTGCTCCATTCCCCGGCGTCCTGTGGCGCTGAACCCTCCCCAACATGTCCAAATGACTACAGACCGGTGGCACTCACCTCTGTGGTCATGAAATGTTTCGAGAGGCTGGTCAAGGACCACATTTGTGCCTCCCTCCCCAGTGATATGGACCCTATGCAATTTGCATACAGGACAAACAGGTCCACTGACGACGCGGTCTCCCAGGTACTGCACAGCACCCTCTCGCACCTTGACCGTCAGAAGGGGGGCTATGTGAGACTGTTGTTCATTGACTACAGCTCAGCGTTCAACACTATAGTCCCCACCAGACTGGTGGACAAGCTGATCGAGCTGGGTCTGAGCTCCGCCCTGAGCGCCTGGGTACTGGACTTTCTGAGTGAAAGACCCCAGGCGGTCAGGGTGGGGGGTCAGACCTCCAACACCATCACCCTGAGCATCGGGTCCCCCCAGGGCTGTGTTCTGAGCCCCCTGCTGTACTCACTCTACACACACGATTGTGTGGCCAAGTTCAGCTCCAACTCCATAGTGAAGTTTGCAGACGACACGGTGGTGGTGGGGCTGATCTCGGACAACGACGAGAAGGCCTACCGGGAGGAGGTTGAGGTACTGGAACGCTGGTGCCAGGACAACAGCCTGCTCCTGAACATTGGTAAAACCAAGGAGCTGATTGTGGATTATAGGAGAGGACAGCAGGAGACACACACACCACTGATGATTAACGGGGCTACCGTGGACAGGGTGAGCAGCTTTAAGTACCTGCGGGTCCACATCTCAGAGGATCTGACATGGTCAACACACAGTAGTAAAGAAGGCGAAACAGCGCCTCTACCACCTGAGACAGTTAAGGAAGTTCAGAGTATCGGGGAAGATACTCCAGTCCTTCTACTCAGGAGCTGTAGAGAGCATCTTGACCGGAAACATCACTGCCTGGTATGGAAACAGCACGGCACAGGACAAGAAGGCCCTACAGAGAGTGGTGCGCTCAGCCGAGCGTACCACGGGTATTGCACTACCTCCCCTGCAGGTTCTATACAACAAGAGGTGCAAATCCAGAGCCTGCAGAATAATGAAAGACCCCCACCACCCCAATAACAGCCTGTTTCAGCTGCTGAGGTCAGGCAGACGCCTGCGAACCCCAGCTACTAGGACAGAGAGGCTTAGGCTCAGCTTCTTCCCCCAGGCCATCATAGTCTTGAACAATGAACATTGAGTACCACAGAACACTGAACTATCCACACATAAGCACACATGAGCACACACACGACACGCACGATGTGCACGCTCACACACTAGCAGCCACTTTGACACTTTAACATGAGCGGGCACACACTCATGCCGCACACACCCACACTTATTGCCAAAAGGAAAGGCCACTTTAAACTAGTATTAGCAACAGTAACAGTGTATTGCACTACCAAAGCTACCTAGCATGTCCTATATACTCTGTAAATAACTATGTACAAATGCAGAGATGTCACACCATGTTGCCTGTTACCTGTTATTGCACAATGTTTTTTGTATTGGATTCTATTATATGTTGTACCACTGTATTGCACATCGTTGCGGGCAAGACCACCCGCATTTCATTGTATACTCGTATGCCGTGACAAATAAAACTCTTGACTTGACTTGACTTGACTTGTCATGGTCGCAGTGTTCTGTGAGGATAGGGGTTCTTGCGGAGCCCAATAGCGAACACAGGAGGAGAGAGAATGGAGCGGTTTAGGGTGTTTTAATTGTTTCGCCCAAGCAGACAAGAATCACATGCAGGAATGTTCAACAGACGGGAATGAATGTTCTTGGGGGGTAGCACAGGTGCACTCCTTGTGCAGTGCGGGAGGATGGTCTTGAAGCAGATGCACTCTGTGTGCAGTGCGGGAGAGCGTAGACACCGGCTGTGTCAGTGGTGAGAGCAGGAACTCCGTAGTCCAGCACCAGGGGTCCAGACGGGCATGCTGGAACGGAGTCCTTGGGCACAAGAGAGGGAGGTTAGAACAGGGAATAATAACCAGAGCGGGTTAGCAGGGCTTCAGGTCGAGACGTCGTACCTGGGAAGGCAGTTTAACACTGCGACACCAGATGACAGGATCTGCCAGTTGATATAGGACCCGCTTGATGAGGTAATCCCTTGCAGCCGCGCTGATTGATCCTCATCTGGCAGGCTCAAGCCCCGATCGTGACACCCCGTGGGCGTATGTTCTCCCTCTCTCGCCCCGAGACAGTGTCTATGAACAATTACATTCAGGAGGCATTACTCGCGGGGCATATCCGTCCTTCTACATCCCCTACCGGCGCTGGGTTTTTTTTTGTAGCAAAGAAGGACTACCCAGCGACCGTGCATTGATTATAGGGGATTGAACAACGTTTCCATTAAGAACCGTAACCCTCTGCTTCTCATGGACACCGCCTGTGAGTGCTTACAGGGGGCACAGGTCTTTTTTAAACTTGACTTACGTAATGCATACAACTTGGTCAGGATTAGAGAAGGAGACGAGTGGAAGACTGCATTTAATACACCTAATGGGCATTATGAGTATTTAGTCATGCCTTTTGGTTTAGCTAATGCTCCGGCAGTCTTCCAAGCCTTGGTTAACGACGTGCTGCAGGATTTAATTGGGGTGTCAGTTTTTGTGTACCTAGATGACATCCTAATTTTTTCTCATGATATGGTGCAACACCAACAGCATGTTCGTGAGGTGCTTCACCGTCTCCTTAAGCATCAGCTATTTGTTAAGGCAGAGAAGTGTGTGTTTCACACTGACACCGTTTCCTTCCTGGGCTTTGTGTTGACGAAGGGTGATCTTCGTATGGATCCAGCCAAGGTGAGTGCAGTCTTGGATTGGCCACGGCCTTCGTCGCTTAAGGAGTTACAGCGTTTTTTGGGCTTTGGATTTGCACCTCAGGATTTGAAGGGTGTCCTGAGGTGCTACATTGCCGGGTGTCCGGCGACGTCGAGTAGGAGGTTGGCCTGTGCAGAGTATGCGCATAATACCCTTCTCTCCTCCTCTACTGGTATGTCTCCCTTTCAGTGTCAATATGGTTTTCAACCTCCTCTGTTTCCTGAACAGGAGCAGGAGGCTGAGGTGCCTTCGGCCCAGGCACATGTGGCTCTCTGTCGCAGGACGTGGAACAGGGTGCGAGAAGAAGGCCTCGGTTAAGGCTCAGCGGCAGGCTAACCGCAAGCGTCGTCCGGCTCCGGTTTTCCGTCCTAGGCAGCGGGTTTGGCTTTCCACCCGTGATCTCCCTCTCCAGGTGGAATCCAGGAAACTGGCTCCTCGCTTCATAGGCCCCTTTAAAGTGGTTCGTCGGGTGAATCCTGTGGCTTACAGGCTGCGGCTTCCGGCCTCTATGAGGGTTCATCCGACGTTTCATGTGTCCCTTTTGAAGCCATTCCTCTCATCGCCCTTGTCCCCGCCACTTCCTGCGGTCCCCCCGCCACGCATTATTGATGGTCAGCCTGTCTACACGGTGCGGAGGATCCTGAGTTGTAGGCAGAGGGGTAGGGGGTTTCAGTTTTGGTGGATTGGGAGGGGTATGGGGTAGAAGAGCGTTCTTGGGTGCCTCAAAGGGATATCTTAGATCCCAGTCTGATCGATGATTTCCGGCGGCTGCATCCCGAGGCCCCTAGGTGAACGTCGGGTGCCCTTCGTCGGGGGGAGGTACTGTAACGTTCTGGGTTCTCTGGTCTTGTTAGACCTGAGAGCCCGGCTACCATTCTGTCACCTGTCACTTTTCCTCTCTAATTGCATTATTGTTTGTCACCTGGGATTAGCTGTCATTCTGTGGAACGTGTGGAATGTCGGGAATGCTGACCTTAAAGTAACTCTTGTTTTCTCTGTTCCTCGTCGGCTCTTCACCTTTCTCAGACCCGGTCTCGACGGTACCAGGACTAGTGCGGCGGTACTTGTTCCTTGCCTTGTTCTCTCTCACTTAGGTTATATTGTTTTGTGTGCTCTCAGTTGACGTCCTACATCTGCCTGTTTTCCTGCCTCCTCTGAATTCTTCCATTAAAGAGGTTTCATTGTTCAAAGAGCTTACCACCTCTCCGTCTCATTACTTGCCACCACAACTGGAACTCAATATCTCCTACCTGCGTAACAGGGACCCTGCTTTTCTTTATCATAAATTGATCAATAGAGACCGTATTAGATCGTCAATTATCATATCATGGGGTATCATTGGAAAGCCACACTCATTGGCTACAACCCTCTGCAAAGATTCTCGAGATCGCCAAATGATTGACGGAGCTAGAGCCCCGGGAGTCGGGGGTGGTAAAGTGGCATCGCAAATCGACCTCATGAGGGCCCACATGTGGGCCCTGGGATGTTAAGAGGTTAATGTTTATTTTTTTTATTTTTTTTTGCCAAGAGTAAATACCATAACCCTATCAAAACAGTAGTCAAAGTGTATATTTTCATTTATACCTATGTTTTATACGATTTATACTGTTTAATCATCTTCCCTTTATTCATTTGCTTAGATTTTTCTTTACACTTGATCTCAATAAGGTGCTGAATGAGCTCAGTGAGCTGCCTCGGTTACGGCACAATTGTAACATGGTGTTATTCACCGGCACAGATGCAAAAATAAATCATAATTTATATTCTCCTTTTCTTCATTACAATTTACTCAAGCCTAGTAACAGACACAATATATCTGACACTGGAAATACATACCCCCAGGTCCCTAGATGTCCCTAGATACCAAGAGTGAGTGAACAGCAAAAACTCCATGGGATGGCAGGGAAGCGATAACGTAACGCACAGGAGACCTCGGGAGCACACGGCAGAAGAATGGTGGTGACAAGACGACCCGACAACTAGTGATCTGCAGACAGCGTATATGAGTCCTCCTGACGAGCTGATTGGAATTCATCTCAGGTGCGTGATGCTAATTGACGCTGAGAAGCACGCAGTGCTGGGCCAGCCCTCACATATTCATTTTACAAGTATACAGAGAAAAGCTATGTATACATAGTATCACAAATAAGCAACCAATATTGTGTCTGAACATTTAGGAGTTATGCAATGATATAGTTATCAGAATCTGTGTACTTTTATGGCTGCCTTCATTTTTTGTTGTTCTTTTTACCTTTATTTACCCAGGGTAGCTAGGTAGCTGTGCCTTGCTTGTGGGCTAATCAACAGTTGCAGGTGTTGAGGGAGGGTAGAGCATTAATTCCTTCACTTTATCCCCTCCTAGACTTTCCCTGCATGTCCGGGAATCTAACAGGCGATCTTCTGATCACAGGTCCGCTCCTCTGATCTTTTCATCTAGGTCAACGCTTTGTCCTCTCACTAACATAGGAGACGCAGAGGTTTGTGTTTGACAGCAATGATACATCTCCTGTGTTTCCTTTGTATTTTTCCACTCTGCCTCCATAGGTTTGGGGTGTACTGTATATCAAACAGACCTCTCAGCTAAATGATGGTCCTTATCTCTTAGAGTCTCCACTTCTCTGGTTGTTAATAAAGATAATAAAACATACACATAATTTCTTTCTCTCCCCCAAGTCACCTCAGCTCCCATCACACACACACACACACACACACACACACACACACACACACACACACACACACACACACACACACACACACACACACACACACACACACACACACACACACACACACACACACACACACACACACACACACACACACACACACACACACACACACACACACACACACACACAGCCTGCTGTTAAAGTCCCAATATGTTTCTTTCACCATATTAGTGTGGGATATACTAAATATACACAAATACAATTGAAAACTCACTTTCATCAGTATGGGTTTAGGGAAAATAGAATTACTACATATGCAGTAATTGAGATAGTAGGAGAAATAACAAAGGCAGTTGAAAATGAGTTATATTGGTATTTATATTGACCTGCAGAAGGCTTTTGCTACTATAGATCAGAGCATCAGAGTGAGGAAATTGGAGAAGTATGTGATATAAGGTACTGTCACCCTTCTTGTTTACCCTCTACACCTCCGACTTCTGCTACAACACAAGAACGTGCCACCTGCAGAAGTTCTCAGATGACTCCTCCATTGTCAGCTACATTGTGGATGACGATGAGGCTGAGTACAGGGCTCTGGTGGAGAGCTTTGTAGGGTGGTCCGACAGTAACCACCTCCAACTCAACGTCAGCAAGACAAAGGAGCTGGTGGTGGACTATCGGAGAGGCAGGAAGGGTCACCCTTCTCCCATAATCTTCGGAGGGGAGGAGGTAGAGATGTTGGAGTCCTACAAGTTCCTTGGAGTTCAACTGAACTGGTCGGACAACACTGAGGCCCTCTACAGGAAGGGACAGAGCAGGCTCTTCTTCCTGAGGAGACTCAGGTCTTTCGACGTGTGCAACCGACTGCTGCTATCTCTCTAGCTGTAGCCAGCGTCCTCTTTTATGCTGTGGTGTGTTAGGGGTGGCAACATCAGCTCGAGGGACTCCAGCAAGCTGAACAAGCTGGTGAAGAAGGCTATCTCCGTAGTGGGTGGTGAGCTGGCTAATCTAGAGGTGGTGGCTGAGAGGAGGATGAGGAAAAAGATAGAAGCCATCCTGGAGAACCCTCTCTCTATGAGGAGCTAGCCAGAATGAAGATCATGTTCAGCCAAAGACTCCCCCCCCCCCAGACACACCACAAACCGCCTGGGCTGGTCCTTTATACCGGCAGCCATCAGGCTCTACAACCAAGGGCTCGGACGGCCGGCTCTGCTGCCAGGAGAACTCTCGCTGTCAGAACTCGGGACATGAGAACTCGAAACTCATGTCCACGTGCACTCATCTATCTTGTATTTTGTACTTTTATATTGTATTTGTATTTATATTTTATATTGTATCTATAGTATTTATAGATACTGGACTGTATAGGACTGTGAAGCTCTGTAGCCCATGCTGCTTTGAGACCTGCATTTCCCCAAGGAAAGGATCATCTTATCTTATCTTATAACCAAGTCTCTGAGCGGATCTCAGCCTGCCTGTCCAACATTTCCGCCTGGATGCCGACCAACCACCTCAAACTGAACCTAAGCAAAACAGAGTTACATCACCTGCCGGCCAGATCCTCCCCGCTGACCGACCTCTCGATCACAGTGGAGGATGTAGCCGTGGCTTCATCCCCGGCCAACAAGAACATATGTGTAGTCCTTGACGACCAGCTGAACTTATCTGCTCACATCGCTGCAACAACCAGAACCTGCAGATTCCTCCCAAGCAACTTCAGAAGGATTGGCCCCTTCCTGACAAAAGAAGCTACTCAACTCCTTGTGCAATCAACAGTCATGTCTCGCCTCGACTACTGCAATGCACTGCTTAGCTGGTCTACCGACTACCGCCAGCAAGCCAATTCAACTCAGAACAGAACACAGCGGCACGCCTGATCTCCATGTTACCCCACTTCTTAGAGAGCTGCATTGGCTCCTCATCGCCGACAACAAATCCGCTTCAAGGTCCATGACCTGGCATATCATGCAGCGAAGGGAATGCCTACCTCCGGTCAATGGTGTGAGGTTTTGTCCGCTGCTCACCAACTTTCTCTGTCTTCTTTAAGCCTACTGTTAGGAATTCCCTACTCACTCTCTCTAGCCCCCACCCTCTCGTTCTTTACTCTCAGTGGCCACACCTGTTCGATTATCAATTACCTCTCGCACCTGTGGTGGCAGGCTAATTAGTTCCCCTGTGGGCTTTAAATACCAGGGCGCTTCCCCTCGTTTCGGCGTGGGGTCGTGTTGTATTCATGCTGAGTCATATTCTCTAACATCTAGACTTTTTCGGGAGATCCTCTGGTCTACCAATGCTGTATATGGATTTCTCCAGCCTTGAGATGTTTTGCTCCAGCCTTCGTCTGCTGTCGCCGTAGCCTGTGGAGGAGACTGTTCTGCGCTCCCTGTAACTTCCACGGGAGGCACCCCAGCGTTCCACTGCAGACCCCAGCGCAGCTGTTCGTCCTGACGCACATCTAGACCAACGCGCATCTTCCGGACCCTCGGGCTTGGCACGCTCTCCAGTCACCAGCGCGCAACGCGCATCTGCAAGGGCTTGGCACGCTCTCCAGTCACCAGCGCGCAACGCGCATCTTCAAGGGCTTGGCACGCTCTCCAGTCTCCAGCGCGCAACGCGCATCTTCAAGGGCTTGGCACGCTCTCCAGTCTCCAGCGCGCAACGCGCATCTTCAAGGGCTTGGCACGCTCTCCAGTCTCCAGCGCGCAACGCGCATCTTCCAAAGATCCTTGTGCTTGGCACACTCCTCCTCGCAGACGCACCCCGATGCGTCTCTCGGTTCCGACGCGCACACCAAGGTGTGGCGCGCCACTCTGTTCCTCGGCTCCGACAGCGGCTACCCGGTGGACGACACCCTCGCCACCGCCGCTGTCCCAGCACTCTGTTCCTCGGCTCCGACAGCGGCTACCCGGTGGACGACACCCTCGCCACCGCCACTGTCCCAGCACTCTGTTCCTCGGCTCCGACAGCGGCTACCCGGTGGACGACACCCTCGCCACCGCCACTGTTCCAGCACTCTGTTCCTCGGCTCCGACAGTCAGCTACCCGGTGGACGACACCCTCGCCACCGCCACTGTTCCAGCACTCTGTTCCTCGGCTCCGACAGTCGGCTACCCGGTGGACGACACCCTCGCCACCGCCACTGTTCCAGCACTCTGTCCCTCGGCTCGGACAGCCAGCCACCCGGTGGCGATGCCCTCGCCCCGCTGCTGTCCCTGTACCATTACGCATACGCCTGGGTGAGTTTTGATTGTGATGTCACTCACCCAGCGTAGTGCCCTTGCCCCCGTTCCCGCTGCTGTCCCTGTACCTTTACGCATACGCCTGGGTGAGTTTTGATTGTGATGTCACTCACTCAGCGTAATGCTTTTTGCCCCCGTTCCCGCTGCTGTCCCTGTACCTTTACGCATACGCCTGGGTGAGTTTTGATTGTGATGTCACTCACTCAGCGTAATGCCTCTTGCCCCCGTTCCCGCTGCTGTCCCTGTACCTTTACGCATACGCCTGGGTGAGTTTTGATTGTGATGTCACTCACTCAGCGTAATGCCCCTTGCCCTCGTCCCGCTGCTGTTCCTGTACCATTACGCATACGCCTGGGTGAGTTTTGATTGTGATGTCACTCACCCAGCGTATTGCCTCCTTTAGTTCTCACTTAGTTAGTAGTTTGGACATTTCATCTCCCACTCTGTTTTTGTTCTCACTTAGATAGTATTTTTGGACATTACATCTCCCCCTGTGTGTTTGTCACACGAAGATATTATTACTTTGTTACTTTGATTATTTGGACTGTTCTGCATCTGCTCTGTTTGTTCCCTTTTGAATATTAACCCTCTCCTCTGTTCTGCAGAGCGGCCCAGATGTTTTTCCCACCAGTCCCCAGTTCCTCTCTGTCCCCAGCCCGCCTCCGCGGGTCTCTGTCCCCAGTTCCTCCCTGTTCCCCAGCCCGCCTCCGCGGGCCTCAGTCCCCTCTGTCCCTAGTTCTCCTAGTCCCTAGTCCTCTATCCCTAGTTCTCCTAGTCCCTAGTCCTCTATCCCTAGCTCTCCTAGTCCCTAGTCCTCTCTCCCTAGTTCTCCTTGTCCCTAGTTTACCTAGTCTCTAGTTCCTCTGTCCCTAGGCGTTCCCTTAACCTTCCCTTAGGCGTTCCCTTACTTTCCCTTAGTGTTCCCTTTTCCTGCCCGCCTCTTAAAGGCACTTTACCTTCCCCTCTTGTGTTATTCCAGTGTTTTGTGTTTTCTCCCTTAAAGGGACAGTGCCCTTTTTCCCTGTTCTCAATAAATATCTGTTTCTTGGCAAACCACCATACCTGTCTTGTGTTGTGCGATTGGGGTCGGTTACAAACCATAACAGTACGACCCCACCAAATCGACGACCCCAGCCAGCACAGACGGTGTATGTTGAGTTTGCCTTTTTTTTTCTTGTTCCCTCTAGTTCCCCTCTAGCTCCCCTGTTAGCTCCCCTGTTAGCCCTGTTGGCTTCCCTGTTAGCCCAGTTTAGCTCCCCTGTTAGCCTGTTAGCTCCCCTGTTAGCCCTGTTGGCTTCCCTGTTAGCCCTGTTTGACCCCCCTGCAGCTTGTTAGGCCTCTACTACCAGCATGGCCCCTGTCTGCTAGCCTTGCCCCGGCTGCTAGCACAGCCTCTATGTTTATGCAGCCCTTGCTGCTGGCATAGGCCCTGTAGCTAGCCTTGCCCTGGCAGCTAACCCAGTCCCTCAGCAGAGCCCCAGTCTGCTAGCTTAGCCCCGGCTGCTAGCACAGCCTCTATGTTTTATGCAGCCCTTGCTGCTGGCATGGGCCCTGTAGCTAGCCATGCCAGGCAGCTAACCCAATTCCCTCTGCATGGCCCCGGTCTGCTAGCTTGGCCCCGGCTGTTAGCACAGCCTCTATGTTATTGCAGCCTTGCAGCTGGCATAGGCCCTGTAGCTAGCCAGGCCTAAGCAGCTAACCCGGTCCCTCTGCATGGCCTCCACTTTTTTGTGTAGTTTCCCCACTGCTAGGACTGCCCTTTCAGCTAGCAAGGTCAGTATTCCCACTGCTAGGACTGCCCTTTCAGCTAGCAAGGTCAGTTTCCCCACTGCTAGGACTGCCCTTTCAGCTAGCAAGGTCAGTTGCTCTCCCACTGCTAGGACTGCCCCTTCAGCTAGCATGGTCAGTTTGCTCCCACTGCTAGGACTGCCTTTTCAGCTAGCAAGGTCAGTTTATCTCACACAGCTAGGACTGTCCTTCCAGCTAGCTTGTTCTCTCATGCTGGTCCAGCCCTGTCTGCCAGCCTAGCTCCGGCAGCTAGCGCAGCCTCTATGTTAATGTAGCAGTACAGCTAGCATAGGCCCTGTAGCTATCAGTGCCCTGGCAGCTACCCTTTCCCTCTGCTAGCCTGGCTCCGGCAGCTTGCGCAGCCTCTATGTTGATGTAGCAGTACAGCTAGCATAGGCCCTGTAGCTATCAGTGCCCTGGCAGCTAACCTTCCCTCTACTAGCCCTTTCCCGGTGCTACCATGGTTACCCCTTTGCTACCCTGCTTGCCCCTCAGTTCCTCTAGACCAGTTGCTCTAGACCAGTTCTCTAGACCCAGTTCCTCTAGACCAGTTCCTCTAGACCAGTTCTCTAGACCAGTTCTCTAGCCCAGTTCTCTAGACCAGTTCTCTAGACCCAGTCCCTCTAGACCCAGTCCCTCTAGACCAGTTCCTCTAGACCAGTTCCCCCGGTTGCCCCTCTGCTACCCTAGTTACCCCTCGGCGACCCTGTTTCTTTTGCTAGCCCCACTCTTGTGGTGGCTTCCCCTGCTGGCTTGGCCAGTACCTTTTGTTTTTGTCTTGTTTTGCCCCCTGCCACTCTGTCTGTATTTGTTTTGGGTCGCCAGGTGGCTCCCGTTGAGGGGGGGGTACTGTGAGGTTTTGTCCGCTGCTCACCAACTTTCTCTGTCTTCTTTAAGCCTACTGTTAGGAATTCCCTACTCACTCTCTCTAGCCCCCACCCTCTCGTTCTTTACTCTCAGTGGCCACACCTGTTCGATTATCAATTACCTCTCGCACCTGTGGTGGCAGGCTAATTAGTTCCCCTGTGGGCTTTAAATACCAGGGCGCTTCCCCTCGTTTCGGCGTGGGGTCGTGTTGTATTCATGCTGAGTCATATTCTCTAACATCTAGACTTTTTCGGGAGATCCTCTGGTCTACCAATGCTGTATATGGATTTCTCCAGCCTTGAGATGTTTTGCTCCAGCCTTCGTCTGCTGTCGCCGTAGCCTGTGGAGGAGACTGTTCTGCGCTCCCTGTAACTTCCACGGGAGGCACCCCAGCGTTCCACTGCAGACCCCAGCGCAGCTGTTTGTCCTGACGCACATCTAGACCAACGCGCATCTTCCGGACCCTCGGGCTTGGCACGCTCTCCAGTCACCAGCGCGCAACGCGCATCTGCAAGGGCTTGGCACGCTCTCCAGTCACCAGCGCGCAACGCGCATCTTCAAGGGCTTGGCACGCTCTCCAGTCTCCAGCGCGCAACGCGCATCTTCAAGGGCTTGGCACGCTCTCCAGTCTCCAGCGCGCAACGCGCATCTTCAAGGGCTTGGCACGCTCTCCAGTCTCCAGCGCGCAACGCGCATCTTCCAAAGATCCTTGTGCTTGGCACACTCCTCCTCGCAGACGCACCCCGATGCGTCTCTCGGTTCCGACGCGCACACCAAGGTGTGGCGCGCCACTCTGTTCCTCGGCTCCGACAGCGGCTACCCGGTGGACGACACCCTCGCCACCGCCGCTGTCCCAGCACTCTGTTCCTCGGCTCCGACAGCGGCTACCCGGTGGACGACACCCTCGCCACCGCCACTGTCCCAGCACTCTGTTCCTCGGCTCCGACAGCGGCTACCCGGTGGACGACACCCTCGCCACCGCCACTGTTCCAGCACTCTGTTCCTCGGCTCCGACAGTCGGCTACCCGGTGGACGACACCCTCGCCACCGCCACTGTTCCAGCACTCTGTTCCTCGGCTCCGACAGTCGGCTACCCGGTGGACGACACCCTCGCCACCGCCACTGTTCCAGCACTCTGTCCCTCGGCTCGGACAGCCAGCCACCCGGTGGCGATGCCCTCGCCCCGCTGCTGTCCCTGTACCATTACGCATACGCCTGGGTGAGTTTTGATTGTGATGTCACTCACCCAGCGTAGTGCCCTTGCCCCCGTTCCCGCTGCTGTCCCTGTACCTTTACGCATACGCCTGGGTGAGTTTTGATTGTGATGTCACTCACTCAGCGTAATGCTTTTTGCCCCCGTTCCCGCTGCTGTCCCTGTACCTTTACGCATACGCCTGGGTGAGTTTTGATTGTGATGTCACTCACTCAGCGTAATGCCTCTTGCCCCCGTTCCCGCTGCTGTCCCTGTACCTTTACGCATACGCCTGGGTGAGTTTTGATTGTGATGTCACTCACTCAGCGTAATGCCCCTTGCCCTCGTCCCGCTGCTGTTCCTGTACCATTACGCATACGCCTGGGTGAGTTTTGATTGTGATGTCACTCACCCAGCGTATTGCCTCCTTTAGTTCTCACTTAGTTAGTAGTTTGGACATTTCATCTCCCACTCTGTTTTTGTTCTCACTTAGATAGTATTTTTGGACATTACATCTCCCCCTGTGTGTTTGTCACACGAAGATATTATTACTTTGTTACTTTGATTATTTGGACTGTTCTGCATCTGCTCTGTTTGTTCCCTTTTGAATATTAACCCTCTCCTCTGTTCTGCAGAGCGGCCCAGATGTTTTTCCCACCAGTCCCCAGTTCCTCTCTGTCCCCAGCCCGCCTCCGCGGGTCTCTGTCCCCAGTTCCTCCCTGTTCCCCAGCCCGCCTCCGCGGGCCTCAGTCCCCTCTGTCCCTAGTTCTCCTAGTCCCTAGTCCTCTATCCCTAGTTCTCCTAGTCCCTAGTCCTCTATCCCTAGCTCTCCTAGTCCCTAGTCCTCTCTCCCTAGTTCTCCTTGTCCCTAGTTTACCTAGTCTCTAGTTCCTCTGTCCCTAGGCGTTCCCTTAACCTTCCCTTAGGCGTTCCCTTACTTTCCCTTAGTGTTCCCTTTTCCTGCCCGCCTCTTAAAGGCACTTTACCTTCCCCTCTTGTGTTATTCCAGTGTTTTGTGTTTTCTCCCTTAAAGGGACAGTGCCCTTTTTCCCTGTTCTCAATAAATATCTGTTTCTTGGCAAACCACCATACCTGTCTTGTGTTGTGCGATTGGGGTCGGTTACAAACCATAACAGTACGACCCCACCAAATCGACGACCCCAGCCAGCACAGACGGTGTATGTTGAGTTTGCCTTTTTTTTTCTTGTTCCCTCTAGTTCCCCTCTAGCTCCCCTGTTAGCTCCCCTGTTAGCCCTGTTGGCTTCCCTGTTAGCCCAGTTTAGCTCCCCTGTTAGCCTGTTAGCTCCCCTGTTAGCCCTGTTGGCTTCCCTGTTAGCCCTGTTTGACCCCCCTGCAGCTTGTTAGGCCTCTACTACCAGCATGGCCCCTGTCTGCTAGCCTTGCCCCGGCTGCTAGCACAGCCTCTATGTTTATGCAGCCCTTGCTGCTGGCATAGGCCCTGTAGCTAGCCTTGCCCTGGCAGCTAACCCAGTCCCTCAGCAGAGCCCCAGTCTGCTAGCTTAGCCCCGGCTGCTAGCACAGCCTCTATGTTTTATGCAGCCCTTGCTGCTGGCATGGGCCCTGTAGCTAGCCATGCCAGGCAGCTAACCCAATTCCCTCTGCATGGCCCCGGTCTGCTAGCTTGGCCCCGGCTGTTAGCACAGCCTCTATGTTATTGCAGCCTTGCAGCTGGCATAGGCCCTGTAGCTAGCCAGGCCTAAGCAGCTAACCCGGTCCCTCTGCATGGCCTCCACTTTTTTGTGTAGTTTCCCCACTGCTAGGACTGCCCTTTCAGCTAGCAAGGTCAGTATTCCCACTGCTAGGACTGCCCTTTCAGCTAGCAAGGTCAGTTTCCCCACTGCTAGGACTGCCCTTTCAGCTAGCAAGGTCAGTTGCTCTCCCACTGCTAGGACTGCCCCTTCAGCTAGCATGGTCAGTTTGCTCCCACTGCTAGGACTGCCTTTTCAGCTAGCAAGGTCAGTTTATCTCACACAGCTAGGACTGTCCTTCCAGCTAGCTTGTTCTCTCATGCTGGTCCAGCCCTGTCTGCCAGCCTAGCTCCGGCAGCTAGCGCAGCCTCTATGTTAATGTAGCAGTACAGCTAGCATAGGCCCTGTAGCTATCAGTGCCCTGGCAGCTACCCTTTCCCTCTGCTAGCCTGGCTCCGGCAGCTTGCGCAGCCTCTATGTTGATGTAGCAGTACAGCTAGCATAGGCCCTGTAGCTATCAGTGCCCTGGCAGCTAACCTTCCCTCTGCTAGCCCTTTCCCGGTGCTACCATGGTTACCCCTTTGCTACCCTGCTTGCCCCTCAGTTCCTCTAGACCAGTTGCTCTAGACCAGTTCTCTAGACCCAGTTCCTCTAGACCAGTTCCTCTAGACCAGTTCTCTAGACCAGTTCTCTAGCCCAGTTCTCTAGACCAGTTCTCTAGACCCAGTCCCTCTAGACCCAGTCCCTCTAGACCAGTTCCTCTAGACCAGTTCCCCCGGTTGCCCCTCTGCTACCCTAGTTACCCCTCGGCGACCCTGTTTCTTTTGCTAGCCCCACTCTTGTGGTGGCTTCCCCTGCTGGCTTGGCCAGTACCTTTTGTTTTTGTCTTGTTTTGCCCCCTGCCACTCTGTCTGTATTTGTTTTGGGTCGCCAGGTGGCTCCCGTTGAGGGGGGGGTACTGTGAGGTTTTGTCCGCTGCTCACCAACTTTCTCTGTCTTCTTTAAGCCTACTGTTAGGAATTCCCTACTCACTCTCTCTAGCCCCCACCCTCTCGTTCTTTACTCTCAGTGGCCACACCTGTTCGATTATCAATTACCTCTCGCACCTGTGGTGGCAGGCTAATTAGTTCCCCTGTGGGCTTTAAATACCAGGGCGCTTCCCCTCGTTTCGGCGTGGGGTCGTGTTGTATTCATGCTGAGTCATATTCTCTAACATCTAGACTTTTTCGGGAGATCCTCTGGTCTACCAATGCTGTATATGGATTTCTCCAGCCTTGAGATGTTTTGCTCCAGCCTTCGTCTGCTGTCGCCGTAGCCTGTGGAGGAGACTGTTCTGCGCTCCCTGTAACTTCCACGGGAGGCACCCCAGCGTTCCACTGCAGACCCCAGCGCAGCTGTTTGTCCTGACGCACATCTAGACCAACGCGCATCTTCCGGACCCTCGGGCTTGGCACGCTCTCCAGTCACCAGCGCGCAACGCGCATCTGCAAGGGCTTGGCACGCTCTCCAGTCACCAGCGCGCAACGCGCATCTTCAAGGGCTTGGCACGCTCTCCAGTCTCCAGCGCGCAACGCGCATCTTCAAGGGCTTGGCACGCTCTCCAGTCTCCAGCGCGCAACGCGCATCTTCAAGGGCTTGGCACGCTCTCCAGTCTCCAGCGCGCAACGCGCATCTTCCAAAGATCCTTGTGCTTGGCACACTCCTCCTCGCAGACGCACCCCGATGCGTCTCTCGGTTCCGACGCGCACACCAAGGTGTGGCGCGCCACTCTGTTCCTCGGCTCCGACAGCGGCTACCCGGTGGACGACACCCTCGCCACCGCCGCTGTCCCAGCACTCTGTTCCTCGGCTCCGACAGCGGCTACCCGGTGGACGACACCCTCGCCACCGCCACTGTCCCAGCACTCTGTTCCTCGGCTCCGACAGCGGCTACCCGGTGGACGACACCCTCGCCACCGCCACTGTTCCAGCACTCTGTTCCTCGGCTCCGACAGTCGGCTACCCGGTGGACGACACCCTCGCCACCGCCACTGTTCCAGCACTCTGTTCCTCGGCTCCGACAGTCGGCTACCCGGTGGACGACACCCTCGCCACCGCCACTGTTCCAGCACTCTGTCCCTCGGCTCGGACAGCCAGCCACCCGGTGGCGATGCCCTCGCCCCGCTGCTGTCCCTGTACCATTACGCATACGCCTGGGTGAGTTTTGATTGTGATGTCACTCACCCAGCGTAGTGCCCTTGCCCCCGTTCCCGCTGCTGTCCCTGTACCTTTACGCATACGCCTGGGTGAGTTTTGATTGTGATGTCACTCACTCAGCGTAATGCTTTTTGCCCCCGTTCCCGCTGCTGTCCCTGTACCTTTACGCATACGCCTGGGTGAGTTTTGATTGTGATGTCACTCACTCAGCGTAATGCCTCTTGCCCCCGTTCCCGCTGCTGTCCCTGTACCTTTACGCATACGCCTGGGTGAGTTTTGATTGTGATGTCACTCACTCAGCGTAATGCCCCTTGCCCTCGTCCCGCTGCTGTTCCTGTACCATTACGCATACGCCTGGGTGAGTTTTGATTGTGATGTCACTCACCCAGCGTATTGCCTCCTTTAGTTCTCACTTAGTTAGTAGTTTGGACATTTCATCTCCCACTCTGTTTTTGTTCTCACTTAGATAGTATTTTTGGACATTACATCTCCCCCTGTGTGTTTGTCACACGAAGATATTATTACTTTGTTACTTTGATTATTTGGACTGTTCTGCATCTGCTCTGTTTGTTCCCTTTTGAATATTAACCCTCTCCTCTGTTCTGCAGAGCGGCCCAGATGTTTTTCCCACCAGTCCCCAGTTCCTCTCTGTCCCCAGCCCGCCTCCGCGGGTCTCTGTCCCCAGTTCCTCCCTGTTCCCCAGCCCGCCTCCGCGGGCCTCAGTCCCCTCTGTCCCTAGTTCTCCTAGTCCCTAGTCCTCTATCCCTAGTTCTCCTAGTCCCTAGTCCTCTATCCCTAGCTCTCCTAGTCCCTAGTCCTCTCTCCCTAGTTCTCCTTGTCCCTAGTTTACCTAGTCTCTAGTTCCTCTGTCCCTAGGCGTTCCCTTAACCTTCCCTTAGGCGTTCCCTTACTTTCCCTTAGTGTTCCCTTTTCCTGCCCGCCTCTTAAAGGCACTTTACCTTCCCCTCTTGTGTTATTCCAGTGTTTTGTGTTTTCTCCCTTAAAGGGACAGTGCCCTTTTTCCCTGTTCTCAATAAATATCTGTTTCTTGGCAAACCACCATACCTGTCTTGTGTTGTGCGATTGGGGTCGGTTACAAACCATAACAAATGGTCTCTAACTACACACCCTCAAGACCCCTCTGCTCTAAATCTTCTGGCCACCTCAGACTCAGACCCACTCCTATCTGAGCTCCAGGAGGGTCATTCAAGAGAAGCCGGCTATTCTTGGTCCTTGCTCCACAATGGTGGACCGAACTTCCCACCACAGTTAGGACAGCCAAAACTCTACCAATTTTCCACGTCGACTAAAAACACACTTCTTCAATCAATATCTGAAATGAAGAATTTTTTTATTAATTAATCAAATAAAAAACACTAACCTTCGTACTGTCTTTTACAATCATGCCACTAAATAACCTTCCTTGCCTATATTACTACCCACTATGCTAATATTATGTCTTTACTACTATGCACTCAAGACTGCAGCACCCAAGTTTCAACACTGTTTGATGAACATTGTCACTCAGCTGAAAGAGTTGTACCCTTCCTGCTGACCTGACAGTGAATAACACCATGCTAATAATGACCAAACATTAAAAACTGCCACTGATCTCATTCAGTACCTTCTTGAGATCACCTGTACATCTAAGGAAATGAATAAAGGGAAGATGAATAAACAGAAGGTTTTGTAGATACAGTACTGAATTGTCCCATCCAGACCAATGCTATTTGAAATATTATTATAGAATATAGAATAGCAGGCCTATAAATGACTTTATTATAGCCAATTCACACATTTATGGATTGGGCCAAATCTTATCTTTCAAATGGCCGAGTTCAATTTGGATTTAGTATCACCAGGCGTGCATAAGAACAGATAATAAAATCTACTGTATGTACAGTAGGTTTCTTATTCTTGCCAGAGCTCCGCTGTTTTGAAACAGATTTTTAATCGGATGGTTGCTAAATGCTCAAAATAGGGGAGACAAACTAACTGCGCTCCAATATATGCCAATAACGTTCAGTTTTGTGGTATATAATCCAGAGTAATAAGAAAAATTAAAAATATTAATCAGGAAGTAATTTGCTTGCCGAAAGCTAGAATCCTTTGGGAAGTGTCGTTTTGAAAAAGGCCAACGCTCATTGAAAGCTCTGGATGTCCTCTTCTCAAAATTACTACATTTTCCACCATTCAGCGCGGGCCGCTTATTCAGAATGGCGGATCTCCGCGACCACAACAAACACATTTCAAAAACTAAAATCTCACTAATAACACTTATCCTATTGGTAAACAAACATATTGATGAAAATATACATTATAACTGCTGTTGTGACATGGTTATGATGTTTATTCTTGAATATGTTTTAAAAAAATATATAATAATTATGTCAGACAGTCTGCAGAGCTTGATTTATGACGTGATGTCATTTGCGGTCCGGCCCCGGACCGCACGTGCGGAAGAGGTTAATGTAATGTAATATCTGTTTTTAGTTTGCGTAATGTAATGTAATATCTGTTTTTAGTTTGTGTAATGCACATAATATGGGTACTTTTATCAATATGGTTGAGCTTGTTAGGAATTGCACCCCCAACCAAAGCAGATTGCAGATCACTCTCTCTCTATAAAAAAATAAAGAAATGGTAAAAAAAAAATGGGAGTAAAAAGGGCACTTTTTTATGAGGCACAAAAGGGCAGGTGCTCGAGCACCCTCTGGGCTCTATGAATGCTGCTGGAGCCGGGTGCACAGTGTCCACAGCAGAGTTACCTTGATCAGTGCTTTCAGCTGCTACGCCACAAAACTGTGGAACACTCTCCTGCAGGTCATTAGGACAGCACACTCGGTTGGCACTTTTTAAAACCAGGTAAAACGTACCTTTTTAAACTAGCTTTTAAATGAATTATCTTAAAAAAATTATCTTTATTTTATTGTCTTATTTTTCTTTATTTCTATTATTTTTACTTAAATATTTTATTATAATTTGTATCATTATTTTATGTCATTTTTTTAATTATTTTATTTGTTATTCATTAATGTCTTGTTTGACTGTTATACATTTTTTTCTTATTGTTTGTATCTAATTTAGCTATTTTATTATTATAACTATTACATTTTTCGGTCTTTATTATTATTTTATTTGTAATGATTTTTATTGTCTTATGTTATTGTCTTACTTTTCGTCTTATTTAGCTATTTTTGCTATATTATCTAGTTGTTTTATTCCCGTTTTTATCATTTTAATGTCTTTATTATTATTTTTATTTTTTTTATGTATCCTTTTGTTTTTCGTTTTTTTTCTGTAAAGCACTTTGAGCTGCAATCTGTATGAATGGTGCTATATAAATAAAGTTATTATTATTTTACATTTATTTTAATTTAAATTAAATGTATTTTGTTTTAAGACTTTAAAGAATGTCATGTTTTTAGACATGTCTATATTATTAAAATAGGAGCTAAATATATTATACTTTATTATTATATTACATTATATTATAATATATAACATTACATTCTGACATCACAACGGAACATCATACTATGACATCATACTGTGGCATCATACTGTGACATCATACATATTATTTATATTATTAAAACGTATCGTTGTGATGTCACAGTATGATCAGTATGATGTTCCGTTGTGATGTCACAGTATGATGCCACAGTATGATGTCATAGTATGATGTTCCGTTGTGATGTCACAGTATGATGTCATAATAGAACATTCTAGAACACTTGTGTACACAGTATTATTCAACAATTCTCTCAGAAGATCTCAGATCTCAGAAGACAAGTGAAGATCACTTGTTGTTTCCAGCTACTTGTCTGTAAGCTTGAATATATTCTGTAGATACAATTTAAAAATCCCCACATGGAAAAGGAAACAAGCACCAGGTCCTGTACAATCCTTAATGACCTGCGTCTGGAGGGAAGGTTCTGTGATGTGGTTATTAAAGTCAACAGCACTGAGTTTAACGCCCACAGGGCAATCCTGTGTGGCTGCAGCAGCTATTTCAGGTAAGTTTAGCTTGGTTCAGGTTAGCTTGCTTCAGGTTAGCTTGGTTCAGGTTAGCTTGGCAGACGCTTCAATGAATTAATTTGATTTGAATAATTTACTTTGACTGTGCTAAGACCCTATACTGTACTTCTCCTGTAGAAAGATACTATACTGTACTTCTACTGTAAACAGATACTATACTTCTACTGTGGTAAGACCCTATACTTCTACAGTGAAAATATATTAGTACACAGGACAGAATGTTGCTTACTGTTTACTCATCAGATATTTCTATATTCTGCATCCCACAGAACCCTCTTCACTCGCTGGAGCGACTCAGAGAAACCAGTCTACAGTATCCCTGGGGTGTCCCCGGGTATGATGCAGCTCATCATAGAGTACGCCTACACACGCTTTGTGCCGGTGACAGCAGAGAATGTGGAAGAGCTTCTGGTGGCTGCAGACCAGCTTCTCGTCACTGGCATAGTACGAGCGTGCTCTGACTTCCAAGAGGGCCAGCTGTCTCTGGAAAACTGTGTCGGCATCTGGAGGTTTGCGGACATCTACTGCTGTCCTGACCTGAAGCGCAAGGCCCATCTCTTCATCGTGTGCCACTTTGAGGAGATGCTGCACGTCTCACAGGAGTTTGTGGAGCTGTCCCTGCAGCAACTGGTGGACATCATCGAGAGGGATGACCTGAACGTGAAAAACGAGGAGACGGTGTTCGAGGCCATCCTCCGTTGGATTGACCACTCCTGTGAGGAGCGTAAAACACAGATCCCTTTGCTGCTGCCCAAGGTAACTAATTGTATCACTGTATATCTGTATGTCATGTATGTCATACATGTCTTGATGAATTGAAAATGGGGGACCCTGATGTAAACAAGATGGAAGTCTTTTTCTGGTCTGCATCATTACAATCGTTTGTATTGAGTCGTACTGTATTCTACCCATTCTGCAATCTGTTAATAAAGTTTTCAATCAATCAAACAATCAATACAGTGGTTCTCAAACATTTGGGTCCAAACTGTTCCCTATAGTGGTGCGGCATAGCTAACCTATTGTTCAATTTGTGATAAAAGCACCAAATTTGGTACATATTTAGCTTAATATATTTAGAAAATATATGGATATTGGGGCATTGTCTATACCGAACACTGTGACCTCATTTTCTTCTTCTAAATTCATGCTATATTATGTTATTATGTTATTTGATACTATCTTGTCTAGCACAGTCTCTGGAGCGTAACAGTAAGAAGCATTTTGTATGAAAGTATTCTGTACTTCTGTATGACAACTATTAAAGAACTTGAACTTGAACTTGCAGATTGGCATTCTGGTGACCATGGTAACCATTTCCAAAAATGGCTGCCAGCAATTACTGGCATAGAACACTTTGGCCACCAAAGCTATTGTTTCCATGTTTTTAACACTACAAATAGTATTTACCTACAACTTAAAGTGAAGAACATATTTTATTAATATTTTTTCATAATTATTATATAAAATCTTTATTTACATTATTTTTTTTTAAATGTATAATTTTTTTTGTAAATAAACAATTTACAAAACAGTATCAAACATTTTCCCCTAACCTAACAACAAACAATGACGCGACACTGGAAGATAGGAGGCGGCATGAATATATACAGAACCAATTAGGAAGACAAGAAACAGCTGGGCCTGGAGCTGGAGGCTAGGATACAAGAACACTAACACAATGAATACATGGCTATGGCTCAGGGGTAGAGCGGGCGTCCAATGATCGAAGGGTTGGTGGTTCGAATCCCGCTCAAGCCCATGTCCATCCCATTGCCGTTGTGTCCTTGGGCAAGACACTTAACCTACTTGCCTCGTATGAATGTGTATGCATGTGAATGAATGTTGGTGGTGGTCGGAGGGGCCGTAGGTGATGATTATTCGCCATGCTTCCGTGAGTCTGCCTCAGGGCAGCTCTGGCTGCAATTGTAGCTTACCACCACCGGTATGACTGTGTATGAATGAATAATGGACTCTGTGAAGCGCTCTGAGTCAGAGAAGAGCGCTATATAAATCCAATCCATTATTATTATTATTATTATGAGGAGTGGACTAGAGCAATATTACAGGGACAGAAATAATACAACAAGACAAGGACACTAGACTAACAGGCAAGGATAATAGAGACACATAATAATAGGCAGCAAGGTCATGAGCCGGGCAAGGATTAAACATTGTGATAGAATGAAAATGAACGATGACAACAGATTGTCCAGAACGGCGTAGTACCGCCGATGAGCACACGATGGTGCCAGAGGGTAAATGTCCAAAAAGTTCAGATCCTGACAGTACCCCCCCCCCCCACCACCCCGAAGGGGAGACTCCCAGACGACCCACACGATCGACGGAACAGGCAGGGCGAAGGGCCGAGACCCCGGAAAAAACTGGGGACGAGGACACGGAAAACAGGAGCCGGGGGGGGGGGGGGGGAAGGAACCCAGGAGGGGCACAGCAGCAGGGGGGCCGGGGAACAGGACCAGAGGGGAGCCCGGAGAAGGGCGCATGTGATACACAATCCAGCAAAGTAAAGGTAAAAACAGACAACCAAGTGCAAAAGGCTACTTAAAATGACTACTGTCTGTGTTTAAAAGTCTGATAGCCGAGGGGACAAAAGATTTGGCGTAGCGGTTGGTCCTATTTGGTGGGACGTCATAACGGCGGCCAGAAGGCAACAGTGAAAACCGCTGAGACAGAGCATGGAGGGGTTGATTAGTGATGCTCGTCCCCTTCTTGACCACCTGGTCCGTCCAGAGAGAACATAGGTCTCTCTGTTTTACTCCAATTATTTTGGAGCATACTTTCACTATGTACTGTAGGCTGTTCCTATCTTTAATAGACAGGCCACTGAACCAGCAGATAAAAGAAAAAGTTAGGAGGCTTTCAATAAAAGAACTATAAAAAGTGCTTAGGATCTTCGCACTAACATAATGGGGACCAGCCACGAGTTAACTCGGGTTTCGGTGCCATGCGTTGTGGACCAGAGCCACGAGTTAACTCGTGGCAAGTTGTTATTGTTTTATTCGATATTAATCACCGTATCAACGTCCCCGATCGACTCTGCAGATCTACCCGCATATCTGATTTCCGCAACATGCAATACCGGCCAGATCCTCTTAGGGGCGCCATCGCTCCACTGCAGTATCATTGAGGGTGAATGAGGGCATTTTTTTTTTACTGTTTATGGGCGTTTCATATGAGCCTGGATCCCAAGCGACCATCCTCCACCGTTGATCACGGTTCGAAGCGCAGATTTCAGCCTGGAATAATGGGATTTATGATCAGCCAATGGACATATCGATCTACCAGATGCCGATGAATAATGGGGAAATGCTGCCGGCGATCACATGAGCTGACGGTAGGACACTCTTCACCCAAATTACAGCCGGATTGGACATTGTTGTAAAACGCAAGCGATCGATCAGTGAATGTGGCTACTTGAGCGCACACTGTATTGCTAATCAATAATACTAATCGGCGTCCCCCGCCGCCCCCATTTCATCCATAGATGCTCTGTAATAGTCTGGATGCTAAGCAGTTTGTTTTATTTCATTTGTATATATACAACAGAAATGGGTTCGATATAACGTGACTAGCCTTTAGCCCTATAAATAGCTTTCCAGAAAAAAACCGAGACGAAAACTGCGATAAAGCTTATATTCACGGCGCTATAAAATGACAACCAACCGATGGATTTTTTCTTCTTTAAGCCATTATGAAGGCACGGTTTATGCACTCAAGTGACAATGAGAATGGACAGATAGCAATAATATAAAGTATATATATAGCTATCCAAAAGTACATCGGTTTGTTTACAAAGCGTTGTCCTCCAGCCACATATTAGATGGCAAGGCCCGGTCGTCAAAGTGTTAAAAGAGTTCAGCTTTCTCAGCAGGTAGATCCTCTGCTGACCTTTTTTAACAATAGACTCTGTATTTAAGTTGAACTTCAGTTTACAGTCAAACACAGTTCCCAGGTATTTGTACGATTCAACAATCTGGACGTCCTCATCGTGAATTACACTAGCTACACTGGCTTGATGATTGGGGTTGTGTCTGAAGTCAATTATCATGTCCTTAGTCTTAGAGACATTGAGGTCCAAGTAATTCTCATCACACCAATTCACAAAGTCGTGAAGTACAGGTCCATGATCAGTTTCGGAGCGCTGCAGTAGGGATACCAGGACAGTGTCATCTGAAAACTTAACCAGATGCCTTTGGTCAGAAGAACCACCAGGGTAAAAAATCGCGCTGAGCCGTGGATGCACTCCGAAATACTGGCCGCTATGAAAACCAGAGACAAAAAATGCTCTGAGTTTCGTAAAAGTCAGTCAAAGCTTACTAAAAGCACGAGCAGTGAACTCCAAGCCCACGTGACTGAACTCAAACTAGAAAGAAACAGACTAAGAAACGACGTAAACTCCATGATCAAAACTGCAAAAAAGAATTTCATCAATGACAAAACTGAGGAAAACAAAAACAAACCACGTGAACTTTGGAAATTACTCAATAATCAACTAGGATGCAGTAAAAAACTTAAAACCAGATTCTCAAACATAAACATAAAAACGGACAACACGCTCATCACAGACAAGCTGGATGTAGCCAATTACTTAAACATTTTCTTCACAAACATAGCCACAACACTGGTAAACAAACTACCCTCCCACTCAGGGCTTTATGGGGTAGAACACATAGTAGCTTACTACAAAAACCTAGGGGTCCGCAAGGACGACTTCAAGCTGGAAATGGTAACAACAGATGAGGTACTCAATAAACTGAGCGCCCTCCAACCTAACAAGGCCACTGGCCATGACAACATCCCCTCCAAATTCCTCAGAGACTCAGCAGCCGCCATCACCCCAATCATCACACACATAATAAACCTCTCCATAAAACAGGGACACGTCCCCAAGGACTTCAAAATTGCTAGGGTGACCCCTCTGCACAAAAAGGGCAGCAAATTAGACCCAGGCAACTACCGCCCTGTTTCTATTCTCACCTCCATCTCGAAAGTCATGGAAAAAATAGTCTACGAACAGGTCGAAAAGTACCTAGCGGAAAAAAATCTAATCTACGAATTCCAATCTGGCTTCAGAACATCCCACTCCACTGACACATGCCTTCTCTATTTGAATGACCACATCAAACAAGAGGTGGACGCAGGCAAATACTGCGGCATGGTCATGCTGGACCTACAAAAGGCCTTTGACACGGTCAATCACTCCATTCTGATTGACAAGCTAAAAGCAATTGGTTTTGATAGTCTATCAGTGAGCTGGATGCAATCCTACCTTGAGGGGAGGGAACAGATGGTGGAGGTAAACGGTACCCTATCCCCCCCTCTCACAGTGAGCTGTGGTGTTCCACAAGGAAGCATACTAGGACCGCTACTGTTCCTAATTTATGCAAATGACATGTCGTCAGCTTGTGACTGCAACTTGTTCCTGTTTGCGGACGACTCAGCCCTGCTGGTCTCTGACAAGAACAAGTTACAGGTTGAAAAAACCCTCAGCTCGGAACTAGGCAGAATCTGCATATGGCTCGCTGATAACAAACTATCATTACACATGGGCAAAACAGAGTCCATTCTCTTCGGTTCAAATAACAAACTCAGCAAGACCGACGGCTTCTCAGTTACAGTGGGTGACAATATTGTCACAAGGAAAGATGAAATTACCTACCTGGGTTCCATCCTAGAGGCTAATCTCTCCTGTGACAAAATGGCATCCAATGTAATAAAAAAAGTCAACCAACGAACTCGATTCTTGTACCGGATCTCCTCTCTGGTAAACAAGAATACCCTGAAGACTCTGGCAGGAGCACTCATTCAGGGGTACTACGACTATGCTTGCACCTCATGGTACCAAAGCACCTCAAAGGCGCTAAAAACAAAATTACAAACATCTCAAAACAAACTGGTCAGACTACTGCTTGACCTTACTCCTAGAACCCACCTCACCCCTGCCCACTTTGACAACCTAGGATGGCTTAGAGTAGATGACAGAGTACAGCAACTTGCAATGGGCCTGGTCTACAAGATACACTACACGACCAAGGTACCCATGTACATGGCAAAATACTTCCCAAAGGTCAGTGAATACCACGATCACAACACCAGAGGGAGCTCCACAAATCATGTTAAACCCAGATTCGGCTCAAATAAGGGACTAAACACGTTTCGCAATTATGCCACATCAATGTGGAACGCCCTACCCAAAGCTGTAAAGGAATGTGGATCACTACCCACTTTCAAAACCTCTCTCAAGAGACACCTACGGGAGACTGCAATTCAACACTGGCCCCTGTAAATATCCTAACCCAACCCCCCCCCCCCTCAATGTACAGTGTTACTTGTTGATACAGTGTGCCCCCCGGCCCCCCCCCCCCCCCAACCACCTCCAATGTAAATTACCCAGTATGGTTGTCAATATCCCAATGTACCCAACCCCCCCCACCCAACCTCCTCCAATGTACAGTTTTCTACGTCAAATGTATATACTCCCTTTTCTTGACTCCTTCTGTATCACAAACAGTACTGTATTTGCAAATCTGGTATGTCATAAATGTATAGATGTAGCAGTACTGACTATCTGTATGTCATGTATGTCATATATGTCTATATGAATTGAAAATGGGGGACCCTGATGGAAACAAGACAAACGTCTTTCTCAGGTCTGCATCCCCTTAACAATTGTATGTATTGAGCCGTACTGTATTGTACCCATTCTGCAATCTGTTAAATAAAGTTTTCATTCATTCATTCATTCATGAAGCGATCTGCAGCTGTCCGTGTACATAATAAATAAAAGGGGAGACAAAGCGCAACCTTGGGGGGAGCCAGTGTTGGAAATCGACATGTTGGACATCTGCCCATTGACAAAGACCTGCTGGACCCTCTCAGTGAGGACATTTTAAATCAGCATGAGAAGCTGGTGTGGGAGACTAAAATAAGAGTCAAGCCTCTCAATTAAAATGTGGGGCTGCATTTTATTAAAAGCAGAGGAGAAATCTGCAAATAAAAGTCTAGCATGAGCTCCAGGTGTTTCCAGGTGTTTATACACAATGTCCAAGATGAAGAGCATAGCATCCTCCACCCCTTTACCTGGCTGATATGCGAATTGAAGGGGATCTAATTTACCCTCAATAAAAGACATAGTAGTGTTTTTTAAAAACTTCTCAAAAACCTTCATTGCTAATGAGGTAAGCGCCACTGGTCTAAAGTCCTTCAATTCTTTTGAATCTTTTGACCTAGACTTACTTATGGGTATGATGGTTGACATCTTTCATAATGTGGGGATCTGACCTAGATCTACACACATCTGGAAGAATCTAGAAAACACCCAACCAAGCTGATCAGCACAGTGGTGCAGGGTGCGCCCGCATATCGAGTCTGGCCAGCAGCTTTTCTTGGTTTAACCTTTTTAACAAGCAGGTCTTCACTCTCCTCTTCGAATGGGTTGCCCAGTTCTTCCATTACATTGAGGAGCGAGCAGACATCTTTTCTAAATTCTTTCTGCACACTTGCTGTCTGATCATGGTGGAACACCCCATCTTGTCTTCCCATGAGCTGGTGAGCATCTTCAAAGTCCTCAATCAGCACTGCAACCTCAGGGCCAGCTACCATCCACCGTCTGAGGGCACTAGGGTTGTCTGGAAGACCTACCACCCCTCCATCACTCTTGATGCAAGCATTATTTTGCTCATGTGCTTGATCAATGGGGATTTGGCGAGAATACCTGATTGGTCTTCTGAATGGTGAAATTGCCTACATTCAATTCTCTGGCAACATCTGGGTGTCTTGTTGGTAGTTCAGTCATGTCACGAAGATGAACGGATCCAGCGGGCATAGTTCGTATGGTCCAGAGCAAAGAACCAGGGGCCGAGTTCTGTCAGAGCATCAAGGTACATGCTGAAGGACTGCCGCAGGGATCTCACATAGACCAGTAAACACAGCTCCAATGCCATGACTGTTGGCCAGTACTGGAATTGAGCGCAGCTCTCCTCCCTCCTTGAGCACCATTCATCAAACCCGAAATGCGCATCTTCTGTATCTGTATCACGGTTATTGTAGGCCCGATACTGCAGGACATATAGTGCAGCCACTGTGACTTGGTGGGCACGTCAGGTGCGAGCAACATGTGCTGCACGCAAGGAGTCAGCAGTGCCTGCTGTTGTGATCTCTGTTTGTACCAGTGCTTCAACCCAGCCACTGCCTTTCAACCAATCACCCAGGGTCTTCAGAGCTGCCATCTCTATATGCAGGCCACCAAACATCACAACAAATTTGTCTTCCCCATACATCTATGGCCACTTCCACTGGATCTGCTTGGCAATAGCATACAGGGGTTGATCAAATGTTACTACTGGTGTCTGCCCAGAATTCAGATGTTGAACTGCATTTCTGACTACATCCATGGAGTGTTTGATCATTGCCACTGTGTGGGCACTCTCGTGGAACAGGGGTAGTAGGGCACTTGGGCAGATTACTTTGGGCAAAATTCTTCTGCTCTGTGTGACAATAAATAAATGAATGATGATATGCTATTTAAAACCAAAACTAAGGCCTCAGTATGAGTTTAAGACGTGAACATGATCATGTTTGTTGAATTAAAAAAAAAAAACAAAAAAAAAAATCCAGATTTTTTTATTTATTTTTTTGCCGATCCCGATCTTTGGAAAATCACGTGATCGGCCCCGATCCCGATCACGTGATCGGATCGGGACATATCAGGGTTAGTGGGATCTAGATTATACCCGTTATTGCATGCAAATCCAATGGGATAGGAAAGTTTGACCAAGCGCTGGTGGCCATTTTGAAAAATGCCTGCCACGGCCACCAGGGTGCTAGTTTGTAACGCCCCAATATCCAGTTTTGTTCCCAATATATCTATCAACACATCTGCCAAATTTGGTGCTTTTATCACAAAATGAACAATTGGTTTGATATGTTGAGCTATGCCGCACCACTACTAGAAACATAATTCCACTGAAACCGTCTACAACCGCTGTCTAAGTTGTACCCGCTGTCTGCTTGTCTCTTCCCAGGTTCGCATGGGCTTGATGAGGCCTGACTACTTCCTGAACAACGTCCAGAACAACCCTGTGGTGAGGGACAGCCAGGACTGCAGGCCCCTCATCCTCAGGCTCCCAAACCCCCTGACCCGCCCACGCCTGCCCCAGGAGGTCCTATTGGCCATCGGAGGCTGGAGTCACGGCAGTATTGTCATGGAGGCTTACGATATCCGAGCCGGTGGATGGATGGATGTGAACGTTGAGGCGGATAGTCCCCGGACCTTCCACAACACCGCTTATCTCCACGGTCTGGTCTACTGCGTAGGCGGCTTAAACGGCCTAGAGCGTCTCAGCAGTGTGTGCAGGTTCAACCCCGTCACTCGCAGCTGGCTGCAGGTGGCTCCCATGCACTCACGCCGCTGTTACCTCAGCGTGGTCGCGTTGGACGGCTGTATCTACGCCATGGGAGGGTTCGACGGACACATGGTACTGAACACCGCCGAGCGCTACAAGCCTGAAACCAACCAGTGGACACTGATCTCACCCATGCTGGAGCACAGGAGCGGCGCCGGGGCAGCAGCCCTCCATGACAAGGTGGGTGGAACTGAGGAACACAAGGTGGTAGATGAACATATAAGGAACGTTAGATCAGAAATCATAAATGTCTTTATTGCCAAGTAAGCTTGCACAAAGAAAAAAATTGTCTGGGTCCTTTGGTGCATCAACATTAACAGACAATTAAAGTAGAATGAAATAAAATGGAATATATAAACTAAATTAGAATATTCTTTCTTATTACAGGTTTACATCTGTGGTGGCTCCAACAACGGGACGGAGCATCTGTTCACAGCTGAGTGCTACAGCCCAGACACCGACCAGTGGACTCTGATTGCCCGCATGAGCAGCAGGCGTAGAGGAGTGGGAGTGGCTGCATACGGAGGACAAGTCTATGTGGTAGGTGCACACGGAGACAAATCCTTTATACTAGATATTTTTATAGTTATGTATCATTTGACTTGCAATGCTGCTGTGACGCCCTCATTTCCCTAAGTGGATTAATACAGTGTCTGCCTGCCTGCCTGCCTTAACCACACACTAAAACATTCCTCTCATGTGTCCTGTCCTCAGGTGGGAGGGACTGACGGTGAAAACGACCTGTGTAGCGCAGAGGCCTACAGCCCCTTGACTGATTCCTGGCGCGCCCTGCCCACCATGCTCACCCCCCGCAGCTACTTTGGCATCGGGGTGTTGGACAACCTGCTCTTCGTGGTCGGAGGCCTCAATGACTGCACCATCTCAAACGTGGAGCGCTACGACCAGAGCAGCGACAGGTGGACTGTAGCCGAGGACATGAAGATCCCGCAAGGTGTCCTAAGCTGCTGCATAATGCATGGCCTGCCTAACATGAGCCAGTACGCCGCTCCCCGTGGCGCCCTGCAGTGACCCCTGGAGGAGGAGGAGGAGGAGGAGGAGGAGGAGGAGGAGCAGGAGGAGGAGGAGGAGGAAGATAATGCACATAATATGAGTACTACACCCCCAACCCAAGCAGATTGCAGATCACTCTCTCTATGTGGAGGCTACCATCTCTCCTCACTGAGAGATACTGGACACCTGACAAACACACACACACACACACACACACACACACACACACACACACACACACACACACACACACACACACACACACACACACACACACACATAAACACACACACACACACAAACACACACACAAACAAACACACAGTATACATACACAAATGCATGTACACACACAGAGGCAGTTGTAGGAGGGAATACATGCCAGCATATTGCACAAACACACACAATGAGCTTCATCTTCTCTCCAAACCCCTATATACTGATTCCCAAGGAAACTATGAAAGAAGGAAGGGTCATCACTTCACTGTGTAGTGCATGGACGCACATTGGTGCCACGTTTGGAAATGTTCAGTTTGGCCGACATTGAGTTGAATGGGATCAGCCATCTTCTCGTTTATGAACGTCATTTTAGAATGATCTGCAATGTGTTGCATTGTTAACTAGCTAGCGTTTGATATATTGGTTGATGTATATTTCCTCCGATAGCCGGTATATTTTGGTTCTTCATGCATCTCCGATAGGCTTCAATATAGCTGGCTCCAAAGTCTGGCACCAAGCAGAGCATAGAACGCTGGTATTCTGACGTGACAAGTTGCGATCGGGCAGGCGTTACAGGTGCATCAGAGCCAGAACAAACCAGCTCAGAGACAGTTTCTTCCCCAGAGCCATCACCACCTTGAACTCTAACATGCACCAATAATTCACCCTTTCCCCTCCTCCCACACTGTGCAACATCCTACCGCTCAAGTGCAATATTCACAGTGCAATACCCACCCGCTACCGTCTGACACTGTGATTGTTATTTTGTATATTCTTATTTTGTATATTGTTGTTATTTTGTATATTGTATTGTAACATTGTTTTATTGTATAGTATTTTATGTGTCTGTATAGTATTTTATGTTTCTTGTATAGTATTTTATGTTTCCTGTATAGTATTTTATGTTTCTTGTATAGTATTTTATGTTTCTGTATAGTATTTTATGTTTATCTTTTATAACTCATTACTGCACCTTAATTTTGAGTCCCAAATCTTGTTGTATGCAAATATAATGATAATAAAGTACAATCCAATCTATCTAATCTAATCTAAGTGATGACCCTTCCTTCTTTTATAGTTTCCTTGCTGATTCCCACAGAACATCTCCTCTCCTCTCTTTATCACAAACACAGTGGGTCTCATTCCCGAAAAATTTTCAAAGATATATTCTGGAAGACTTATCTTGGAACCACTGAGACATAATCTATGAGAAGTACACTCTGAGTCCTGAACGTGCTGGTAATATGTCTTAAGTGGCTGAAAAGGTCGCACAAATTATATTATCTGATATCTGCTTGGAGAATGGCATTCTGTCTTAAACTCGAAAGCGCGTTCCGGTTCAGCTCATTTGCATACAAAACAACGCCTCCATAGCTCCTTATAAGGCAACTGGTGACGCAGCTGTGTGAAATGGAATGGCGGAAGTGCTTTGCGAGTCTTGCGAGCCGCGTGATTACGAAACCTAGCGTCAGTCAGTGCCAATCAGAGAGCGTCTCCGAGAAATGCGGCTAGGTTTCGTAATCACGCTTGCGCCCATCAAAACTAGATTAGATTAATGTATTGGCATCATATACAGCTCGCGGTACACACCTGCTGCAGCGCGAGCACACACACACACACACACACACGCTTGCGCAGTACTGTATATGAATGAATGAATGACATATAATATATATATCCTACGGCGGGCGTAATGAATGAACGCAGTATGTCTTATTATTCCATAATTAAGCCTATAGGCTACTGTTCATTCGTAGGCGCACACAAGACTTGTAATGGAATATTAATGCAGTCTATTTCCAATGATTAGCTTTAGTTCTTATTTATTTATCCACTGTCATTTCTGTGTTGGTGTATAGGCTATATAGTGTATTTCAATATAAGTTTAATTGATTAATGATATATTCGAAGGAATGCAGGTTTATAGCTATATCAACCCCCTCCAATGTATAGTAAATGACCAAGTATGGTTTAGTTAATATTCCAATGTACAGTTTTGCTTGTACAGTGTAAGTCTATCCCCCACCCACCCCTCCTACCCAACCTCCTCCAACAGTTTCTACGTCAAATGTACTCTCTTTTCAGGACTCTTTTTGTATCACAAACAGTACTGTATTTGGAAATCTGGTACGTCATAAATGTATAGATGTAGCTGTTGTGAAGGATCAGATTAAACCGAATATATATATTTATTTATGGATATATATTTAATAGTATTTGTATATCGTTTGATATCCCCTGTATATTCCTTGTACAATATACACTGAATATCCCTTTAGTCTACTAACAGCCCATAATAGTTTCATTCTACCATTGGACGAGAACCTGGCGCCAGCAGCCAAGCCCCTTGGTTCAAGTTCAATCGTGCCGACGAACATGTCGTTACAAGCCCGGTTCCGCGTAGGAATACGTCTGGCGAAATACGAATGGTACTATTTGTTCACAGCACATATATATATGGCGCAAGTAAAGTAGAACTTTCTTTTAGTCCATTAGTCCTTTACCCTCCAACCTAGTAACAGACGTGAAGCCTCACCCACGACGCACGTGTGGTGCAGTATGGCCTACTTGGCCTCAGAATAGGCATTGAGACATCGTGTGGATTAATAGTTGAATTGTCATAGTTTGGCACTATACCGTCGAGTGGGACGTATTTCTATTAAGTTAATAATAGTCTATTATGTATGGTGCATCGTTCGGTTAGAGTTATAAAGTGAGCAGTACCCCCATCGTTCCTGACGTTATCTGGAGTCTTAACCAGGCTGGGCAGACCACGTGTGGTGCTTGCATCCGAGGAGCTCTGGGCCAGGACGAGTGGACCTGTACATTTGATTACTTTACCCGGACGACGGCGAGCCTTCCACGGCTTGGATTATCTACGTGCTTTGGGTGCTTTGATTATTCCATGGATAACGGCCAACACTGCTGAGTGTTGGAACTACCCCCCGAGAGGAGTCCAGGTGAGACGGCGCTCTACCCGAGTGAGGTCGCCTCACGTCTCTTCGTTGTGGACCGGCAGCTACCGTCCACCAGAGGGCCCAGCTGTATTCATCTGTGGACCGAGGTTCTGTGGGCACCGTGTTCAGCACTCTGAATTCTCCCAAGAAATCGTCGGCCAGATGGGATACCGCCAGCGGCTCTCCTAACCCCCCCCCCCCCCCCTACTGACTTACAACCAGCGGGACCCCCCTTTAGTGTATCCAGCTATAATCATTTAAGTACCATCGCTATAGTTCCCTAAAGAACCAGGTTGTATACTTGCTCCCTGCGTAACCAGAGATTGGACATTCAATGTTGATTTACCTACGAATACTCATTTGCCTTACAAGTGCATTTCAAATCATAAATGTCATTAAGTGAACGTTGTATATACCCTTTGCTATATAAAATATTCGATTTATACATTTGTGTGGACTTCGTTTCATCAGGTGGGAAAGTGTTCATCATATCTATATCATGTACTGGATAGCCAGAAGTTAAAGTACAAGCGGTAGTGGTTTAATGATACCATACTTATCAATACAGTCAGGGAATTGTACCCCTCAGTTACAATTGGTCCTTCGAGCCGGAGGGTAACTAGTGTAATATTAATATAGTACTTAGAGGATTACGCTGTCAGTCAACTACCTAGCCTTCGACAAACGGTAAACGCGGTAAAAGTAGAAAGTAAAATTATGTCTGACCTTAACGAACAGGTTACCCCGACCACAGAGGCCCTAGTGGGTTCTAATGTAACTGACCAAGCTCACGGTGGGGACCAGGAGGGAGCTGACATGCCTTTACCCCCCGCCAATACCGAAGAAGTAGTCCCCGACCAGCCCCGGGAGGAAGACAACCCTACAGAGAGAGAACTCTGCACGGAAGAAGAGGAGGAGAGCGCAGAGGAAATAGAGCTCCAGGACTCCCCAACGAGTACAGCCAGGAGCGGCTCACCCAGGAGCGGCTCACCTCTACAACCGTCTTCCCCCAGCGAAGCGGAGAGGATGCTATCACAGGCGTTCCTCGTCAGCCTGACAGCCGCTACTGAACGCGATCGACTTCAGGGTGAACGCGATCGACTCCAAGCACAGATGCTTATCGAGCGCGAACAACTCCAAGCGCAGCAACGGAGCGAAGAAGAGCGCATACGCCTGGAGATGAGACGCCTTCAGACGGAAGAGAATATGGCAAGAGACCGGGCCGACGCCCAGCGCGCCGCTGCCGGTGCCCAAAGAGAAGCAGATCTCACCAAGCGCGAAGCCGAGCGCGACAAGTTACAAGCGCAACTAATGGAGCAGCTGATCCTCAAGGCAACACCCTCTCCCTCCGCCAGGGGTTCAAGGAACTCGTCGAGACAACAGTCAAGGGCAGCGTCTCCTAACCGAGCAAGCGACCCTGAACTTGACCAACAGACCAAGCCTATACCCCCCGCAGACCCCCTTCCCAGACCGGTCCAAGCGAGACCCAGCTACAAGGAAGGAGCGGCATACACTGCGGAGAAGCTAAATAAACGACTACAGGATCTAGAGGACCTGATAGAAGAAGAAGAGGGAGAGGAGGAGAACCAAGCCCGACGACAGCACAGTACTCCACCGGACCAGGAGGTCCAGTACAGCCCAGGCTATACCCCCGCGGCGCTGCGCTACAGACCCCCAACTCTATTCACGGGTGAGCATGACGCACGACCAGCCCCGAGGAACAGCACCTGGACCAGCGGGCCATGGTACCCTGCCGGTACCAGCCCACAGAGAGGCGCAAGAGGAGACTCGCCTAGGAGGTCTCTCCCCCAACGCTCGCCGATGTATCAGCCATCCACGGCGTCATACATTGCCACGCCGACATTTCCAGACTTCACCTATGAGAATCGAGCACAGTACACGGAGCTCCGGATGTGCTTAGAGACAATGATGGTGGATGTCGCCGATGAACGCCACAAGTATGCAATATTACTGAAGCACCTGAAAGTACCGCGAGCGCACAATATAGCGCTAGCCTATGCCACCTCTACGACCCCATACACCGCGGCTCTAGCAGCGCTGGACCAGAGATATGGACGTATATGGGATTACGTAATCCAAGAGATAAGGCATATTGATCGCCTACCCCCAGCAACAGACAATCGCTCATTAGACGACCTGTCGATAAAAGTGCAGTCCCTGGTAGGGATGCTGGGAGCGCAACGGGAAAAGGGCATGCACGAGCTATACGCCAACTCTAACGTCGAGAGGATTTTAGAGAAGCTGCCACCCGCAAGACAAGAGCGTTTTAGGCGGCAGAGAGACCACCGTGATCCTAACGGTCCCGAACCATCCCTCCTCGATCTAGCCGACTTCCTGGCGAGAGAAGTCAGCAGCTTACGACTGGATACGTTCGTGCGGAGCACGCCAAGCTCCAGAGAGGGACCCAGGAGAATAAACGATGGAAGAAGATCGGTGACTGTCATGCACCAATCAGAGTCAGTACCGAGCAGTAAGAGCCACAGTACCCCCTCGAGAAAAGAGAAGTGGAAGATGGTGTGCCCCTACTGTGAGAAGGAACACTGGCTGTCACAATGTGACCTGTTCACAAAGATGAATGCAGAAGAAGTGAGTCAATGGATAAAGTCCAACAGGCGCTGTTACCGATGTGCGCGCAGTCACATGGCAGCCGAATGCCGCCTAAAGAAAAGGTGCAGTCGGTGTGACGGATCCCATCTAGATGTACTACACGACAGTAACAGAAGAAGGCCTGCACCTGCACCATCGAGCAGCACCAAGGCAAGTGTCATGTACATTGACCCCGCCAGCAGCAGTGGCGCCCAAGTGCTCTTAAAGGTAGTCCGTGTGACATTGAGCTACCAAGATAAAGTCATGGACACTTACGCCGTCCTTGATGACGGGTCAGAGAAGACCCTTCTGCTCGCGTCCGCTGCGGCCCAGCTGGGACTGCGGGGGAGCGAGAACCAAATGACGATTCGGACAATAAGAAGAGATTTAAAGACGATAAAGGGCGAGAATGTCTCCTTCACTATCGCAGCAAGCGGGCAGCCAGAGCGACGGTATAGGATTACAAATGCTTTCACCAGCCAAGAAATAGGACTATCGCAGTACACCTACCCCATCGCCAAGCTGATGGATAAATATGTGCACCTGCGTCAACTACCTATCCCGCTCATAGACGGCGCCACCCCGACCCTGCTGATAGGCTCCGACCATGCAGACCTCATCGTCCCGATTGACCGGGTCCATACAGGACCCCGAGGCTGTCCTGCAGCAGTCGAGACCCGCCTAGGGTGGACACTACAAGGCCCCCTCGCTAAATCTCTCAACCGAACAGCAGCCACAAGCTGCCTCCACTCCAGAACGACAGAAGAAGACACCACTCTCCTGCAGCATGTCGAGAGGCTATGGACACTAGAGACAATGCCCTTTAAGAACGAAAAGAAAGACATTCATTCTAAAGAAGACATTTACGCCATCAACCTCCTCGAGCAAGGGACAAAGAGAGTCACAGTCGGCGGAGTGATGAGATACGCAACTCCACTCCTGAGGCGAGAGGGAATGCCCACCTTTCACGCAAAGAAAGACGCCACGGAGCGGTATCTATTGAACACAGAGCGGCGCCTAGCCAAAGACCCCGCTCAAGAGAGTGTGTACCGCGCTGAGATTGAGAAGCTAATCACAGCGGGACACGTAAAGAAGATTGACTGGCGATGCCGTGCGCTGCTCCGCGCCTCTCTGATCAAAGACGGCTTTGATCTCCGGCAGCAGGCCAGCAGCGACCCCCCAGTAACATTTGCACTACAGAAACACGTCGCAGAGGACCCAGCAGCAGATGAAGAGGTCCGACACAGTGTGAAGAACAGTTTCTACGTGGACAACTGTTTACAAAGCGTTTCGACTCAAGAAGAAGCCGAGGCTCTCCTAATCAAGCTACGCGCCTCCCTGATCAAAGGCGGCTTTGATCTCAGGCAGTGGGCCAGCAGTGACCCGCACGTATTGCGCAGCCTCTCCCCCGCGGACAAGGCTGCCAGCAGCGAGACCTGAATGGCGACCATCCCAGGAGAAGCCCAAGAAATGACACTAGGACTAGTCTGGCGCTTCAAAACAGACTCGCTCCACTATAGACACAAACCCCTGACCACGGAGCAGGGAAGGTCGACGGCGATACCGACCACCAGACGGAGTGTGTACAGAACACTCGCCAGACAATATGACCCGTTGGGATGTATTCTACCTTACACCACCAGGGCAAAGATGATTGTACGAGCACTATGGGACAAGGACCAGGGCTGGGACGACCCAATACCCGCACACCTTGCCTCCACATGGAGAGAGTGGGAGACGGAACTCCGCTCACTCCCAGGCGTCAATATACGCCGCAGCTACTTCCCACCCACAGTGAGGCCAGAGACATGCAAGATGGATCTACACGTCTTCAGCGACGCCTCCGAAGTAGCCTATGGATCGGTGGCCTACTTGCGTGCCCAAGAGAAGGGAGGAGAGATACACACCGCTTTCATCCTGGCTCGCTCAAGAATAGCCCCACGAAAGCAACAATCTATCCCGCGTCTAGAGCTCTGCGCAGCCCTAGCAGGAGCGCATCTAGCCACGTTAATCCAACGTGAACTCACCATTCCGGTGCACAGAACAATCTTGTGGTCAGATTCCACGACAGTACTCACATGGATCAAGTCTGATTCATGCAGATACAAGGTCTTCGTGGGAGTCAGAGTCACCGAGATTCAAGAGTTAACAGAAGCAGCGAGCTGGCGGTATGTGGACACCAAACACAACCCAGCTGACGTCATCACCCGGGGAATGTCCCTGGATGACCTCACCCGTCGCAACATCTACAGTGACGGACCAGAATTCCTCAAGCTCCCGGAAGAAGAGTGGCCTACGCCCACCCCACGGGAAGCAAGTAAAGAGGAGGCTGAGAACAAGAAACCTATGTTCTGTGGACTGAGCACAGTCGCCTCCACAGACCCCAACATAGATGACTGCATTACCCTACAGAGTGCGCAGCTAAAGACATTCCTGTGGCACCACCCAGAGATTCAGTCCACTGCCGACATTTCAGCAGCTGACTACGAAGAAGCAGAACTTCTTCTACTACAACGAGCCCAGAGAGACTCGTTCCCCGATGAGCTAGACTGTCTACAGGGAGGAAAGCCCGTCCCATCAGACAGCAGACTGCTCCACCTGGCACCCGAGAGCGACGCCCATAATCTCATCAGAGTGGGTGGTCGCCTGCGGAGAGCCCCCGATCTACCGGATGACGTTAAGTACCCGATAGTCTTGAACAGCCGACACAAGGTCACAGAGCTGATCATAAAGAAATACGACGAGGATGTACACCACGCAGGAGCAGAGAGAGTCTTCGCGGAGATCAGACGTCGCTATTGGATACTTCAAGGAAGAGAAGCGGTGCGACGCTTCCAGCGAACCTGTCTAGACTGCCGAAAGTGGCGCGCGCAGCCCAGCATACCCCGGATGGCTGACCTACCTCCCTGTCGCCTCCGACTCGGCGACAAGCCATTCCACTCCACAGGCATGGACTGTTTTGGCCCGTTGTATATAAAGAGAGGAAGAGGAACCGAGAAGCGGTGGGGTATTGTATTCAAATGCATGACCACCAGAGCGATACATATCGAACTCCTTCCGACCATGAGCACAGACTCATTCCTTATGGCCTTCCGAAGATTCACATCACGGAAAGGAAAACCGTCTACATTGTTGTCTGATCACGGGACAAACTTCAAAGGCGGAGAAAGAGAGCTGAGAGAGAGCTTCCAAGCTATGGGCCCAGAACTTAAGACCCACCTCGCTCCATCCCAGATTGACTTCCAGTTTAATCCCCCGAACGCACCCCACTTCGGTGGAACCTGGGAAAGAGAAGTACGTTCTATAAAGACAGCCCTGTACGCCGTGCTTGGGGCCCAGACTGTGGCGGAAGAAGTCCTAATGACAGTCCTCACGGAGATCGAGGGAGTATTGAACTCCAAGCCCCTCGGCTACGTCTCCAGTGATGTAGCAGATGTCGACCCAGTCACCCCCAACACACTCTTGATGGGGCGGCTAGACCCCGCGCTACCCCAGACAATGTACAGGCCTGAAGAAGCGAACGGCCGAAGGATGTGGAGGTACAGTCAAGTACTAGCTGACAAGTTTTGGAACAGCTTCCTACTCCACTACCTACCGTCTCTACAGACCCGCCAGAAGTGGGTAAAAGAGAGAGACAATTTGACAGAAGGAACAGTCGTCATGATTATCGACCAGTCACTACCCAGAGCTATGTGGCCGGCTGGCCGCGTAAGCAAAGTGATCACCGGTGCCGATGGCAAGGTCCGAGCAGCTGAAGTACTCGTCCAAGGGCGAACTTACACACGACCCGTGGTGAGGCTAATAGAACTGCCCAGACTCCCAGACACTATCGATGACGACCATGACCCCATGACTTTGTGAGTTGACTGACCCTTACAGCGGACCTTGAGTGGTAGACAGTGCGGTTAATCTGTCTCTGCTTAGCTAATTAGGTGGGACTAATTAGGGGGCGGCTGTTGTGAAGGATCAGATTAAACCGAATATATATATTTATTTATGGATATATATTTAATAGTATTTGTATATCGTTTGATATCCCCTGTATATTCCTTGCACAATATACACTGAATATCCCTTTAGTTTACTAACAGCCCATAATAGTTTCATTCTACCATTGGACGAGAACCTGGCGCCAGCAGCCAAGCCCCTTGGTTCAAGTTCAATCGTGCCGACGAACATGTCGTTACAAGCCCGGTTCCGCGTAGGAATACGTCTGGCGAAATACGAATGGTACTATTAGTTCACAGCGCATATATATATGGCGCAAGTAAAGTAGAACTTTCTTTTAGTCCATTAGTCCTTTACCCTCCAACCTAGTAACAGACGTGAAGCCTCACCCACGACGCACGTGTGGTGCAGTATGGCCTACTTGGCCTCAGAATAGGCATTGAGACATCGTGTGGATTAATAGTTGAATTGTCATAGTTTGGCACTATACCGTCGAGTGGGACGTATTTCTATTAAGTTAATAATAGTCTATTATGTATGGTGCATCGTTCGGTTAGAGTTATAAAGTGAGCAGTACCCCCATCGTTCCTGACGTTATCTGGAGTCTTAACCAGGCTGGGCAGACCACGTGTGGTGCTTGCATCCGAGGAGCTCTGGGCCAGGACGAGTGGACCTGTACATTGGATTACTTTACCCGGACGACGGCGAGCCTTCCACGGCTTGGATTATCTACGTGCTTTGGGTGCTTTGATTATTCCATGGATAACGGCCAACACTGCTGAGTGTTGGAACTACCCCCCGAGAGGAGTCCAGGTGAGACGGCGCTCTACCCGAGTGAGGTCGCCTCACGTCTCTTCGTTGTGGACCGGCAGCTACCGTCCACCAGAGGGCCCAGCTGTATTCATCTGTGGACCGAGGTTCTGTGGGCACCGTGTTCAGCACTCTGAATTCTCCCAAGAAATCGTCTGCCAGATGGGATACCGCCAGCGGCTCTCCTAACCCCCCCCCCCTACTGACTTACAACCAGCGGGACCCCCCTTTAGTGTATCCAGCTATAATCATTTAAGTACCATCGCTATAGTTCCCTAAAGAACCAGGTTGTATACTTGCTCCCTGCGTAACCAGAGATTGGACATTCAATGTTGATTTACCTACGAATACTCATTTGCCTTACAAGTGCATTTCAAATCATAAATGTCATTAAGTGAACGTTGTATATACCCTTTGCTATATAAAATATTCGATTTATACATTTGTGTGGACTTCGTTTCATCAGGTGGGAAAGTGTTCATCATATCTATATCATGTACTGGATGGCCAGAAGTTAAAGTACAAGCGGTAGTGGTTTAATGATACCATACTTATCAATACAGTCAGGGAATTGTACCCCTCAGTTACAGTAGCAGTACTGTCTATCTGTGTCGTGTGTGTCATATATGTTATGATGAATTGAAAATGGGGGACCCTGATGTAAACAAGACAAAATTCTTTCTCTGGTCTGCATCCCCTTATGTAATTGAGCTGTACTGTACTGTACCCATTCTGCAATCTGTTAATAAAGTTTTCAATCAATCAATCAAACAAATGTCTGTCCCATTGTATACCAATCAATGGGATACATTGCATGTTGACCTGCATTCTTTCAAATGTATATAATTAATTATTAAAACAGATGTGTAACAAATAAGAAATACAAATTCCACAGAAGGCATTAAACTATTATTATTTTCAAAAAAAATTTGAAAAAAGTTTGAATATCTGAGTAATTAAAGTAATTATACATTTGTCCAAAATAGCTGGTTCAGATATGGTTAATCAGCTGCCCTGTGATCAGATGAATCCATATTATTTATTTTTCCGACATCAAATGCGTAATTTCTTATCGGCCTTGGATCAGTTATTCACCGCCGTCTGTCCGTGGTCCTGTCAACTGATTAACAGTATTAACAGACTGTTAACAGATTAACAGTCAACGCGGTTTCATTGCTGGGTTAAGTACTTCTATTCTATTCACATAATACGCCTACTTCATATATCTACTCCATTCACATATATGCCTACCACTTGTATCTATTGCTATGTCCGCCTACTACAATCTCATGAGCTGTCTAACGCCTGTCCCGTCTCCCTGTCTCCCTATGACTTGCTGTCCTGGAGTGTTGACCGGAGTGTTGGACGTCCCGTGACGAAGGCCGGGAGGTTGCGACCCCCTCTGCGTGCCCCCCTGTCTCCGGAGGTCTCGTAGTGGTGACCGGAGTGCCGGATGTCCCGCGATGATGTCGGGGAGTTCGCGACCCTCTCTGCGCCGCCCCCTATCTCCCTGTCTCCGGCTGTCCCTGAGCAACGACCGGAGTGTTAAATGTCCCTTGACTAAGACGGGGAGGACGTGACCCTCTTTGCGCCGCCCCTGTGCCTCAAATAGATTCGCTATCAGCTCTATCTTTAATCTTTCAAAATGTTCAGTTGCTATTGCTATTAGCTCTATCTTTAATTTTTCAAAATGTACAGTTGCTATTGCATGCACTCATCTGTGTTCCACTACACACATGAGTGCATGCTTACCAACTGTCCGTCTGCAACACTACTATCACCAACATCTAAGAAGGGAGATCCCCCCTTGAATGGCCCTTCTAAGGTTTCTCTCCTCCACACTGCCTGTGGAGCTTTTTTCCCTATTGTTAGGTTTTAGTGAGTTTTTCCTTACCTTCGCGTGGGGTATGTCTGGGAGTGCTTGCATTCTTTCATTTATTTGCATTCATCTAAAAATGTTTGGACCTTATGGTGTTCTTGTTCTGTTCTTGACTTATTGTTATGTTTTCTTCTTGACTTGTTTAAAGAAGATCTGTACGGCCCATGGGGACATTAACGTGTGTTGTCGGGCCCTATAAATAAATTTGATTTGATTTGATTTGATTTATCGTACAAATATTGTCATATTTATTTTAATTATGATTAAGTAATTAATTCCAATGAGGCCTGTAGCGTTGACGTGAAGGAATCACTATGAGAACACAGTCTGTCAAGTTATAATAACATTTTAAATTAGTCAATCAATCATGAGATTTGATCGTGGGCTGAGAGCATATTTAAGTGTGCTCCTCAGCACTCTTAAATCTGCTCTCAGCCACAATCAAATAAGATCTCAGGAAAGTTTGGGGACTCCCACTCCTAGCCCTAATATGTCTTAAATGGGCCGAAATCTGGCTAAGACGAAATATTTTGTCGTAACTTCGTTCGGGAATGAGACCCAGTGTCTCTCTCTGTCTTCTTTCCCAGCCACAAGCTGAGTCAGAGAGAGGATATTTATTTAGGTCAGAGACTGAGAGTCTCATCTGCAGAGTGGCCCTGAGACTTTTATTGAGCCAGGAGATAAAAAAGGACCAGTTCTGCTCTGTGTCTAACTGTCTATTACAGCTAAAACGACCACGAGAGAGGCTGATGACATGGAACAATCTGTTGTGGTTTTTATCTCTGCCCTGGTCTGAGGGAGCAGGAAATATATATATATTATATATAAACATTTTTACTTTTAGTTCAGTTATTCGTTTCAGTATTCGTTTGAGTTTTTCATTATAATATGGCCGGTAGTTGTCAAGATTTAAGATGTTCTGAATATGTGTTGTGTAATACAACCACATAACTAAAGCAATCATCTCACAGTCATGTCAATGAACATTATCTTATGTATACTTTTTAATTTAATTTAATTTAATTTAATTTGAGTAGTACACTGTTACGTTCCAGCATGGGGCTGTTGTATGTTGTTTGTACTGTTGTGTCTCCCCCCCCCCTTTTTCTCTCTCTCTCTCTCTCACCCACTCCCTCCACCTGCTATACTCTGATCCAGGTTCCTGTCCTTCATCAGGACACTAATTGGAATCCAGCCAGTCATCCCAGCCATCAATCAATTCACCAGTTGACCAATCGGAAGCCCTCCTCTTGTTTTAAAACCCATGTAGCACTTCCTGTTTCCCCCCCCCCCCTTCTTTTTGTCTCTATGCTGTTGGTTAAATGTTTGACTCTGATATAATTAGCCAACTTGGTACAAGTGTATGTGTTAAAGTTATGTGATGTATACGATTGCATGTAACTGTCTAACTGTTTCCACAAAAGGGTGCTATAGGCGGAGCTATTAATGCTGGCGCCAGGTAAGAGGTATAAAAAGTAGCCTCCAGCTGCATCCCCGGAGAAATCTGCTCACTGGCAACTTCCGCCAGCCACAGGACACGCCTGCCGCTGACAGGACACTGAGATTAATGCACAAGAGCTGTACTGGCCGCGTTAACAGAAATTATGTTTGTGCTTTCTTCTAGATAACGCCTTCAACCATCATTTGGCCATGGGACTGATTCTCGGCAATGGAAATAAAAAATGTTTTACAAATTGCTAAAAAAACACTGTCGACTGATTTCTTCTGCAGTTTATTATTGCATTTACATGTTGAAATAACTATCGCTTAGATCAATAACACTTGTGTTACCTAAAAGCTGTAAATAGTTATGTAATGCCATTAGATTTGAAACGCATTTTAGCATTACAACCCAATAACTGAACTATGTTTGTATTTGTTACACCTTATCCTCAGTATTTTGAGACACTGGGTAACACCATTAACCTCTTACCTAGGGACATCTATGGATCTCAGGTATGGACGAATCCATTATTGGAATACAGGTAGGTACAGTGCAAACGCTGTCTGATTGATTGATTGATTGAAAACTTTATTAACAGATTGCAGAATGGGTACAGTACAGTACAGCTCAATACATACAATTGTTAAGGGGATGCAGACCAGAGAAAGACTTTCGTCTTGTTTATATCAGGGTCCCCCATTTTCAATTCATCATAACATATATGACATACACGACATACAGATAGACAGTACTGCTAAATCTATACATTTATGACATACCAGATTTGCAAATACAGTACTGTTTGTGATACAAAAAGAGTCCAGAAAAGAGAGTATATACATTTGACATAGAAACTGTACATTGGAGGAGGTTGGGTAGGTGGGGGGGGGGACTGTACATTGGAGGTGGTTGGGTGGGGGGGGGGGTAGGAGGGGTGGGTGGGGGACACTGTACAACTGTACAAGCAAAACTGCACATTGGAATATTGACAAAACCATACTTGGTAATTTACTGTACATTGGAGGGGGTTGGGTTACAACACAGGAGCAGAGTATTTACAGTACAGGAATGAGAAACAGTCTAAATGGGTTTTTGATATACGTTCGGTAACTTCGTCCCCCCCCCTCTCATGTTGATAACGGAACAAGGAACTCTCCAACCGTATTGTACCCATTCTGCAATCTGTTAATAAAGTTTTCAATCAATCACTCTCTACAACCGCAGCGCAGACGTACTTCGAGATACTTCTGTACTTTCCGCCAATCAGCGCGCAGTGTCCTGTCAGCGGCAGGCGTGTCCTGTGGCTGGCGGAAGTTGCCAGTGAGCGGATTTCTCCGGGGATGCAGCTGGACCCTATTGGGTATAAAAGGAGATGTTAACTCCCCCTCTGTCTCTTCCCATCTACCTCTCATTGAGAGAAGGTCTCATGTACTGTTGGGTGCAATAATGTGATAATAAACCACGCCGATTAATGGCTAAGTGAGAAGACCTTGTCGTCATGACCAACTTATTGTCGCCCCATAAGTGACTTAATCAAACAGTATGTGTGTGTGGGTTGGAAATTGGTTTTTTTTGTGTGTGTATAGGTAGACAAGATATTCCTTACTGAGTTAGTTGTGTTTTGTTTTACTTAGTTTATTCCTTTGGCATCATTCAAGCTCCTTTTCCCTCCCCCCCCCCCTTTTCCCCTTGGTTGTGTGTATCAAATCCACCATTGTCATTGTCTATTAGTCTGTTTTGTTTGTATATATAAAAGGCACAATATATTACTTTCTTTCACCTACTGTAAACTTGTTGTGGGCATTGCTTTATTTATCATTTGGTTAATTTATCACTAATTACAACACAATCATCTTTTATGTTATTCACCCCTTCCCCGGCCTAGACATACTGGGGTTGTAACATACACAATATAGTTTCAGATCGATTTTGTTATCTCTAAGTCTAGTTTTAATTTTAATTTCAGTTAACTAAAATGTTTTTCCACACCTAATTTTAGTCAACTATAATAACCTTGAGACAGAGAGGTAGAAAGAGATAGATGGAAGATAGAGGGGGAGAGAGAGGGCGAGAGAGAGAGAAAGCTTGAGTTTGCATGCGCACACATGACATCTGAACTCATTTACATAAAGCATGTGCACACAAACACACGTTCACAAATAAAATACTGCTGTGTCACATGCAGAAATGTAGAAAACACGAGAGAGAATAGGGATGCATATTTTGTCAGACCATATATGGAAAGTTTGATTGATTGTAGCCACGCCCCCTTTTGAGATGATTTATGACCCTAAGTCCCACCCCCTTCTCTGATTGGTCGAGGATTCAAGGAGGTGAGACTTCCGGTTACGGAGGGGAGGGACATCCGGTTTCGGAAGAGGAGGAGTTTTCAGAATGTTTTTTTTTTCTTCAAAATAATTATTTTTTTTGGTCAGAAAAAGAAAATTAAAATGTGTGTAGGGGAATTAAGAAAAATACAATGTGTATATGTTCAGAATAAAGTTTCAGAATAAATGTGTGTGTGTGTGTGTGTGTGTGTGTGTGTGTGTGTGTGTGTGTGTGTGTGTGTGTGTGTGTGTGTGTGTGTGTGTGTGTGTGTGTGTGTGTGTGTGTGTGTGTGTGTGTGTGTGTGTGTGTGTGTTTCTTGGATAAATGCAAGAGAGTGTTTAGACACTTGTGTTCAGAAAAAGAAAAATACAATGTGTCTATCTTCAGAATAAATTTATGAGAACATAAATAAACATTTCAAATGTGTGTATGTGTGTGTAGGGGAATTAAGAAAAATGTGTCTGTGTTCTATATTTTGGATTCTTGGAGAATGGTTTCTTCCATGTGGCTTGCATCTCCCCCTCTGTTTCTGTCTCCCTCTCTGTCAAACTGACAGTCCTCCAACGCTATGACAGCCCCCTTCACTGTCACAGAACGAGGAGTATGAGGATAACGAATTAGGCAACCTGAAACTTCTGTCAGACCCCCTGGTGAGTATTTATGACTTTAGAAGACATCCCCTTTTTTCTGGGGTATGCAGTTTCAATCAAGCGGGGTTATAGATTTATGACTTTAGAAGTATGACTTCCTCTTTTTTCAGGGATGCAGTTTCTGTCACTGCCAATCGATTTACGACCATGTACATATCCCCCTTTCTGTAGAAAAACTCACGGCCCCCAAGGTGTGCGTGTGTATGCGTGCGTGTGTGTGTTTGATTGTTTTTTTTTTAAAGAAAATTACAAATGTAATGTGCCTATATTTTAGTTTCATGGAGAATGCCCCATGGAAGAGTGTGTTTAGACAAATGTGTTCAGAAAATATATGTGTAGATAAACAAAAGTATCATAGAAACCTGTTACAGCATGGTGTTTTGCCAACGGGGGACAGGGCTATGTTTAAGTTATATGCACTAACCTTACAGTCGTGCATTTGTCCTAATAAACTAACCTACACTATAACATGCAGCACTTTGATGAATATTGTTACACAGCTGACAGAGTTGTAATACCAACTATTTCACAGTTTGGGACACGGTGCTTACAGAGAAGCTGTAGTTATTATTTATTATTTATTATTTCGTAAAATGAATACAATGTATTAAGATATAAATGTACCCTATATTCGAGTCTTTGACAAGGTTAAGAGGTTACAGATCAGAGAAAGACTTTTGTCTTGTTTACATCAGAGTCACCCATTTTCAATTCATCAGGGCCTATATGACATACATGACATACAGATAGACAGTACTGCTACATCCATACATTTAGGCCATACCAGATTGCAAATACAACACTGTTTGTGATACAAAACAACAAAAATAGTAACTTGTATGTGTGTATGTGTGTCTGTGTGTCTGTCCAAGCTGTTTTAACTGTTTCAATAGGGTATTTCATATGTCTTAAATGAATAATTAAGACTTATTTTTGAATATAGATCACTCACCCTTCAAAGCATGAATGTCCATAGACTGTTTCAATGGTACACCTGTATTTATAATGCATTTATAGGTCAACTACCCTTTTTAGCATGGTTCAAACCTCAACATAACATCAAACACTATTTATATGTCACAGTATCCAGAAAATAACACAGAGTTTGGGGGAAAAGGCGTACATGTTCTCTGCTAGTTATGCCTGTAAAGGATTAAAAAAAATTAGGGATGCTCGATATTGGCTTTTTTACCGATACCGATATTCCGATATTGTCCAACTCTTAATTTCGATACCGATACCGATACCGATATCAACCGATACCGATATATGCAGGGTTTCCCCCCCAAAAAACGGAATAATTTCAGGTAACTAATAATTTCACTGGATGCATTCAAAAGGCTTTCTAAATGTAAGCATTATCTGTGCAAAATATGATAATTAAAAAAGTAAAAATTAACATTACATATCTCTTGTTGTTGAATTAAACCAACATGCATACTTTTGACAATAAATAAAATAAGAATTGGTTCTTACTTGCTTGCCTGGGTAAATAAAGGTTAAAATGTTAAAAAAAAAAAAAAAAAAAAAAATGTTTTTTTTTTTTTTTACCGATACCGATATTTTCCGATATCACATTTTACTGCCGATATCGGCCGATAATATCGGTCGGCCGATAATATCGGACATCCCTAAAAAAAATTAAAACTTTGAAACTGTAGGCCCTCAATACCATATCTGATTTTAAAGTTCCAAATTAAGGGCATTTAAAGAATGAGACCATTCAATATAGTTTGCTGTACCTCAAATGTAACCCCAGGCCCCACTTTGCCTTGTGTATGTATCAGTCTGCGTTCTGTGTATTTTAATGTCTTTGTTGTTGCAGTCATTTGGAGTCAGGTCTAGCTAAAAAAGGGATCTATGATCTCAAATGACTACTTGGTAAAAGATATAGCATCTTTCATGGATGAATTGCAACTCTAACGGGTTACACACGAGTAAAACAGACATAATATTTGCAAATAGTATAGTTCTAAACAGTGTATTACAAAATATTTGTATCTACTATAGACAATATGCAGTTATATCAGTGTCACCTAAAAACATGTTGCAGGATATTTAGCAGAAACTATGGTAAATGTAAAAAACATGAGTTTCAAGTTTCTTTAATAGTTGTCATACAGAAGTACAGAATACTTTTATACAAAATGCTTCTTTCTGCTACGCTCCAGAGACTGTGCTAGGCAAGAGATAAGTATGAAATAAAATAGTATAGCATGTAAAATAGAAGTAAAACTAGAAGTCACGTAGACACAATGTTCGATGCAGAATAGAAGTAACTGAGTTACCATACAATATACAATATACTATGCAATACTAATATACAATAATATATAGTACAAAGCAGAAATGGGGGTGAGGTACAATTTAGGCATAATTTACAGTAAGGTGTACACAGGTATGGGGTGTAGTGCAAATCCATTACCAATAAATATAAAGTGTGTTTAGGTGTTCTGGAGAGTGGGTGCTGCAATGTGTTGTTTATTTAAAGTGAGTGTGTGCGTTTGGATGTGTGTGTTGTGAGTGCATTTGATGGTTGTTGCATAGTGTTAATGTTCCTTAAGTTATATCACATAATCCTATTGAATTCTGAATTTTTTGTTTATTGGTTGAGTGTCAATGATACACTTAAAATAAACCCCACATGGTGGTGAGAAGTTTATCAGTCTAGAGGACCTGCAGAGTTAGAGCAGAACTATGGAAGGGTTCACATAACATAATTATGTATAAAAGAAAAGGAGGTAACGTTTATGAATGTAGCATAGAACCACTAGAGTTGTTATTGTGTAACAATAATGCACAAAGTAGATTCAAGAGAACATGCAAATTATTTATTAATTTCAGACTACTAGATTCCAAAATTAATATCTACCCAAATCAAAAGCCCTGGGTAGACAAATCCGTCCGTGAGGCTCGGAAAGTGCGCACATCAGCATACAACACCGGGCTGGCGACAGGCAACATGGAAGAACACAAGATGGCAAGATACAACGTCAGGAGAGCAGTAATAGAGGCAAAACGGCGTTACAGGGATAAAGTTGAACTTCAGTTTGAACAGGCTGACTCTAGAGCAGACCTGGGCATTGTACGGCCCGCGGGCCGCATCCGGCCCGCGGGATGATTCTGACCGGCCCGCGAAAGATTACATGATAATAAAAAATAAAAAAAAAATAAAATTTTTTTTTTTTTTTTTTTTTTTTTTTTTTTTACTTTTTCCTTTTCATGTCAACGTTCACACGCACAATATACGCTTAGGAGACATGCTCAGAAGATGTTGGTTCTCTTTGGATCCACCTACATATGTGAACAGACATTCTCATTCTCGTTTACCAAGTCCAGGTACAGATCCTCTCTCACTGATGAACATCTGGCAGCTGTGCTTCGCATCTCCACCTCAGACATGCAACCTGACTTTGATGGACTTGTTAAAGCTCAACAGAGACTGGATTTCTCACACTGAATGAAACAAAAAAGAACTGAAGAACACTAAAATGTGGAAATATAACAAGTGAAATGGGACACTTGATATCTTTTTTTTCTTAATGTTTAATATAGGCATGTAAAGTAAAAAAGGCTACAAAACTGGGACACTTTTCTTTACACAGTTCAGTGACATGTCTTGTTTATTTTTGCTATAAGATGATTGAATGTCATTGATGTCTTTAGAAAGCTAAGAAAATCCTTGTTTCAATAGTATATGAAACTCAAAATGCCCTTTGTTATTAATGTTTCACATTTTGTTTATCATTTTGGAAATAAATTCTATTTGAATAAATGATATTTTTGAAAGCTAACCTCACCTTTTAATTGCCAAATAATAACATACACTCTTACCAGGGGTCAAAACAATGCCATTTACTGCTTTTTATATAGAAATAAAATGTATATTATGCATAATTGAGTTTGGAATTTTGGCCCGGCCCCCCAACATATGTTCAGTTGCTCATTCGGCCCCCCGGGAAAAATAATTGCCCACCCCTGCTCTAGAGGCATGTGGCAGGGCCTCAGAACAATGACAGACTACAAAGGAACCCCCCTCAAACTGAACAGTGACATCTCCTTAGCAAATGATCTCAACTCCTTCTATGCGAGGTTTGAGGCTGTGAATAACAACACCAGCCTACAAACCACGGCAATGGGGGGGGGGGGTCTGCTGATGGAGACTCAGTGTTCAGGGTAACAGAGCATGAGGTGAGACGGATCTTTAAAAAAGTGGATATCAGGAAGGCAGCAGGACCGGACGGCATCCCCGGCCGCGTCCTAAAAGTCTGTGCCGACCAACTGGCCCCGGTATTCACTGACATCTTCAACCTGTCCTTGGAACAGGCCGTCATCCCCACCTGTCTGAAGAAGTCCACCATCATCCCTGTACCCAAAAAATTTACGCCCGCTTGCCTCAACGACTACCGCCCTGTAGCCCTCACCTCCATAGCCATGAAGTGCTTTGAGAAGCTAGTGAAGGGCTACATCTGTTCCTCCCTCCCCATCAACCTGGACCCTCTGCAATTTGCATATCGCCCCAACAGGTCCACGGAGGACGCCATAGCCCATGTGCTGCACACAGCAGCATCACATCTGGACAAGAGGCAGGGGAACTATGTGAGAATGCTGTTCATCGACTACAGCTCAGCATTCAATACCATAGTCCCCTCCAAACTCATAGCCAAGCTCAGGGACCTGGGCTTGAACTATGACCTGTGCCAGTGGGTCCTGGACTTCCTGACGGGCAGACCCCAGGTGGTAAGAGCCGGCAACTGCACCTCCTCATCCATCACGCTCAACATAGGGGCCCCCCAGGGCTGTGTTCTGAGCCCCCTCCTCTACTCCCTGTACACACATGACTGCGTAGCACAGCGGAACAACAACACCATCATCAAATTTGCTGATGACACAGTAGTGGTGGGCCTGATCTCTGCCAACGACGAAAGGGCCTACCTGGAAGAGGTAGAGAACCTGTCACAGTGGTGTCAGGAGAACTGCCTCTCCCTGAACGTCAGCAAAACAAAAGAGATGATTGTGGACTTCAGGAGGTCGGGGGTCAAGGACTACAGCCCCCTCAGCATCGACGGGGCACCAGTTGAGAGAGTGAACAGTTTCAAGTACCTCGGAGCCCACATATCCGAGGACTTGACATGGACCACACACATTGACAGTGTTGTGAAGAAGGCACGACAACGCCTCTACTTCCTCAGGAGCCTAAGGAAGTTCCAAGTCAGTCAGAAGATCCTTAGGAACTTCTACTCATGTACAATAGAGAGCATCCTGACCGGCAACATCACCTCCTGGTTTGGGAATAGCACTGCACAAGACCGTAGCAGACTACAAAGAGTGACACGTTCAGCCGAACGCACAATTAGAGGGGGGCTTCCCACCCTCCAGAACATTTACAACAAGCGGTGCAAGGGGAAGGCTAAGAGAATTATTAAGGACTCGAGCCACCCGAACAACTGCCTCTTTGAACTGCTGCCGTCAGGCAAGCGATACCGGAGTCTTAAGGCGAGCACAGAAAGACTCAGAAGGAGCTTCTATCCCCAGGCCATCAGGCTGCTAAACGAACAATAATCGCTAAACGAACAATAATCACTATGCAACAACCATCAAATGCACACAGCACACACACCCACACGCACACACTCACTCAAACAAACAACACACTGCAGCACCCACTCTCCACACTTTAGATCACACAAACACACTTACACTTTATATTTATTGATAAAGGATTTGCACTACAACTCGTACACCTACTGTGAATTGTACCTAAACTGCACCTCGTCCATTTATGCCTTGCACTATATAGTATTGTATATTAGTACACTGCACAGTATTGTATATTGTATGGTAACTACGTCTACGAACATTGTACATATGTCTAAACTGAACACTGTGACCTCTTTTTTTACTTCTAATTTTTACTATGTTTTTATTTCATACTTATCTTGTCATGCACAGTCTCTGGAGCGCAACAGTAAGAAGCATTTTGTACAAAAGTATTCTGTACTTCTGTATGACAACTATTAAAGAAACTTGAAACTTGAAACTTGAAAATGTGTCCTGTTCCCTGACCATATGACAGTCGAAGGAAACTCAAGATATTGTATGAGGTGTTTTTAAAAGGGGCGAATGAACTATTTATACTAGATTGAATCAATAGTCAGAAGGATCTCTGCATGTAGGAGGATAATGCTAATTTGTCAGGGGTTGACATATAACACTCCCCATGACACCTCACTCCTTTGTAAGACAAACAGCTTGATCTTGTAATTACAATGATTAGACTCATTTGCCTGTTTTCATTTTTTATCAGGATGTATGGGGATACAAAATCTATATAATAATACGTTGTATACCAACTGTCATGCAAGAATGCAACTCGAATGTGCTACACAAGTAAAACACACTATTTGCAAACAGTATTGTTCTAAACAGTGTATTACAAAATCTTTTTGTATCTACTATAGACTATTTGTATTTATATCGTTGTCATATGAAAACATGTACTTTGGTAAATGTAAAAACATGATATCACATAATCCTATTGAATTCTGAATTTTTATCGAGTGTCAATTATAAACATATCAAATCATGAAACTGACCGATACAGCTAAAATAGACGTTTACACAATGATAAGGTGAAAACAAAGTGTTTCAATACAGATGTATTTTTAGAAGTTTAGTACGATCAAGCCCCAAAGGTATTTTCTTTAAACTGTTCTAACGTATATTATACAACTAGCACATTTCTGAATTACTTTGCAGAACAGTGTCTAGTTAAAATAGTTTTTTAGCCAAACTAAATATTTGTGTAATATACTCAATATTTCGATAAGCAATCCTACAGTTACACACGATAGGAGATATTCAAACAGCTCAAAGATAACAGTTCTAAGGCAAATACATTTTAACTCACTCACCATAGTTGTGTTAGTGTATAGTATGGTTAACATGTATGAAAGTAACATAAAGCCATTATTAGAGTTGTTGATACAATACTTCACATACAAGAGAACATAGCAATAAAATATTTATTAATTTTGCAGAAAAAAAAGCTAAATGCAGAGTATTACCGGCGGAGGTTGTTTGATCCTTGTCCCGATGATTGAAGGAAATTCACTTTAAGAATCATTTAGCATGAAACATCTTAAAACAAAGATGAATTTATTCATTATAACCATGAAAATAATACAATGTTAGGTGTTGTCGTGATTATCTTGGTCACAGAGGGGGTCCTTTATACATCAGTAACCCTGGACAGACTTGTGAAGTCAGAGACCATGATGTATCATTCACATTCAATTATCCAAATATACAGGATGTGTCAGATGCGTGTGCGAAAGTTCCCAGCACTATGCAGGGTTTTACATAGGCTACTAACAAAAACAATTCATATTGTTTCAGTGATGGCCTGGTTGATAGGTCTATTGTTGACTTGTCTTATTTCTACATGAAAGTTATGCATCGTTCACACAATAAAGATGCTGTTTGTGAAAAAATTATGTATAATATCTGGACTGATTCACAGTGCCCTAGGTAGCGATACAGTATACCCCGTTACAGGAGGTATAGTGGATCGGTTATATTTTGTATGAAACACCTTAAAACAATGAGCCATTTCATTTATAATATCAAAACATGGAACTCTTATGTAGAATGATGTAAAAAGAGTTCTACTAATATATTTCACTTAAAAAACGTGTACAGAAAGATAAATATCCGACCCCGGAGCCCCGTCTGAGTGTAAACAGGTTTTGTACAGTATACCACATGAAATCCCATATGGTCTAGCGGTAAGGATGCCCTGGTTTCAACAGGGAGGTGCGGGTTCGACTCCTGCTATGGGAATTACACCTTTTCTATACATAACAAATGTGATGGTATGTTTTATTGTAACTGTTTGACTGTTTGGTTGTTTTAGTGCAACACTGCTATCAACGACATCTAAGAAGGGAGATCCCCTTGAAAGGGTCTGAGGTGCATTTTCGTCCTATTGATAGGTTTTTACATACCTTTGCAAGGATATGTATGACTGTGTTGCATTCATTTATTTTAAATTTGGTGGACTTTATGGTATTTATGGCTTATTCATGATTTATTGTGATCTTGAATTGTTTAAAGAAGATGTGTTTGACCCAAGGGGACATTAATGTATATATTGTAGGACCTTACAAATAAATATGATTTGATCAAGGTCCTAACAAATGGTAAAATGTTTTCATGCATTACATTTAACTGACATTTTTAACCAAAAAGAGACTTAGAAAAGGGGATCAGCAAACTCTGCAGGGGGCCTACACCTCTGGCTGCTAGGGGTAGTGGTATTGTTTACATAGCAGTGCTGACATTTCAAAGTCTTAAAGGGGTCCCGTTCACAGAGCTGAAGATAGTTACACAACTGGATAATATTTTTTTATTTTTAAACATCTATAACTGTAAGGAAGAACTTAAAATCATTCAAAGCAATTATTACACCCTTGAGGTAGAAAAAACGCAGTTGGGTATATTATAAAAATGTATTAAAGAATATTGCAGATCATGCTGTAACCTTTTTTATCAATAATATAAGCATGCATAACATCGATAATGTGATTAATATCTAAAGTTTCTAAACACTTATGATTTTTCAGCTTAAAAGCCGTAACATCCACTATTACAGTGTATAAGCATAACAGGTGTGCTCTGTTAAAATTACCATTCATATGATCTAAAATAGTAACTAAGCCGTTTTCAGATAGAAGACTTTCATCCTTTGAGAGTGTCTCTATCATATATTGCCAATTATATAGCAAACCTTTCTCTCTCACAAGCTTCAACATATTTTCAAAAAGCCTTAAGCGCTCGCTATTGACATTCATGTTTACAGTGTACAACTGGGCATCGTTGACTTTATTAGCGATAGCATGTTTTAAAAGCAATGCGAGATCATTAAAACTCATAATATAGGTGGTAGTCGTGCTGAATAAATTACCCATTTCCTATTATATGCTACAATGCTGATACTTTAAACAACAGATGATACTTCAAAGTTTCTGTCAAAGACTGTAAGAAGTGTTTGAAGAAATATGGTAGCACCATTCGCATGACGACAGGGTATGGTTGTATGGGTGTGTATGTCTAGATGGATGTATTTCTGTATGGGGGTGGGGGTGAAGCTGCGGACGGGTCTGTATGGCGCTATATAGGCGGTCAGGGTTGGATAAAAACCTATATATTTAGAGAGTTCCCTCTTAGAGAGACCCTAGAAAAGAAAATGGCGAGCAGTATGGCTACATCTACTATACGGACGTCAGTCCGAGTAGCGCATTTTAAGGCTGAGTTACTTGCACCATCCAAATTTGGTAGCGAGTTTTATAAAGAGATATGGCCCCTCAGGGATGGGGTCCTAGGATTCTGTTATGATGTAAAATTTGAGAGTTATGTTCTACAAGACCCCCTTGGAGAATTTCCAGGGTGCTGTAAGAAGATCTGTGATAGACCTATCGGAGAGTGAATTTTGGCAGCAAAAAAAAAGCTTCGTATGAAGCTATGGATGGACTGATGGGTAGAACGCTTAAGGATGGGCAGATATTCACCCTGGTAATAAGCTCGATAGACTACGGGTATGTGTATTACGGGCGGATAGCTATAAAAAGTACTCCGGCACGGGGGCGGCTACGTGGCGTAGTGGGCAAGGCACTCGCCACGAAATGCTGGAGACGCTGGGCTCGTCAGTTCGAGCCCAGCGCTCCACATTTGCTTTCAGTTTAGCTGGTCGTCCACAGTAATACACATTGGCCGTATTACGGGGAGGGAAACTGAAGGGTGGGGATCGGGCGTTGTGGACAGCGACTCCTACAGGTCGGTTGGTGCACCTGCGCAGTAGAATCAGGAAGTGTCGGGGGCAGCGTGAGCCTCCCACGCGTTACTCCTCACCACTGAGAGATCGAGCTGCGCAGGTGAAAAGATGCGACTGCTGTTACCTCAAGTACCGGAGGGGACTTGTGCTATGTATGACTTAGTCCACATTGCAGCCGGCTTGTGGGAGGCAAGAAACAGCGTCCGTGACAGGGGAGGGTTGAATTGGATGATACGAAATTGGGATGGGAGAAAAATATAGAAAATGGGAGAAAAAGTGGATCAAAAAAAAAGTACTCCGGCACTTGGTGTAGAGTAAGTAAGTAAGTAAGTAAGTAAGTAAGTAAGTAAGTAAGTAAGTAAGTAAGTAAGTAAGTAAGTAAGTAAGTAAGTAAGTAAGTAAGTAAGTAAGTAAGTAAGTAAGTAAGTAAGTAAGTAAGTAAGTAAGTAAGTAAGTAAGTAAGTAAGTAAAGTTTATTTATATAGCACTTTTCACAGAGACAGCTCACAAAGTGCTTTACATACAGCAGAAATTAAATTAAATTAAAATAAAAAGCAAGAAACCATTCAAGAGATAAGATAGAACAAAACACAATGCATCACAGATAAACAAAACAAAACAAAAGACATATTCTATACCTGAAGGAGAAGCTCAAACATTACCCAAAGGCCTGTTTAAACAGTAATGTTTTTAGCTGATTTTTAAAGATTTCAACAGACGATACAGCTCTTAGGCCACGAGGAAGGGCATTCCAGAGTCTAGGCGCTACAGACTGAAAGGCTCTGTCACCTTTGGTGATCAGCCTGGTGCGCGGAATGACCAACAGATCCTGGTCAGCTGTCCTCAGGGTCCTGCTGGGCACATATGGTTCCAGCAAGTCAGTTAAATATTCTGGTGCCTGGCCGTGCAGAGCTCTGAAAGTGAGCACCAGGACTTTGAAATCAATTCTAAAATGTATAGGAAGCCAGTGCAAGGAGGCCAGAACTGGAGTAATGTGACACCTTCTGCTTGATATGGTCAGCAGTCTTGCAGCAGTATTTTGGATGAACTGGAGGCGGTCTATGGATGATTTATTGAGGCAGGTGAGAACCGAATTGCAGTAGTCCAGACGAGAAGAAACAAAGGCATGGATGATCAACTCTAGGTCAGAGTGGGAAACCATCGACCTGAGTTTAGCAATATTCCTGAGATGGAAAAAACAGGTGCGGGTCACCGACTTGATATGGGTGTCGAGGTGCATAGTCTGATCAAAGTTTACCCCAAGGTTCCTGAGGTTGGGGCTCACATTAGTTTCTAGGGGCCCAAGGCAACCAGCCACCCTAGATGCAACGCCATCAGAGGCCACGATGACCACCTCAGTTTTGGCCTCATTTAGCTGGAGGAAGTTGCTAGCTAACCAGGCCTTAATGGCCGACAGACATTAATTTAAAACAATAAAATTAGAATTAAAATCATCAGGGCAATCAGGGTTAAAAGAGCAATACAGCTGGATATCATCCGCATAAAGGTGGTAGGAGATGCCTTTAAAAGCGTTAATAATGTGTCCTAATGGGAGCAAATATAGTGAAAATAAAATCGGACCAAGTACCGAGCCCTGGGGGACCCCACAGGAAAGGGTAACAGACTCAGACACATGGGGGCCTACTCCGACTGAGAAACATCTACCTGAGAGATAGGACTCAAACCACTCATGTGCACTCCCTGTGACACCCACCCAATCTCTGAGCCTATTTAACAGAATGTTGTGATCCACAGTGTCAAATGCAACACTGAGATCCAGTAGCACTAAAATGGAGCATCTACCTGAGTCGGCGGACATCATTAGATCATTGGATACTTTTAAAAGTGCAGTTTCCGTGGAGTGTTGCTTACGAAAACCCGACTGGAATTTGTCGAGAATGTGGTGTTCATTTAAAATGGATATAAGCTGGTTGGCAACAATCTTTTCTAAAATCTTGGACATAAATGATAATTTGGAGATGGGCCGATAGTTACTTGGTAACGAGGCGTCCAGACTTGGCTTTTTTAAAAGCGGCTGAACGATTGCCTGTTTGAAGTAGGCGGGGACCTGACCAGAGACCAAAGAGAGATTTATGATGGAAAGCAGACTGGGACCAATAGTGCTGAAAACGTCCTTTAGTAGAGAGGTTGGGATGGTGTCTAATGGGCTAGAGGAGGTTTTTGTGCTTCTCACTAGCTCTGTTAGGTCGTTGCGGGAAATGGGTGAGAAGGAATTTAGAGTAGACTGACTGTTGGGAGATAACGGTTGGATTGAGGTGGAGGGTGTAATACCTGCCCTGACATTTGCAACCTTATTTACAAAAAATAGGAGAAAATCATGACAGTCCTTATCAGATAAAACAGGTGTGACAGGGGTTTGTGGACTGACAATGGTATTAATGGTGTCGAATAGGACTTTGGGGTTTAGTTTGCTAGATGAGATTACGTTTGTGAAATAGGCAGCTCTGGCATCCTTAACCATACTGTTAAAATCAGTTAAAAGTTGCTTAAAATGAAGACGGTGTACATTAAGCTGAGTGGACTTCCACTTTCGCTCAATACACTGGCAATTTCTTCTAAAACGACGAATATCCTCATTTAGCCAGGGAGAGGAATTTAAAGTGCGAACAGTGCGGGATTTCAGAGGAGCAACTACATCTAAAATGTCTGAGCAGTGCCGGTTAAAAGCATGGACTAAAGTATCAATGTCGCCATTAACGTTCAGAGATGGCACCGCATTGCTCTCAAAGGCTGTGGAAATGTTTTCTGCTGAGAGGTCATTTAGCATGCGCGAGCGTTTAACTCGCTTAGTGGAAATAGTGTCAGTTTTAAAAACTAAATTAAAAAGTATGCATTTGTGATCACTTAAAATCATTTCCTCATAAACAATGTTATCTATGTCTAATCCAAGAGTAAAAACAAGATCAAGTGTGTTACCTTTGTTGTGTGTGGGGCCCGAGACATGTTGGACAAAATTGAAGGATTCAGTGGTACAAATAAAATTGGTGGCAAAATTGTCATTACTGTTATTAATATGGAAATTAAAATCCCCTAATAAAACGATTTTTTCCAGTTTGATGATGGAGGTTAGAAAATCGCTAAAATCTGTCAAAAAATAACTATTAAAACCAGGGGGTCGATAAATTAAAATACAATAAAATGGGTCGGTGTACCCAACTTTGGTGATTAAAAGTTCAAAGGAGCTGTGTGTATTAATAGAGTGCACAGCCCTGGAGGAAAAACAGTTCTTGTGCACCAGCGCTAAGCCGCCTCCTACGCGACTGGTGGTGGCATTTGACCGGGGGGGTCTGGGGGCACAGGTAAAAGAGAAGTTTGGCGGACACAGTTCATTTAAAAATACATATTCCTCTGACCTTTGCCATGTTTTTGAGATACAGAAAAAGTCCAAATCTTTGGCCGTAATGAAATCATTTAGGATGAAAGATTTGTTAGCTATAGAACGGGCATTTAACAAGGCCATTTTGATAGCCTTAGGTCCTAGTTTACTGGGTGGTTGTGACAGTGGGCACAGATGACAGGCATTCGCGCCCCGGCGAAACCTGCCACCAGACTCCTGTGGACTACGCTGTGACCAGTGAGTTATGGTGACTGGGATGGGGAAGCTTTGTAGCTTAGGCTGCTTCTGTAGATGATCTACAGAGCCAGATAGGCCTAGTTGTCAGGCCAGTGATGCTACACATTTTATGACGTTAAGCTTTAGCACATTTACCCCTGATATATTTGGATGGATGCCATCGGGTCTGTAATGGTCTTTCCTGGACCAGAGCAGATCAAAGTTATTTATATAGCAAAGTCCTGTAGCAGTACAATAGGTCTGTAGCCACTGGTGCAACCAGAACAGACAGCTAAATCGTTCAGATCCACGACCTATGGATGGAATGGGGCCGGACACAATGCATATTTTGCCCAGACTCTCAACAGTGAGAATGAGTGATTCAAAGTCAGATTGGAGTTTAGCGGATTGTCTAGCCATTACGTCATTTGCTCCGATATGAATGATGACGGTGTGGGCGGAGGGATATCTGTCGATGATTTCAGGAGTACACTCTAGCAAGTCAGTAACCTTTAAACCGGAGAAACAAAATGTAATGCCGTGAGGTATTTGCAAAAACCTGGTGATGGAATCTCCGATGAGTAGGATCTCTGGCTGTCCATGGATACATCCCCCGTCGTAGATGGCCAGGTTTCTATGGTGAGAAGCCACAGGGGTAGCGTCTGCATTTCCAGGTGTAGCAGATTGAGTGGAGGTGTCGGCGGAGGTAGCCGGCTGGACGGGCAGCAGCGCCGCCGCCATGTGGAGCAGCTCATTTACAGCGGTACCTCCGTCGATGATATTCGCCGTTGAAATGACCGCACTGGCATGAGCTGCAGAGCACCGCAGGCGAGGACGTTTCATCCTCGGGGAGTCGGACCCATCACCCGAGTCTGGGGAGTTTGGCGATGCGAGAGCACATAGGGCAGAGCGCTTTCTGCTCCGGGGCGCAGCTCTACTTTCATGGCCGAGCCGTGAGCTGGAGAGGGCCGTCCTGGCAGCTTCGCTTGGCGCCTGGCTAGTAGTAGCTAGCATCGGATAGTCTTTGAGCAAAGCTACAGCAGGGGACGGAAACGAGGGAGAGCCCAGGAGGCCGGGATCGTTACACAGAGGATTGAATCGGTTGGATAGTTGAGGTGAATCAAAGGGATCATAGAGAGGAAGGGAGAGCTTCCTTCGGCCCCTCACCACTGTCGCCCAGGAGGGACTACTGGAGCGGCCCGCGTCCGCTTGTTCCATGCTAGCCAGCCTGGACATGAGTTCCGTTTGACGCTTGAGAAGATCCATTACTAGCATCTCAATGGATTTCAGTTCCGTTCGCATTTCTGCGACATCTGCCGTCGGAGCCATTTCCTCGGGAGAGTCAAAACACTGTGAGTACTGTAGCGTGTAGCTGTAGCTATGGCAACAACAAGCTCCGATAGCTTAGGTCACATAGCTATGGCAACAACAAGCTCCGATAGCTTAGGTCACGTCCAGTAAAAAGTCACATAAAACCAATAAATCCAACAGCATAAACGATAAAAGTCACAGTGATCAATTAATCAATGGTTAAAAATGATAGAAAGAAAGAAAACAGTAATGTAGAAAGAAAACAGTCTAAGTTTTGATAGTTTGGGAGGTCCACAAAAACACGTCCGTTCAGTAGCACGTTCAGACGCGAGACAGTAGAGAGACTAATCTAACCATCTTCTCAAGGTTCCTTAATACAAGTCATGAGTATTTCCTCTTCTCAGTACCGGTACCGGCCTGGCTAGAATGTCTTCGGACATGCGTAATGGTTACTAACGAAGGGGTTAAGGTGAGGACAGACCTGGCAGATCTTAGAAGAAGGCTCCTTCCAGCCGACGATTCAGCGGAGATGGAGTGGGAGTGACCCAGCGAGGGGCAGCGGATGGGGCGTGTCAACCCTAAATCCTCCTTTTAAAAGACTTACAGTGCATTTGTACTTTTAGATAGCAATCATGACTTTCTCCCCACAAGATCCTTCTAACTCTGCATTGGATACACAAACAAGCCTGTCCCCATTATACACGCCTGACGAAGTTGAGACACTACCCTTTGGCGGGTATAGTTTCAGTGACCCTCCTTCACAGCATCCAAACTTTGCTTTGTACAGATACAGCACTCAAAACTCAAACCTCTCATGCCTCTCTACCACTCTCTACCACTCCTCTATTGTTCTTGACCGGGCCAGATTTCACACCTCCACTTCCTCCCACAGGCTGGGCAGATTTTCATCTTACATTTTTATTCGTCCCAAATGTCCCAGCCCCATCAGATTTCTTAGCTTTTTTCACTGTTTACTTATCATGCATTGCAACACTAATATATGGTCAGTACCCCAAGTCAGACTGCCCATATAAAAATTATTTTGGGGGTCTGAGGGCAGTAGCCCCCGACCCCCTCCCTGGGGAAGCACTTAAGTTAACTACCCTCCCTTTGTTCCCCCAGCCAACACCCCCGGAAAATTAACACCTGAGTAGACTTAAGTGGCACACAAGCAGCAACAAGCAGCAGACAGGCAGCAGAATTGGTTTGATTTTTGAGCGCTGCGTCTGTATGTGAGACATGGGGAAGATCCTTCTAAGTATGCATCGGATACACTAGCTCGCCTGTCTCCACTATACGCTCCAGATGAAGAAGTTGAGACATTACCCGTAGCCATGTATGGTTCAACTAAAACTCCTTCATTGCTAAGCCTCCAAACATCCCTAGGACTAGCTACAGCCCTCTTTCAACGATTTGGGAGACTTCATCGCCGGATTCATCACCGCCAAACCCCGTCAGGTGTATGGATGCCCCTCCTAATAGCCCCTGGTACACCCCTCTTACATCAGAATCTGATGTCTTCCACCCTGACCCCGAAGAAATACCTATCGTTGATGTAACCAACAAAGCATCATCACAGCCACCCCCCGCCCCGGGTATGGTTAAGAGACTGTATCCCACTAGAAGAAAAACCCACCACTTCCCAATCGAAGTAGCTACTCTTAGAGCCTTAGTGACCGCCGCGGAGCTGTCAGGACAATTGTACATCGATGGGTAATAGTGGATGTTACGGCTTTTAAGCTGAAAAATCATAAGTGTTTAGAAACTTTAGATATTAATCACATTATCGATGTTATGCACGCTTATATTATTGATAAAAAAAGGTTACAGCATGATCTGCAATATTCTTTAATACATTTTTATAATATACCCAACTGCGTTTTTTTCTATGTCATGGGTGTAATAATTGCTTTGAATTATTTTAAGTTCCTCCTTACAGTTATAGATGTTTAAAAATAAAAAATATTATCCAGTTGTGTAACTATCTTCAGCTCTGTGAACGGGACCCCTTTAAGACTTCGAAATGTCAGCACTGCTATGTAAACAATACCACTACCCCTAGCAGCCAGAGGTGTAGGCCCCCTGCAGAGTTTGCTGATCCCCTTTTCTAAGTCTCTTTTTGGTTAAAAATGTCAGTTAAATGTAATGCATGAAAACATTTTACCATTTGTTAGGACCTTGATCAAATCATATTTATTTGTAAGGTCCTACAATACATACATTAATGTCCCCTTGGGTCAAACACATCTTCTTTAAACAATTCAAGAAGAAGTATCACAATAAATCATGAATAAGCCATAAATACCATAAAATCCACCAAATTTAAAATAAATGAATGCAACACAGTCATACATATCCTTGCAAAGGTATGTAAAAACCTATCAATAGGACGAAAATGCACCTCAGACCCTTTCAAGGGGATCTCCCTTCTTAGATGTCGTTGATAGCAGTGTTGCACTAAAACAACCAAACAGTCAAACAGTTACAATAAAACATACCATCACATTTGTTATGTATAGAAAAGGTGTAATTCCCATAGTAGGAGTCGAACCCGCGCCTCCCTGTTGAAACCAGGGCATCCTTACCGCTAGACCATATGGGATTTCATGTGGTATACTGTACAAAACCTGTTTACACTCAGACGGGGCTCCGGGGTCGGATATTTATCTTTCTGTACACGTTTTTTAAGTGAAATATATTAGTAGAACTCTTTTTACATCATTCTACATAAGAGTTCCATGTTTTGATATTATAAATGAAATGGCTCATTGTTTTAAGGTGTTTCATACAAAATATAACCGATCCACTATACCTCCTGTAACGGGGTATACTGTATCGCTACCTAGGGCACTGTGAATCAGTCCAGATATTATACATTATCTTTTCACAAACAGCATCTTTATTGTGTGAACGATGCATAACTTTCATGTAGAAATAAGACAAGTCAACAATAGACCTATCAACCAGGCCATCACTGAAACAATATGAATTGTTTTTGTTAGTAGACTATGTAAAACCCTGCATAGTGCTGAGAACTTTCGCACACGCATCTGACACATCCTGTATATTTGGATAATTGAATGTGAATGATACATCATGGTCTCTGACTTCACACGTCTGTCCAGGGTTACTGATGTATAAAGGACCCCCTCCTGGATACATTCCTATCTGTGACCAAGATAATCACGACAACACCTAACATTGTATTATTTTCATGGTTATAATGAATAAATTCATCTTTGTTTTAAGATGTTTCATGCTAAATGATTCTTAAAGTGAATTTCCTTCAATCATCGGGACAAGGATCAAACAACCTCCGCCGGTAATACTCTGCATTTAGCTTTTTTTTCTGCAAAATTAATAAATATTTTATTGCTATGTTCTCTTGTATGTGAAGTATTGTATCAACAACTCTAATAATGGCTTTATGTTACTTTCATACATGTTAACCATACTATACACTAACACAACTATGGTGAGTGAGTTCAAATGTATTTGCCTTAGAACTGTTATCTTTGAGCTGTTTGAATATCTCCTATCGTGTGTAACTGTAGGATTTAATGCTTATCGAAATATTTAGTATATTACACAAATATTTAGTGTGGCTAAAAAACTATTTTAACTAGACACTGTTCTGCAAAGTAATTCAGAAATGTGCTAGTTGTATAATATACGTTAGATCAGTTTAAAGAAAATACCTTTGGGGCTTGATCGTACTAAACTTCTAAAAATACATCTGTATTGAAACATTTAGTTTTTACCTTATCATTGTGTAAACGTGTAGGAATGCGGTAATAATAGTGAAAACGGAGTCGTGTTCCGATGCAAAAATACTATTTTAATACGCACTCTACTGTCGCACAACAACACTGCCATTCATCTTTCACTCGTCTCCCTTTAACTACGTCATCCCCGCTAAGGATCACGGGAGATGTATTAAACACCACATAAGGCTAGGATGCCGTGAATTATGTCCCAGTAGCCACTACAAACGTCTATTTTAGCTGTATCGGTCAGTTTCATGATTTGATATGTTTATAATTGACACTCGATAGAAATTCAGAATTCAATAGGATTATGTGATATCATGTTTTTACATTTACCAAAGTACATGTTTTCATATGACAACGATATGAATACAAATTGTCTATAGTAGATACAAAAAGATTTTGTAATACACTGTTTAGAACAATACTGTTTGCAAATAGTGTGTTTTACTTGTGTAGCACATTAGAGTTGCATTCTTGCATGACAGTTGGTATACAACTTATTATTATATAGATTTTGTATCCCCATACATCCTGATAAAAAATGAAAACAGGCAAACGAGTCTAATCACTGTAATTACAAGGGAGTCTTACAAAGGAGTCAGGTGTCATGGGGAGTGTTATATGTCAACCCCTGACAAATTAGCATTATCCTCCTACATGCAGATATCCTTCTGACTATTGATTCAATCTAGTATAAATAGTTCATTCGCCCCTTTTAAAAACACCTCATACAATATCTTGAGTTTCCTTCGACTGTCATATGGTCAGGGAACAGGACTAATTTTCAGACAAGTAGTCTAAAATTAATAAATAATTTGCATGTTCTCTTGAATCTACTTTGTGCATTATTGTTACACAATAACAACTCTAGTGGTTCTATGCTACATTCATAAACGTTACCTCATTTTCTTTTATACATAATTATGTTATGTGAACCCTTCCATAGTTCTGCTCTAACTCTGCAGGTCCTCTAGACTGATAAACTTCTCACCACCATGTGGGTTTTTTTTAACACCTAAGGGGGCCTAATTCACACCCCCACACACACACACACACACTGACCCACACACATATATTTTCTGAACATTACCTACCTCCTAGCCCCCACTAACTCAGATATATATGTTGACTGAATTACATTTTATTTACCCTAGAACTGTCACTTTTGTGTTGATTGAATATTTCATGCTGTGTAATGCATGTCACCGTACTAAACTTCTAAACTACATCTGTATTGAAACACTTTTTTATTTCACCCTTTTATTATCATTGTGTAAACGTCTATTTACATGTATCGACCTGTTTCATGATTTTAGATGTCTATTTTAAGTGTATCATTGACACTCAACCAATAAACAAAAAAATCAGAATTCAATAGGATTATGTGATATAACTTAAGGAACATTAACACTATGCAACAACCATCAAATGCACTCACAACACACACATCCAAATGCACACACTCACTTTAAATAAACAACACATTGCAGCACCCACTCTCCAGAACACCTAAACACACTTTATATTTATTGGTAATGGATTTGCACTACACCCCATACCTGTGTACACCTTACTGTAAATTATGCCTAAATTGTACCTCACCCCCATTTCTGCTTTGTACTATATATTATTGTATATTAGTATTGCATAGTATATTGTATATTGTATGGTAACTCAGTTACTTCTATTCTACATCGAACATTGTGTCTACGTGACTTCTAGTTTTACTTCTATTTTACATGCTATACTATTTTATTTCATACTTATCTCTTGCCTAGCACAGTCTCTGGAGTGTAGCAGAAAGAAGCATTTTGTATAAAAGTATTCTGTACTTCTGTATGACAACTATTAAAGAAACTTGAAACTCATGTTTTTTACATTTACCATAGTTTCTGCTAAATATCCTGCAACATGTTTTCAGGTGACACTGATATAACTGCATATTGTCTATAGTAGATGCAAAGATTTTGTAATACACTGTTTAGAACTATACTATTTGCAAATATTATGTCTGTCTTACTCATGTGTAACCCGTTAGAGTTGCAATTCATGCATGAAAGATGCTATACCTTTTACCAAGTAGTCATTTGAGATCATAGATCCCTTTTTTAGCTAGACCTGACTCCAAATGACTGCAACAACAAAGACATTAAAATAAACAGAACGCAGACTGAGACATACACAAGGCAAAGTGGGGCCTGGGGTTACATTTGAGGTACAGCAAACTATATTGAATGGTCTCATTCTTTAAATGCCCTAAATTTGGAACTTTAAAATCAGATATGGTATTGCGGGCCTACAGTTTCAAAGTTTTAATTTTTTTTTAATCCTTTACAGGCATAACTAGCAGAGAACATGTACGCCTTTTCCCCCAAACTCTGTGTTATTTTCTGGATACTGTGACATATAAATAGTGTTTGATGTTATGTTGAGGTTTGAACCATGCTAAAAAGGGTAGTTGACCTATAAATGCATTATAAATAAAGGTGTACCATTGAAACAGTCTATGGACATTCATGCTTTGAAGGGTGAGTGATCTATATTAAAAAATAAGTCTTAATTATTCATTTAAGACATATGAAATACCCTATTGAAACAGTTAAAACAGCTTGGACAGACACACAGACACACATACACACATACAAGTTACTCTTTTTGTTGTTTTGTATCACAAACAGTGTTGTATTTGCAATCTGGTATGGCCTAAATGTATGGATGTAGCAGTACTGTCTATCTGTATGTCATGTATGTCATATAGGCCCTGATTAATTGAAAATGGGTGACTCTGATGTAAACAAGACAAAAGTATTTCTCTGATCTGTAACCTCTTAACCTTGTCAAAGACTCGAATATAGGGTACATTTATATCTTAATACATTGTATTCGTTTTACGAAATAAGAAATAATAAATAATAACTACAGCTTCTCTGTAAGCACCGTGTCCCAAACTGTGAAATAGTTGGTATTACAACTCTGTCAGCTGTGTAACAATATTTATCAAAGTGCTGCATGTTATAGTGTAGGTTAGTTTATTAGGACAAATGCACGACTGTAAGGTTAGTTAGGCAATGGTCAGATTATGTTACAGCGACCCTTTCCATTGTGTGAACTAAAAATATGCTATGAGTATATGGTTCTACTGAGTTTTACTCTAAGTTTGCATGTCCCCTAAACTTCACGCCACCATGGGGTGTTTTAACACCTAAGATGGCCCAATTCACACCCCCCCACACACACACACACACAGACCCACACAGACACATATTTTCTAAACTTTATATTTTCAGCACACTATGACATATAACTTTTATAATTAATGTGAACAATAATACAAAACACTGTAATGCAACCTTTAAAAAAAAATCTATTTTAAATAAAACGCGTCACCGAAACCTAATTACTACGACAGCTAGGGGTGTTTGTAATCAGCCCCTCACCCTTGTGAGGCAACCATCTAGGAGAACCTGGCCTCATGCATATAACTTAAACACAGCCCTGTCCCCCGTTGGCAAAACACCATGCTGTAACAGGTTTCTATGATACTTTTGTTTATCTACACATATATTTTCTGAACACATTTGTCTAAACACACTCTTCCATGGGGCATTCTCCATGAAACTAAAATATAGGCACATTTCATTTGTAATTTTCTTTAAAAAAAAACAATCAAACACACACACACACGCACGCACGCACGCATACACACGCACACCTTGGGGGCCGTGAGTTTTTCTACAGAAAGGGGGATATGTACATGGTCGTAAATCTATTGCCAGTGACAGAAACTGCATCCCTGAAAAAAGAGGAAGTCATACTTCTAAAGTCATAAATCTATAACCCTGCTTGATTGAAACTGCATACCCCAGAAAGAAGGGGATGTCTTCTAAAGTCATAAATACTCACCAGGGGGTCTGACAGAAGTTTCAGGTTGCCTAATTCGTTATCCTCATACTCCTCGTTCTGTGACAGCGAAGGGGGCTGTCATAGCGTTGGAGGACTGTCAGTTTGACAGAGAGGGAGACAGAAACAGAGGGGGAGATGCAAGCCACATGGAAGAAACCATTCTCCAAGAATCCAAAATATAGAACACAGACACATTGTATTTTTCTTAATTCCCCTACACACACATACACACATTTGAAATGTTTATTTATCTCCTCATAAATTTATTCTGAAGATAGACACATTGTATTTTTCTTTTTCTGAACACAAGTGTCTAAACACTCTCTTGCATTTATCCAAGAAAACACACACACACACACACATTTATTCTGAAACTTTATTCTGAACATATACACATTGTATTTTTCTTAATTCCCCTACACACATTATAATTTTCTTTTCTGACAAAAAAAAAGAAACGTTTATTTTGAAAAAAAAATTAACTTTTATTTTGAAAAAGAAATATTGTATTTTGAAAAAATTCTGAAAACTCCTCCTCTTCCGAAACCGGATGTCCCTCCCCTCCGTAACCGGAAGTCCCACCTCCTTGAATCCTCGACCAATCAGAGAAGGGGGCGGGGCTTGGGGGTCATAAATCATCTCAAAATGGGGCGTGGCTACAATCAATCAAACTTTCCATATATGGTCTGACAGAATGTGCATCCCTATTCTCTCTCTAACACTCACACACAGACATGCACACACACACACGCACACACACCTCTCTCCCTCCCTTGTATTGCCCTATGTGAGGTTTTATTTATCCCAAACCATAACAGAGCAGGGAGATAATGGTCAACGGGACAGTTGTAAAAATAGCCTGGCACGGGTCTGTTTAGATTAACCTCTCTCTCTCTCTCTCTCTCTCTCTCTCTCTCTCTCTCTCTCTCTCTCTCTCTCTCTCTCCATCACTCCTGTTCCCTTAGTCCTTTTATCTCTCTCTTTTCTTTCCTACCATTTCTATGTTCATCTCAACCCTCCTGTTTCTTCGTCTATCTGCTCGCTGTCGCTGTCTCTCTCTCTCTCTATCTCCCTCCTGCTCTCTATCTCCCCCGCTTTCTCCCTCCCCCTCTCTCTCTCTCTATCCATCTACTGTATCTATCTCTCCATCACTCCTCTTCCTAGCTGTTCCCTCAGTCCTTTTATCTCTCTTTCTCTCTCTCTTTTCCACCATTCCACCATTCCTATGTTCATCTCAACCCTCCTGTTTCTTCATCTATCTGCTCTCTCTCTCCCTCCATTACCCTCTCTGTCATTCTCTCTCTTTCCCTCCCTCTCTCTCTCCCCCCCTTTATCTCTCTTTCCCTCTTTCTCTCCCTCTCTCATCCTCAACTATATTTTTTTTAAGAATGCAGCAGTTCATGGAGAGAGACCATTAAACATATCTTCTGTATTTTAAACACAATATTGGGAGGAACACACACAGGAAGGAACAAGGAGTTCCACACAACAGATTCCTCCCCACCGCTATAGATTATATTATGTGACATAAATCTTTGCTTTGAAGAAGCCGGATGGTTTTATCAACAGAAAAGGGTCATCTCTTTATTCTCTCTAGAGTTGCTTTGTGGTTTGCATAAGATATGAAAAGCTTGTCCAAATACATTAAACCTTTCACTGCCACACGACAAATGGTTAACCCTTTCCCTACCACATGTAGCAGGGTGGATTATCCCTGCTTCGTGGGAACTGTGGTACACGGTCAATAGGTAGCGAGACACGGTAGCACTCTGGCTTGCTGCACCTCCGGCTTTGGGGTCAGGAGCGTCAACTGGAGGCTGGCAGTGGGGTGTGTGAGGCCCAGGATTTACAAACCTGGTCCGGTACTCTGGTCTTCCTCCCTCTCTCTTGGGCAGTCAGCAGTACTCCCCAACACGCCCTCACTCTCCCCGATTGTCCCCTAGCACCCCCCCACACCTAATGACCGAATGGTAAATAAATAACTGGGTTCCCCCCGCAAGCAGTACCCTCCCTCAGTAACACCAGGAACCTTACAATGGGAAAAGGGGAGGTTGAACAGGAAGGGGTTAATAATAGAGATATTACCTGCATCAAAGGATTAGAATCAGACTCAATAAAAGACACACACACAGTGCTCTCGTTCTGTCTGAGTGTTATTATACCATGGCCTAGTTACAACATTGCTACGTCTGGTGATTATTGCACCATGGGTATCATCACACAACGATTACCATCTGGTAATTATATAATTACACCTAGGCACCAAGTGCTCTCACGGTACCCGGACTAAGTACTGTCCACTGTACACAGACTAAGTGCTGCCCACGTCTGGGCTGGACACAGTATCCACCTTCCCTAAGGGATTACATATACTGCTCCAGGTCGGTAATATGGGGAAGGAAAGGGGAACATAAGGGAGGAAATAGCAGGTTTCACCGAATGGGAAATATTAGGAAACACACATTTTATCACGCTCAAAGAAAAGGAACGAAAGCAAAAGAGTGGGCCCACAAAATACCAGTAAGTCCTATCTTAATGCCGGCATATATTGTTTGGGGTACCCCTATGGAATGGTAGTAGCAACGTTACTTTCGCCCGCAGGCTGCACCACACTGTGTACTGTATAATAACTCGGGAGCGTCAATGCTCATTTGTACTCATCCAAAATGGCCGCCTCGCCACTCCACTGTTGTCCGGGAGGCAAGATGGCGTCGAACGCTCTCGGCGAGGATGTTAGCAGGCGGAGCTGGGCAGAGAGGCAGCGCCGGCTGAGAGCGTGTGCTGAGCGATGACGACCCCTGCTGGACGGGAGGAACTCCCGTAAGCTGCAGGCAGCCTGGTGCAGGTCTGATTGAAGGCAGCCGGAGCAGACTGATTGCAGGCAGCCGGGTGCGGATCTGGTTGAAGTCAGCCGGAGCAGACCGGTTGTTGGCCCACGCTCGTCCTGGGGCTCGCACTCTATACCGCACACAGTAACTACTATAACTCGATGGTTAAGGACTTGGATACTCAGTTAGCCGCACGTTACTTATACCGCACACAGTAACTATCATAACCCGATTGCTAGTGCCTGGCTCTGCACTAATTGTTCACACACTATCGCTGGTACTGCTAGGATATCGTGTCCACTAGCCAGTACTTCCTATCACCCGTTGCTATCTCACGGGGCCCTCTGGCATAACTTCAGCAACAGGGCTCTCCAGAGCCCCCGTTCGCTGCGACTGTTCGTTGTTCAAGTTCACTGCCGAAGAGAGCGTCTTCCGTTTCTCTCCTCCATTTATCTCCTCCCAACTCTCTCCGCCACTCTCTGCCTGCTACCGCCCCCTGCTGGTCCCGCCTGCCAGTCACAAGGGAAAAGCATGGTAGAATATGATCCAGTACTGTCGTTTATAATCCATATTCCAGTGCTCTTCGGAAGGGAACGCTTGTGTCATTGTTCGTGTGAATATCAATGATGTCTTTGTGTACAAAGGGAATATAAAACACCAGTCAGCAGTCCTGAATAATATACAATGTTTTCAGACTGCTACACACACTACAGCAGGTTAACCCGTTCACTACCACTACAGACGGTTAACTGTCTGTAGTGTGGTAGTGAAAGGGTTAACCTTCTGTAGTGTGGAAGTGAAATGGTTAAAAACTGAATTTGAGGGCAACCCAAGATAAACAGTATATATATCATCACTGTGGAGGAATTGAACTCACGCCCATATACAAACACACACACACACACACACTCGTACAAAACCATGCACAGACACAAATGTGCAAACATAATATGCATGCACACCCACTGACACACACACACACAAATATACACAAGAATACACCCACACAAACAAGCACACATAGGCATATGCATGCATGCACACACACACACGCACACGCACACGCACACGCACACACACACACACACACACACACACTCATCAAGTCCCTCTCTTTAATCCTGTGTATCCCTTTCTCATACTCTCTTCGAGTCACTTTCAAGCCAAGTGGAAACAGTAACCTTCAGCATGAAAACCAACCGCGGCTCCGCAGTCACTGACTCACTAAACTCTCTGACCTGCGGAAGAGGAGGGTTTTGTGAGTCCAGTTAAAAGCTGATCCTCGTGCTCAGTGTGACTGGGAGGCTGATGTTTTTATCCTCCCGGGCAGGGGTCAAAGGTCAGGATGATACAGTATATCTGACACAGCTTTATTGGGTTGTTCTCTGTAATGACTTCCTGTACAGAGGGAACCATGGTCCATGCTCGGTGGGAATAGAGGCCTTGCCATGTAATGCACATTTTGTCAGAAGAAACAACGGTTGCTATCTGCAAAACAATGGTCGCTATGTGTATGTGTTGTCTTTGATATATGACAAATACAGACATAGGTAGGTTAACCTGTTCCACCCGACGTGACCGGATCCGGTCCCAAAATGGCATCTGGACATAAATCATATATTTTTTTTAATGTTGCATATAAGTTGGCGATTTTTTTGTCAAACGTTTTCAAGTATTAACATCACTAACATGTCACAAGAGCATGTATAATGTATATTATCATCAATACGTTAGTTTAGCAATAGGTTAAAAGGGCCATTAGATATAGTTTTAAGTTTCCGATTTTCTGAAGTCTATTCCAAGACGGCGACCATTTTGGAAAATTTGAACCATGGGAATTGTAGTCTTTTTGCAGCCATTTTGTGGAGGGCATCTATTCATCTGGGCCGCGCATCTGGGCCGTATGACGTCACAGTGATTTAGCGCAGCCATTTTTGTGTCCGAAACGGGTACTGCTGTGCCCCCACAACTACCAGAGAAGGAGGAAGATCGTTGCACGAAACACAAAACTAAAGTTTATACAATATGCCCGGGATATGTTGTGCAGTTGGCTGTAACAACAGTCGTCAGAGAAACCCAGAACTACAATTGTATTCTATCCCAAAGGAGTTAGATCGGCGGAATAAATGGTTGGCTTCAATGAGAAGAAGGGACCACTGGCAGCCAACATCTAATTCTAGATTGTGCAGTCAACACTTTGTCTCCGGTAAGTTTACGTTTGCCCTCAACTTATCTAACATTAATTATTATTTTAATCTTTTAGCTCAGGGAAACACTTACAAAACACTTGAAACACTTAAACATGGTTAACTTCAGTTGCTATATAATTAACGTTAGCAGTGTCATCCAAACACATTATGATGCACATTTGAGCTAGATTCAGACTGTGTAGTGGTTGGATGTAGTACACTAATCACAGCTACTTGTTAAAAAGGAAACTGTTATTAAACCCAATAGTTGTAAACCTACTCTTACTTACCTCTGCACTTAATTAAATATACAGTACAATATACTTACCTGCAGTATATATGTGAATAAGAGAGAACAATATCTGAGAGAAAAAGAGGGAAATGGCCTTTTGGTCAATATTTTGATGGCATGCACACATTTAATATTCTACCATTCTTGTCTCTCTGTCTGCTTAGGAAGAGAAAGTGAGAACCCCATGAGCCCTGATTATGTACCCAGCCTGTTTGCACACACAGCTGGACAAAGGCAGAAAACCATCTATGCCAACAGTAGGTTTGGGCATACCCAGCAGATGAAACGGAAAAGGACTGAGACAATGGCCCCTAGCAGTGATGACACTGACCATGAGACTGTGGCCCCCTCCAGCACCAGCAATGACACTGAGCATGACAACACCATGGAAGTACGGGCAGAATGCATGAAGGATGAGCACAACTACTCCCAAGCCATTCATAGCCCAGGCATCGTGGGGCCATGCTCGAATGCAGCCTGCCGAGCTACAGTCAAGGCATTGACAAATGAGTGTGCACTTCTATCATTGACTGTTTTGAAATATTCATAGAGAAGCCAAAGAACTTGAGAGCTCGTGCATCACAACACTGTACAATTCTTGATTTCAATAACACCACAGGGTGTTATATCCTTTGTGTCAAATGGCTGGGGTGGATGCACAAGCGACAAGCACATCACAGAAAACTGTGCATATCTTGAGAAATTATCACCAGGGCCCAGGAGTTCAAAACTTAATCCCTATCCCTATCTGATTGGATCAGATTTGTATTCATTCATTTCAACGTATTATGAATTGAAAATGGGGGACCCTGATGTAAACAAGACGAAAGTATTTCTCTGGTCTGCATCCCCTTAACAATTGTGTGTATTGAGCTGTACTGTACTGTACCCATTCTGCAATCTGTTAATTGAAATTTTCAATCAATCAATCAATAGGGATTCAATGTTTTGAACTCCTGGGCCCAGGGGATGTCATTCTTGGCTAAGCTTCTTCCCCCAGGCCATCAGAGCCTTGAACAATGAACATTGAGAGACACAGAAACTGAACTATCCACACACAAGTACATACACGACACGCACGCTGAGCACGCTCACACACTAGCAGCCACTTTAACACTCATGCCGCACACACGCACACTTATGGCCAGAGGAAAGGCCACTTAAAGTAGTATAACATCAGGAACAGTGTATTGCACTACTAAAGCTAACTAGCATGTCCTATATGCTCTGTAAATACTAATGTACAGATACCGAGATGGCACACCATGTACCTGTTTATTGCACTGTTTTATTGGATTCTATTAATATGTTGTACCACTGTATTTTCATTGGATTCTATTATATGTTGTACCACTGTATTGCACATCGTCGCGGGCAAGACCAGCCGCATTTCATTGTATACCTGTATGCCGTGACAATTAAAACTCTTGAATCTTGAATCTTGAATCTTGCAGATAGAGGCTTCAATGTCAAACATACGGTAAGCCTGTATTGTGCACAGTTGAAAATCCCAGCATTCACCAGAGGCAAGCAGCAACTGCATCCACTGGAACTAGAAGCAACAAGGGGACTTGCTGCCGTTAGGATCCATGTGGAAAGAGTCATTGGCCGGGTCAGGAACAAATACACCATCCTTCAGACCACCATCCCGCTGTCTCTCTGCCAAGCAGCTGCTCAACCTAGGTTGCAAACAAGGATCAATAATCAAGTATCAATAAACAAGTATGTGTAGTGATTGTAATGGTACATAATTCACCCACAGAACTATTGTTAGGAACATTCTAGAACATTAGTTCCGCCCGAAACATTCTGGAATGTTTGTGATGATGTCATAGTAGAACATTCTAGAACATCGAATATTCTTATTTAACCGGTGGCAGTTCCTGTCATTCTAGCTTTCCAGTAATGTACTGTATCGTGTAGGTGTACTCAATAAATACTATTCGCTCTGCCTCGAGCCACCGTCTCCAACTCCCATCTCTCGGCACTACACTGGTGACCCCGACGTTGGTCTCGCTGAAGTTTCAGGGACCGAACCGAACATGGCAAACAATGCTGTTATTCTTAGATTGCCGGAGTTTTGGGAGCAGTCTGCGGCAGCGTGGTTCGCTCAAACAGAGGCGCAGTTCGCCCTACGAGGGGTTAACGACGACGCCGCAAGATATTACCATGTCGTCTCAAGCCTCGGGAGCACTACAGCGACGAGGACGGTAGGATTCATTACAGCTCCACCTGCCTGGAATAAGTATAAGACGCACCTCCTTAAGGCTTTCGAGCTGTCGCGACCAGAGCGGGCCCGACGCCTGTTCGCTATACAGGGCTTGGGGGACAGCAAACCTTTGGAGCACATGGAGATTATGTTAAACCTGCTAGGTACAGAACGGCCTGATTTCCTGTCTACCGAACTGTTTCTCAGACACATGCTGCCACATGTGCAGACGGCACTTGCCAATACAGCGATTACTGATCCCCGTGCTTTGGCAGAAGAGGCAGACCGCTTCTACCTGGCCACTCGACACTTAGCCTCGACACACGGTTACACGCCGCAGGGGGGAGGGGCGAGGAAGAACAGGAGCACCGCTTGTGCTTTTACCACGCACGTTTCGGCGCGAGGGCGGGAAGGTGCCGTTCCCCTTGCACTTTCGTCATACCGTATAAACGCCGACACCTGCGCCCAGTAGCAGCGGTGAGCGCAGGTATGTCTGGGTCCGGCGCCGCTCCTTCCTCCGGCGCGGTGTCCTTGACAGGTCTGCCCGGGCAGCAGTCGTCGGAACTCACGGCGCTGTTCGAGTGCCCGGTGTGTTTCGATTATGTCTTGCCGCCCATCCTGCAGTGCCAGGCCGGCCATCTCGCTTGCAACCAGTGTCGCCGAAAGCTGAGCTGCTGTCCAACCTGCCGAGGCCCTCTCACCCCGAGCATCAGGAACCTGGCCATGGAGAAAGTGGCCTCGACTCTACCCTTTCCTTGCAAGTATTCGTCAGCAGGCTGCGTGCTGTCTTTCCACCACACGGAGAAGCCTGAGCACGAGGAGGTGTGTGAGTTCAACAACCTACCTCCCTTGACAAGATGGTAACAGTTTGCCGTGCTCTTTTTTTTTTTTTTTGTCTTTTTCCCCCTCCATTTTCCTCCGATTTTTCTCCCATCCCAATGTTAGTCGTATGCCAATTCCCAGTCCCTTCCTGGTCGCTGCGCTTTACCCCCCACAGTCAGATCATTTGGGAGAGTGGAGGCTACCACGTGCTTCCTCCGACACACGTCCAGCCAATCACCGCTTCTTTTCACCTGGCAGCGCGGATTCTAATTGAGAGTCCAATCCGCGCTTAGCAGGCGCCCCGACCGAACTGTAGGAGTCGCTGTTTTACAACGACCCGGACCCACCCCGCCAGCTTCTCCCACCCTCTGATACAGCCAATTGTATCAGTGCAGACGGCCAGCCAAGCTGGTGACAACCCCGGAGCTGTGAGCTGGATTCGAACAGGCGAACCAAGCTCACAGCTCCGGGGCTGGTGACGAACGCAATCTCCGCTCGACCACCTAACCGCCCCTTTGCCGCGCTCTTTGTAATATTTGCCCATCTGTGGTGCCTACAGAATAGGCAGTAGTTGCTTACCATGTGAAATCTTCCCTCTTAAGGTAATAAACGTGACCTTTACTGTAACCTGTGGACTTATTGTATCTGTTATTGTATCTGGCTTTAAATAAACCAACAGTAATAGAGTGTACTTTAAATACAAAAGCATAGACCTTGACATCTCCAGCAGTACGTCATCCATTTTGTAATGTCTCCTACCATTAAAAAGAGTAACTACCTACGGGTTAGAAATCATAACTTTTCTGCCATCTAGCATAATAAGCTCTTCAATACCATTTTGTCTCCAGTTTTAGTTTCTTGGGTTTATTGTTGTTTAAAAACTCTGGACTACAATGCACAACCAAATATGTTTTATATATATATATATATATATATATATATATATATATATATATATATATATATATATATATATATATATATATATATTCTGCACAATCTACGGTATTTGAATATATATGATTCAGTGATGTCAGATGAATGTGTACACAAATACATGACCATAAGACAAAAGACAGAATAGTTCTCTTTCAGAATTTTACTAATATCAAAAATAGAAAGCAACAGTAAAACTAACAGAATTCAACTTTGCAATAAAAATAAATATAGACTACTAGGATTTTTTTTTAAATGTACTTGGTCATCATCTTTAACACTTTAATCGCCGGAGACGCCGAAACTCGTCTTTCCCCGCCATGCTCATTCTGCCGAAGACGCCGTAACACGTCTTTGATATCAATATTTCAAAAATCTGTGATCGAAATCATATTTCTCCCCCGGGGACCTGAGATATACTGCTGAGCTCCACTCAACTCTCTAACGGTTCAAGAGCGCCATCTGGTGGCCGATCGGGGGATCGCCCAGGGGAGAAACAGGATGTAGAAGCTGGTGCTCATTTCAATTCGGTCCGATCACTCGCTATAGGTCCCGGGACTCGAGCTCGACACAATACATAGCGATCCGTTGCCAATAACTCGATAAACAACATGATTTGGACGTATATACTATTATACAACCTGGAAATGGATCGGGTATTTCTCCATCCCATAATAGAAAGAAATTCTGTTCCACGCTCATCTGCCAACGGCGCGAGGAAGCTACGGTGAGTTTCAGCGTTATTTTCTAATGTCCTCTATACTAACTGCTCTAATGATCATATCACCCACACTAGATGAATGATATAACGTTGCCCACGGAATTATAAACGACCCCCCGCCCATACGGTCAACATCAGATCATACGTAGTAACTTCTAGAACTACGTGCAGTTGACATTTTTTATCTGGCACCGATCGCTATCAAACTGTATTTGATCATCAATATAATGCATTTAGGGCTATAAATCAAGTTCTGGAGAAAGCTGCAGAAAACGATAAAAACATACTTATACTTTAGACCGTATTTTAGTATGAATATGTGAATGAAAAAGTATAACGTTGCTACACCCTGAACAATAGATATAGGACATTGAATGGGACATAATAATGTCAATTTAGCAATACAATTTAAAAAGTTATAGCCCTGCAAAGAAGGGGAACTTCTCCATACACAAATAGAGCTGGCTAGGGATGGTAAATTATGAATTTAACCATGGCGATCAAAGTGTTAACTTGCACATACACCGATCAGCCACAACATTAACTGTTACTCCGGTTCACAATACAATCACCACAAAACAAACTGGTCGGACTACTGTTTGACCGTGCTCCTAGAACCCACCTGTACGACAGAGTACAGCAACTTGCAATGGGCCTGGTCTACAAGATACACTACACCACTAAGGTACCCATGTACATAATACTTCCCAAAGGTCAGTGAATACCACGACCACAACACCAGAGGGAGATCCACAAATCATGTTCAAGTTCAACCCAGATTCGGCTCAAACAAGGGACTAAACACGTTTCGCAATTATGCCACAACAATGTGGAACGCCCTACCCACAGCCGTAAAATAATGTGAATCCCTACCCACCTTCAAAACCACTCTCAAAGAGCACCTACTGTATATTCGTATATCTTGTATGTCATAAATGTCTGGATGTAACAGTATATCTGATGTCATAAATGTTATGATGAATTGAAAATGGGGACCCTGATGTAAACAAGACGAAAGTCTTTCTTAATCGCAGATGGGTTAATCGCAGATACGCATTGTATGCATGGTTCGCATGTGTGCCAAATGGTGACCTCGGAGCAGGTCCTAAATTATTATTATTATTATTTATTCTCTGGTCTGCATCCCCTTAACAATTGTGTGTATTGAGCCATACTGTATTGTACCCATTCTGCAATCTGTTAATAAAATGTTCAATCAATCAATCAATAAATAGTGGTTAATTAACACTTTGGGTGCCGGCCAAAAATCCGGAAAATGACTGTGGGTTGCCAGGATTCCTGGACGATTCTAGCATATCTCATGATCTTAGCGGAGCTATTTCTATATTTTATATTATAACTATGGGGAAATGGTTGGGCTCATTTGAAGACGACAAGTTGATGTACACAATGCAAAAAACCGTTTGTTTCTGCATGTCTTTGTTCGTTCACAATTACAAGTTAAAAAACGTCAACAAAAGATAAAAGTGGAGGTAAATTATTTAGAACAGAAGTTACAGGCACTTTTATGAAAGGTGTGCCGGCGGGGTGATAATAGGTACTGAACGTGTTATAAAGCAATTTAGACTGGGATGGATGGATGGATGGTTTGATTGATTGATTGTTTGACAGATTGTTTTATTGGTTTGATTGATAGAATGTTTTATTGTTTTGTTGATAGTTTGATTCATAGATTGATTTGTTTGATTGATTGATTACTTTGTTGGTCATTTGATTGATAGAATGTTTGATTGTTTTGTTGATAGTTTGATTCATAGATTGATTTGTTTGATTGATTGATTACTTTGTTGGTCATTTGATTGATAGAATGTTTGATTGTTTTGTTGATAGTTTGATTCATAGATTGATTTGTTTGATTGATTGATTACTTTGTTGGTCATTTGATTGATAGAATGTTTGATTGTTTTGTTGATAGTTTGCTTGATAGAATGTTTGATTGTTTTGTTGATAGTTTGATTCATAGATTGATTTGTTTGATTGATTGATTACTTTGTTGGTAATTTGCTTGATAGAATGTTTGATTGTTTTGTTGATAGTTTGATTCATAGATTGATTGGTTTGATTGATTGATTACTTTGTTGGTCATTTGATTGATAGAATGTTTGATTGTTTTGTTGATAGTTTGATTCATAGATTGATTTGTTTGATTGATTGATTACTTTGTTGGTCATTTGATTGATAGAATGTTTGATTGTTTTGTTGATAGTTTGCTTGATAGAATGTTTGATTGTTTTGTTGATAGTTTGATTCATAGATTGATTGGTTTGATTGATTGATTACTTTGTTGGTCATTTGCTTGATAGAATGTTTGATTGTTTTGTTGATAGTTTGATTCATAGATTGATTGGTTTGATTGATTGATTACTTTGTTGGTCATTTGATTGATAGAATGTTTGATTGTTTTGTTGATAGTTTGATTCATAGATTGATTTGTTTGATTGATTACTTTGTTGGTCATTTGCTTGATAGAATGTTTGATTGTTTTGTTGATAGTTTGATTCATAGATTGATTTGTTTGATTGATTGATTACTTTGTTGGTCATTTGATTGATATGCCTGGCGCTAATGAACAAGTAAGTTTTATAACTACTGGTGTAGGTCCAGACAACATTATTATAAAATACAGAATACTTTACAATGCAAAAAACTTGAAACTTTGATGCCATGAACATTTTTATTGTAAAATATGTTCAATAAACTGGGTGACAAGTCATCAGTACCAACCATTGTTGCTGTGCATTATATGCTGGTAACATTCACAGTATAGGATTATGGTAATTTACCAAGACAATACCTTATAAAAAGTGAACACTGGAGGATAATCAACCATTGTTTCAGTGCATTTAGGAGTTTGTTGGTAACATTCACAGTATAGGATTATGGTAATTTACCAATACAATACCTTATAAAAAGTGAACACTGGAGGATAATCAACCATTGTTTCAGTGCATTTAGGAGTTTGTTGGTAACATTCACAGTATAGGATTATGGTAATTTACCAAGACAATACCTTATAAAAAGTGAACACTGTGATGATAACCAACCATTGTTTCAGTGCATTTAGGAGTTTGTTGGTAACATTCACAGTATAGGATTATGGTAATTTACCAAGACAATACCTTATAAAAAGTGAACACTGGAGGATAATCAACCATTGTTTCAGTGCATTTAGGAGTTTGTTGGTAACATTCACAGTATAGGATTATGGTAATTTACCAAGACAATACCTTATAAAAAGTGAACACTGGAGGATAATCAACCATTGTTTCAGTGCATTTAGGAGTTTGTTGGTAACATTCACAGTATAGGATTATGGTAATTTACCAATACAATACCTTATAAAAAGTGAACACTGGAGGATAATCAACCATTGTTTCAGTGCATTTAGGAGTTTGTTGGTAACATTCACAGTATAGGATTATGGTAATTTACCAAGACAATACCTTATAAAAAGTGAACACTGGCTGATGATAACCAACCATTGTGTCAGTGCATTTAGGAGTTTGTTGGTAACATTCACAGTATAGGATTATGGTAATTTACAAAGACAATACCTTATAAAAAGTGAACACTGGAGGATAACCAACCATTGTTTCAGTGCATTTAGGAGTTTGTTGGTAACATTCACAGTATAGGATTATGGTAATTTACCAAGACAATACCTTATAAAAAGTGAACACTGGAGGATAATCAACCATTGTTTCAGTGCATTTAGGAGTTTGTTGGTAACATTCACAGTATAGGATTATGGTAATTTACCAAGACAATACCTTATAAAAAGTGAACACTGGAGGATAATCAACCATTGTTTCAGTGCATTTAGGAGTTTGTTGGTAACATTCACAGTATAGGATTATGGTAATTTACCAAGACAATACCTTATAAAAAGTGAACACTGTGATGATAACCAACCATTGTTTCAGTGCATTTAGGAGTTTGTTGGTAACATTCACAGTATAGGATTATGGTAATTTACCAAGACAATACCTTATAAAAAGTGAACACTGTGATGATAACCAACCATTGTTTCAGTGCATTTAGGAGTTTGTTGGTAACATTCACAGTATAGGATTATGGTAATTTACCAAGACAATACCTTATAAAAAGTGAACACTGTGATGATAACCAACCATTGTTTCAGTGCATTTAGGAGTTTGTTGGTAACATTCACAGTATAGGATTATGGTAATTTACCAAGACAATACCTTATAAAAAGTGAACACTGGCTGATGATAACCAACCATTGTGTCAGTGCATTTAGGAGTTTGTTGGTAACATTCACAGTATAGGATTATGGTAATTTACAAAGACAATACCTTATAAAAAGTGAACACTGGAGGATAACCAACCATTGTTTCAGTGCATTTAGAAGTTTGCTGGTAACATTCACGTCACATGAACTACAGGGCATATCTTACTTGGTCTCTCGCATCGATGACTGCATTGTCCATTGATAAATGGATGAAGCGCCAGATGATCTGTGGACCAAAAAATATCCAATACATGCTTCCAAAGTATATAAATAATAGGCCAATGGACTGCATTAGAAAAGTGTGGTATGTTACCTACAGTATATACTTTTTTAAACTGGGTGACTGTCAGCAACCATTGGTTCTGTGCAAACGGTAAAAATGAGGGGGGAAAAAGATAAATAAAAAAAAACTATATACACACACAATGCAAATTATGAATGGAGTCGATACAGCTAGATCGCTAACATAACGTCTCATCTGCAAGTGGTCCAAACATGCCTATGCAATATCGACAACCGTGGCCCAAATACATGTGTTCAACGCATTTGTCTTGTACAGAAAACAGTGCAACTACCCATACACTATACTATACTATACTATACTACAATATACTATACTATACTATACTACACTATACTATACTACACTCAGCTAGCTATACTATGTACCGGTACACATGGTTCTGTCTGTATCACACAATGATGGATTATTTAGAAGTAATCTGTACTTCTGTGTGCCGGATTATTTAGAAGTAGTCTGTACTTCTGTATGACAACTAATAAAGAAACTATTTAGAGAAATCCCTCTTTGTGTGGTACAGAGCGAAGCATTTGTCACGATGCAGGGGGACTTTGCACGATGTGCAAAAATATCTGGTCTCACTCCTGATGCCACGCCTACTGCAGACACGACATTTCCTACACGGTAGCTTTCTCTTCGGGGTGGCTTTGTATGCAACCATTACATGCTTCACAAAGCCACCCACTAATCTGCTCTGCGGGTCCCCCAGTGGGGCCCTAGGGTCGACACGCCCCACCTGCTCAGCCCCTGCCTCCTCCTCATCCCCACCCCCTGCCTCCTCCCCTGCCTCCTCCCCTGCCTCCGCCTCCGCCTCCATCTCCGCTGTCACCCCAGGAATCTTCTTCTCCTTACCGTCTGTGTAGGTCCGCGCCACAGCCCTGGTGAACCGGAAGAGGTTGGAGTAATGCCCTTGTGGGTGCTTTTTTTTGTACAAGACAAACGCGTTGAAGATACATATTTGGATCAGATACATCACAAACTTTTTGGTCCACTTTCCAGTCTTACGTGTAACCGGATAGTACGATATATTTTGATCCAGCTGATCGACGCCGTTCATGAATTTATTGTACTCCAGGATTGATGTTGGCTTGAGCATCTCCACCCTCAGCGCTTTGCCCTTCTTCTGCTTCTTCCACACCATCGCCTTTTCCATAGTGTCCTCGTGGAAGCTGCTGATGGTCTTCACGATTCTCTTATCGCGCCATGCCACGATCAGGACCTCCTTGTTGTTGACCGCAATGCGCTCCCCCACACCGATGTCACGTTTGGTAATGTTCTTGATGATGGCTGGCTCGCCCCGGTGCTTCCTGAGGGTACCACAGACGTCGGTCCTCAACTGTCGGAGCCTGGCTGACATACGTACCGAGTTGTAGAAGTTGTCCATGTAGAGCGTATAGCCGGCCCCAGACAGACGTCCAAGCAGACCGACGACCGTGTCCCCCAGGAGCGAGCCTTCCCGACAATATGGCTTAAATGAAAAGCAATATCCTGTGCGTGATTCGCACAGGAAGTAGGACTTGATGCCATAGCGGGTGGGCTTGTTGGGGTTGTAGACCCGGAAGGTCAGGCGGCCTCGCCATGCCATCACCCCCTCGTCAATGGCGAGCTCGCGTTCAGGCTGGTACAGCTCCTTGCACCTCGTGTTTACATGGTCGACTACAGGGCGTACTTTGCACAATTTGTCTCTAACCTCCAGGGAAGTATTGTCCGCAAAGTGGAGGAATCGCCAGATCAATTGGAACCTGTTGCGTGGCATGGTATCAGAGTAGTACGGTGTGTACATCATGTCGTCAGTGGTCCACATCTGGTCCACGCGAGGCTTCCGCAGGACACTGCTAAGGAAATGGAGTCCGAGGAACTTCTTCAGCTCCTTCAATGTGAGGGGCTTCCAAAGCAGTGCCCTGCTACTGGTTAGCGTGGGGTCCAGCCGGGCAATGGACTGCTCAGCGTAGAGGTTGGACTGGGCAACAATAGAGTTCAGAAAAGCATCTGTCAGGAACAGATCCATCCATTTCGCAGGCCGGTAAGATCTGAGTGCCTTGGCGTCCTGGAGCAACCCCGGTTGGGCTGTGAAGGGGATCCTTTGAGGCACCCAGCCCTCACGAGACCAGGCATTCTCCTCTTCCTGACGGATCGCAGCCCTGCTCTTCGCTCCTCCACGACCTGTCAATTATACAAATATACTATAACACCCCTACTGTAGACATTCATATGCCACGTAGTTACAAACTGTGTGAGTGAATGAGTGAGTGTGTGTGGGGTTCAGATGTCAGAGCTGGACGTGGTGTGGGGGTCAGAGGTCAGAGCTGGAAGTGGTGTGCAGAGTGAGGCCAACTTACCGCTCTTAGATGTGCGTTTCCGCCCTGCAACAGGTTCCGGCATGTCCAGACTAGCATCCAGTTCTAGAATCACATGATGTAATACATTACACTAGGGCAACGCATTGTCATTGTATTTACCACCATCACCACCAGACCAGGCCCTGCAGCAGCCAGTCACCACCAGGCCCAGGCCCTGCAGCAGCCAGTCACCACCAGGCCCAGGCCCTGCAGCAGCCAGTCACCACCAGGCCCAGGCTCTAGCAGCAGCCAGTCACCACCAGGCCCAGGCTCTAGCAGCAGCCAGCTACCACCAGGCCCAGGCTCTAGCAGCAGCCAGTCACCACCATGTACAATTACCTGCAGGAGTAGAATGTGATCCTATGTCGTTGCCAGTCTCAGCGTCACTATCTGCAGGGTCTGCGCCAGAATCTGAATTGGATTAAATTCATTCAGTAAGTAAGTCTCACAAAACACAATAGTAATACATTTACACATACATAAATGTAGTTAGTACATACCCAAGCATGTTGGTGTATTGGCCCCGGATTCGGTTTCGGAGTGTTCTGCTGTGTGAACACAAAATAAATCAGCGGCCATCAAAGCATGTACATGTGTGTGTGTTGTAATCAATGGAATTTTACATATGCTACACAACCATGCATTTAAATATAGGCCTCGCCATGTGTCCATGCCATTGTGTATGTGTGTGCTGTAATCAATGGAATTTGCATATAGAGGCCTCACCATGTACTGCGAAGTTCAAAGGTGTTGGAGAGGATGCATGTCTTTTGATCTTGTGTGTGTGTGTGTGTACACACACTGCACACACACACACACACATACACACACACATCAAATGGCATGGGGTGAGGCATCTACACACACACACACACACACATCCATGTAACTAAATGTAGTGGCCTGTACATGCCTACTATATCCTATATCATTCAACTATCGATTTGAACATGCACAAAACAATATTCACATTGCAACATACCAATTACCACGTCGACCACCACCACCACGTCGTATCATGCCCAGCATGCAACTATTATCACTTACATGATAGCTACACACTTCAAAGAGCCACTTCAAAGGGCGTGCACATGCACACACACACACACACACGCACACAAGACAACCTAACTGTAGCACATGGTAGCGTGGCCTGTACTGCATGCCTACTATATCCTATATCATTCAACTATCGATTTGAACATGCACAAAACAATATTCACATTGCAACATACCAATTACCACGTCGACCACCACCACCACGTCGTATCATGCCCAGCATGCAACTATTATCACTTACATGATAGCTACACACTTCAAAGAGCCACTTCAAAGGGCGTGCACATGCACACACACACACACACACACGCACACAAGACAACCTAACTGTAGCACATGGTAGCGTGGCCTGTACTGCATGCCTACTATATCCTATATCATTCAACTATTGATTTGAACATGCACAAAACAATATTCACATTGCAACATACCAATTACCACGTCGACCACCACCACCACGTCGTATCATGCCCAGCATGCAACTATTATCACTTACATGATAGCTACACACTTCAAAGAGCCACTTCAAAGGGCGTGCACATGCACACACACACACACACACGCACACAAGACAACCTAACTGTAGCACATGGTCGCGTGGCCTGTACTCTACATCCCTACTATATCCTATATCATTCAACTATCGATTTGAACATGCACAAAACAATATTCACATTGCATTAGTAAACATGACGTACCGTTGCCCCGTCGACCACCACCGTGTCCGACTCCCACGTCTGAATCGTGCGATGAATCAGACTCATACCTCCGACCCAAGCCGAGATCATCGTCAGATGATTCCGGAGCTAGAATATAATAAATGCATATCAGCGTTAGGTTTGGCAAACTAACGTTACATAGTCACAGAATAAGCGGTAGGTAAATCATCAAATACACGTTTCACACACACACAATCACATGCATATCGCCGGCGTTGGTTTGTCGAACTAACGTTACATAGACAGTCACAGTATGTAAATCATCAAATACACGTTTCACACACACACACAATCACATGCATATCGCCGTTGGTTTGTCGAACTAACGTTACATAGTCACAGTATGTAAATCATCAAATACACGTTTCACACACACACATATATATATATATATATATAAGACCGTGTAATTACCTGGTGGTTCCCAATCGGCGCTCCCATCAGATTCGTGGGCGGTCGAATCGCTGTCCCCTGACTCGCATGAAGAAGCTATGACCACAGCGGCAGCCTTCCTCTTCCTCGAACTGCGTCGGGTAGAGCCGCTCCCGGTCCCGGGGAGAGACGCGTTACTGGGCCCAGCAACGGTCTCACGGCTCTCTCCGATCGGAGCTACCAAAGACGTTGGTGCTGTTGGTGCTGCTGCTGCTTGAACAACCGCGGGTCCAAACGCCAGCTTCGTCTGAACAAAGCGACCCGCCGCCGGATTGTCCCCTCGCTTTCCTACACTACGTCTCTTCATACTGATCTAAATGAAACTACTAACTGATCAAACTACTATTACTACTACTGAAATATACTACCTAGACTACACACTAATCCCTCGAATAGTACTACTACTTAGCACGACTAAGTACTTTCTAAAGCACAGCTGAAACCTTACAATTAGTCTGATACTACCACTATACTGTATAACACTATAAATATAGACTATAGGCTGATCTCAATTCAAATCTCTCTCTCAATCTCTCTCTCTCTCTCTATCGCTCTATCTATCTCTCTCTCTCTCTCTCCTCCAAAACCTCGTAGATTCTGGGATCGCGCTAACGTTTTATACCTGTGGTTACATTGGCCAGGTATGCTGGCCAATCAAATGCCAGATTCATTGTGGGGTACAATATTCCCCCTATTGTGATAGTGTTAGAAAATAGGGGGACACTGCCACCTAGTGAAATTTGAGAGGAAATGCAGTTTCCGGTTAAAATTTTCTTCCAAAAGCTCGGCGGTGAAGTTCAGACGGGGAAAATCGAAAAAAGATGTAAACAGATCAAAGACGCTGTACAGCGTCCTCGGCACCTTGAGCATGGCCGGGAAAGACGCTGTAAAGCGTTTCCCGGCACCCAAAGTGTTAACTTAGACCTGCCAGTAAAAAATTAACATAGCCTAGAGAACTTTAGCGAAAGGCTAACGTTACCTTTTTTTATTATTAGAAAACAGAAGTGTTATGTACTAGGAGCCTGATCACTCCTGTGTCACTGTGCATGCAGGCCTGATCACTCCTGTGTCACGGGGCATGCAGGTGAGGGCTGCCAATTAGCTAATTAGTGCTGATTGGTTACCCGCTGTGAGCTTTAAAACCAGCCCTGGTAACACACATGCAAGGTCTGTGTTTAGGGGAGTGTTGGGTAACAGATAGCTTTGATAGAACAGAAGATCCTTGTACTTTAGTTTACACCAGTAATTCCTTGTTAGAGTAGCATTTTGAGTTTGAGCACAGGGTTTTGGTGTTGGTTTGCACATAGGTTGCGGGCCTTTGAGCCAGGGTCGTAACAGTTGGGGGCTCATCCGGGATATTTACCCCTAGCAATTTGTTTGGTGGTTTTTTTTTGTGTTACACGGGTGTCGTGGTGTTATGGTTTGGGTGGGGTTCGTTACATATTATGTAACGTGGGGGCTTGAGCCGTTTCATCAAACAGGTGAGTATGCCTTATTTGTTTGTAATTTGATGTGACTACTTATGCTGTTAAAATATATAGTTTAGTGGGCACCACATGTAGATAGGGACATTATTTTCTGGTTGTTGGTTAGCTTCCTGTGCACCACGTACTCCTGGGGCAGTCAGGGAAGGGATTAGCACCATCTACTTGTCTGGTACCATACCATGTACTGGACGGTTGGATGGTCAAATATGATCTTTGGCTGGTAGCAGGTGTGGTTGAAGATGGTTAGGTCTACAGGGCATTAGTTTAAGGGTAGGTAGATTAGGGGGCCAGAAAACACAGGTAGTGTGGTAGGGCCTGATTTAGTGTTTCTTAGGGTAGACATGTGGTGGGCCGGTTGTGACTGCAGTTTAGATGTAGAAGCATAAGTAGGTTAGAAGGGCCACCTGTTTGAATTTGTTTGTTGTATTTGTTTTGTTTGGTTTGAGTGTTTGGTTAGCATACCTGTTAGCACCTAACACCCTGCGTGTATGACACGTCTATTTATTTCGGGGTGGTTGTTTTTTATTTTAAATTTTTTTTTGCAAATTAGAAAGGTGCGCTCAGTAGAGCACACATTTCCACCGCGTCCCTTTATGGTTGTTATTATTGGCATTAGCATTCTTCAGTGGTTCTTCAGTGGTTCTTCAGTGGTTCTTCGTGGTTCTTCAGTGGTTCTTTAGTGGTTTTTCAGTGGTTCTTTAGTGGTTCTTCGTGGTTCGTTAGTGGTTCTTCGTGACTGTAAGGTAAAGTGAGTAGCTTGTGGTGAATGGTACAGTAACGATGGCTACCATTAAGGATTTTGTTGAGAACCCCTCTGACGAGATGTTGGGAAGGTTTTCCAAAGAGCAGCTTCTGAAGCTTGCTGTGCACTACAATGTGGAGCTTACTGCCAGTGAGAAGCGGTTAAAAACGACTGCCTTGGGGACTTTGAGGGCTATACTCATTGAGGAGCAGGTGATTGTGGCAACGGTGGATGAGCTTCTTTTGTCTGAGGTGTCTCCACAACTCTCTGGCGTGGCGGAAGGTGTTGCCATCGATTGGGGGCCTAGGGAGTTAGCATTTAGGGAAAAGCAGCTACAACAAGAGCGTGAGTTTAAGGAAAAACAGCTACAACAAGAGGACAGGAGAGATGAGAGAGAGCGGGAGCTTAAGGAAAAACAGCTACAACAAGAGGAGAGGAGAGAGGAGAGAGAGCACGATCGTGCAATGAAGGAGCTTGCATTTAAGCATGCTGCCTTGCAGGCGGGTTCTCTGCATTCAGAGTCACGTTCCGGTTTTGATGTAGGCAGGAATATTAGGATGGTGCCTCCATTTTTTGAGAAAGACGTGGAGAGATATTTTCCCCTTTTTGAACGGGTGGCAACCACATTGAAGTGGCCTGATACCGCCTGGACACTGCTGCTACAATGTGTTTTAGTTGGTAGGGCACAGGAAGCCTATACTGCTCTGTCCCTTGAACAAAGCGCTGATTATGAGCTTGTTAAAGCTTCCATATTGAGGGCTTATGAGTTGGTCCCCGAGGCCTATCGTCAGCGTTTTAGGGGCTATCGCAGGTCGGAGGGACAGTCGTATGTTGAGTTCGGAAAAGAGAAGGAGAACCTGTTTGACCGTTGGTGCACCTCGCAAAAAGCAGAGTCAAGGGAGCAGCTTAGACAGTTGGTTCTCCTAGAGGAATTTAAAAGGTGTGTTCCTGATAACGTTTCCACACATCTAAATGAGCATAGGGTATCGAAGATAGGCGACGCTGCTGTCTTGGCTGATGAGTTTGTGTTAACACACAAATCTGTCTTTGTGGAGGAGGGCCGTGTGGAGTCCAGGAGTAGTAGGCGTCCTTTTCAGGGGAGCCGGTTCCCGGCACCCGTATCTGCTGGTCGGTTTACTTCGACTCCTAGGCAAGGTGGCTCTGCTAGTGCATTCCCAGAGGGGGTTATCTGTTTTTACTGTAAGGAGCCTGGTCATATCGTTGCTGGGTGCCCTGTGCTTAAGCAGAAAAATGTAAAAACTGTGGCTCTGGTAGGAATCATGGACAGGACACCTATGCCGACATTAGAGGGTGGGGTGCGAAGTATCAAAGGTGCAGACGGGGAGCTAGAGGGCTCCTCAACGTTTATGATGGATGGATTTGTTTCACTGGTTGGTGCATTAGGATCAAAGCAGGCTATTACAATATGGAGAGATACAGGAGCTTTCCAGTCTCTCATTCTGGCTGGGATTTTGCCATTTTCGGAAGATTCTTCATTGCATTCCGGTGCCATTGTTCAGGGCTTTGGAGGAGGCTTTGTGAATACTCCTTTGCATGAGGTCTCGCTAAACTCTCCCTTAGTATCAGGCAATGTTGTTGTAGGAGTGTGTTCTCACATTCCGATAAAGGGGGTGTCCTTCATTCTAGGGAACGATTTGGCCGGTGGCAAAGTGCTGGCTACTCCAGTTGTAATTCCCGTCCCTGTAGTTTCTGAGGTTCCTGATGAGCTCGCACAGAAGCATCCAGGAGTGTTTCCTGTGTGTGCGGTAACACGCGCAATGTCAAAGGTCAAATGTGACACCCATGATGTTGTTAACTCAGATTGTGATATGACACTTAGTGACACGTTCTTTGTTGAGTTGAAAAGTGGCCCTGATGAGGGTTTTGGTAAGGTGATACCGTCTCATGAGCAGTTGGTACTAGAGCAAAACAAGGATGTCTCCTTGTCGTCCCTCTTTGAAGAGGCGGTTTTAGAGGATGCAATGAAAGATACGTCTCAAGGATACTTTGTTAGCAATGACGTGCTCATGAGAAAGTGGACACCACCTAACCTGTCCAGTCTGGATGACTGGGGCAGTGTGTTTCAGATTGTTGTTCCAGCCGTGTATCGTCCTGATATACTGCATCTAGCACATGATCATGATCTTGCTGGTCACATGGGAGTCAGGAAGACTTATGACCGTGTGCTGAGACATTTTTGTTGGCCTGGTTTGAAGTCAGATGTGGCACAATATTGCCGCTCGTGCCATGTGTGTCAGGTTGTTGGTAAACCAAACCAGAAGATCCCTCAGGCTCCTCTGCAGCCAATTCCTGCCGTTGGGGAACCTTTTGAGCGGATCCTCATTGACTGTGTTGGTCCCCTCCCTCGAACTAAGACAGGGAACCAGTACCTTTTGACTATTATGTGTGCAGCGACCCGTTTCCCTGAAGCCATTCCTTTACGCAAGATCACAGCCCCAGCTAGATCCAAAGCTCTGGTTAGGTTTTTTTCGACGTTTGGTTTGCCAAAGGTTATTCAATCAGATCAAGGGTCTAACTTCATGTCCCGTCTCTTTGCTCAGGTCCTCCAGCAGTTGTCTATCCAGCATTGCCCTTCCTCTGCCTATCATCCAGAGTCCCAGGGGGCGCTGGAGAGATTTCACCATACTATCAAAACAATGCTGCGGGCATATTGTACGGAGTTCGAAAAAGACTGGGATGATGGAATCCCTTTGCTTCTGTTTGCTGCTAGGGAGGTAACCCAGGAGTCTCTTGGATTCAGCCCGGCTGAGCTGGTGTTCGGCCACACAGTGAGGGGTCCTTTGAAACTGCTGAAGGAAAAGTGGTTGGCTGACCAGACTCCTTCCTCTACTAATTTGTTGGACTATGTGTGTGACTTCAGGCTTAAGCTTAGTAGAGCATGTGAACTAGCGAAAGAGAACCTAAAGGTAGCCCAAGGAAAGTGTGGTATGATAGGCGGGCCCGACATAGGGTGTTCTCACCGGGAGACAAGGTGTTGGTTCTCTCGCCTATTCTTGGGTCTGCATTACAGGCTAAATACAGTGGGCCATACTCTGTTGAGCGCAAAGTTGGTGAGGTCGACTACTTGATTAAGACTCCCGACCGCAGGCGCAAGAGTAGATTATGTCACGTCAATATGTTGAAGGCGTACAATGATAGGGCTCAGATTGACCAGTCAGGGGTCAAGCCTGTGGTTGTTCTAACAGTTTCTGCATCTCCTATTGTAGCCGACTGTTCTGTGTCGAAGGAGATTTCTCAGGGCAGGTTGCCAAACACCCAGATACTAGGTGACTTGGACTCACACCTGTCGTACTTGCCACTTCCTGAGCATACGGATGTGGTGCGCCTACTTAGACAGCATGTACGTTTGTTTTCTGATGTCCCTAGTCGTACTAATGTACTCGAGCATGACATTGATGTTGGTAGTGCAGGGCCAATTAAGCAACATGCCTACAGGGTGAATCCGGAAAAACGACGGATCTTGAGTAAGGAAGTAGACTATATGGTGAGACATGGCATTGTGGAGCCCAGTTCTAGTGCATGGAACTCCCCCTGCCTGCTTGTTGATAAGCCAGACTACACTCATCGGTTCTGTACTGACTTCCGTAAAGTTAATGCAGTAACCAAGCCGGACTCGTACCCTCTTCCTCGGATGGACGACTGTATCGATCGGGTGGGTTCAGCGGCCTTTGTAAGTAAATTGGATTTGCTAAAGGGATACTGGCAGGTTCCGCTTACTCCGCGAGCACGTGAGATATCCGCTTTTGTCACACCAGAGAGTTTCTGCCAGTATACAGTGATGGCCTTTGGCATGTGAAATGCCCCAGCGACGTTTCAGCGGCTAGTGAACAAGGTCCTGGCCGGGGTAGCGTTCTGTGAGGCATATCTGGATTACCTGGTTATCCACAGTTCCTCTTGGTCACAACATGTGGAGCATCTGGCGGAAGTGTTCAAGCGGTTGGGTGATGCTAACTTGACAGTTAACCTTGCAAAATGTGAATTTGGACAGGCCACGGTTACCTACCTGGGTAAGGTGGTTGGACGTGGGCATGTGTGCCCCATTGCAGCTAAGGTGGAGGCTATAGTGGGCTTCCCTGCTCCCATCACCAGGCAGGAGTTAAAGCACTTCCTAGGTATGGCAGGGTACTATAGGAGTTTCTGTAGGAACTTTGCTTCTGTTGTTGCCCCTTTACCCAATCTGCTCAGTCCTAAGGTACCTTTCATGTGGACTGAGACTTGTCAACAGTCTTTTGGGAGCATTAAGGGTATTCTGATTAGCGCTCCCGTTCTGTCAGCTCCCGATTTTCAACTGCCATTCAAGTTGGCAGTGGATGCTAGTGACCTCTGTGCTGGAGCCGTCCTCCTGCAAGAGGATGCATTAGAGGTGGAGCACCCAGTGTGCTACTTTTCTAAAAGGTTTGACAGGCATCAGCTGCACTACTCTACTATAGAGAAGGAGGCGCTCGCGTTGGTTCTTGCCTTGAACCATTTTGATGTTTACGTTGGATCCTCCAGTTTACCCCTTGTTGTGTATACGGACCATAACCCTTTGGTTTTTCTTCGCAGCATGGTGAACTCGAACCATCGTTTGATGCGATGGAGTTTGTTCCTCCAAGCGTATAACTTGGATATTCGCCACATTCGTGGGAGGGACAACGTGCTAGCAGACGCCCTCTCACGGTCATAGTACCGGTGTTTGTGGTACCCGTTATCGCTGTTGTGGTAGTGGCCCTGTCAACTAATGGGTCACAGTTGTTTTTTTTGTTTTGTTTATGGGTTGTTGTATAGTGGTTGCCTCTTGGGCAACCAGTTTGGTGGGGGAGGTGTTATGTACTAGGAGCCTGATCACTCCTGTGTCACTGTGCATGCAGGCCTGATCACTCCTGTGTCACAGGGCATGCAGGTGAGGGCTGCCAATTAGCTAATTAGTGCTGATTGGTTACCTGCTGGGAGCTTTAAAACCAGCCCTGGTAACACACATGCAAGGTCTGTGTTTAGGGGAGTGTTGGGTAACAGATAGCTTTGATAGAACAGAAGATCCTTGTACTTTAGTTTACACCAGTAATTACTTGTTAGAGTAGCATTTTGAGTTTGAGCACGGGGTTTTGGTGTTGGTTTGCACATAGGTTGCGGGCCTTTGAGCCAGGGTCGTAACAGAAGAAAAATATTAAACTGCCTAAAACGGCAACTGTTAACAAAATTGTTCAAATGCATAACGATATAATATTTGAACTTGTGTGGTAACGTTAGTCTAACGTTATTGTTTTAAAGATTAGTAAGGCATGATAACGTTATGGCCACCATCACAGTCTGAAAAGTCGCACCTGTAACGTTACTTGTAACAACTCGCTAGCTAACATTAGCACTCTAGACTTAACACCACCAAAATAACATGGTTGATAATGGTTGTTGAATTACTTACACATCCTGTGATGACATAATGTTTTGTCCATCCTGCAACGGCGTCCGATAGGCACTCATACTCTTGAAAGCCTTCAGGCTATCTCCGGTGTATGGGGTGAATGCAAAAAAAATAAGGACACAAATATGGCGGCTGGCATCTCGGAAGTGAGCGTTGGAATTTTGCCGAACTACACTTCCTGGCAGATACTATGGGGGTTCAAAGTTCAGCGTTCTGAATGAATAATATCAATAACTGTTATTATTTGCGATAATAAGCCACAAAAGGTAATGTTTTTGACAAATATTGAAACGCAGTTAGTTTCTCCTCCCTATTGTTAGCATGTAGCAACATTTAGATCTGAAATTAGTTTCAAAATGGTTGCACTGTGGTGAAAATAAAAAACTACAGTAAATTAGAGATCATTATCTGTTCTTATGCACTCCTGGTGATACTAAATCCAAATTGAACTCGGGCATTTGAAAGATAATATATGTATATATATATAAATATGCGAATTGGCTATAATAAGGTAATTTATAAGCCTCCTATTCTATATTCTATAATAATATTTCAAATTGCATTGGTCCGGATGGAAGAATTCAGTACTGTATCTACAGAACCTTCTGTTTAATCATATTCCCTTTATTAATTTCCTTAGATTTTTTGTACACATGATCTCAAGTAGGTACAGTGGCAGTCTTTTATGTTTGTTCATTATTAGCATGGTGTTATTCACTGTCAAAGATGCAAAGAAAAATCATAATTCATATTCTCCTTTGTTTCTTCACAATTTAAGCAAGCCTAGTAATAGACACAATATTTCTGACACTGTGAATACATTCCCTGAGGTCCATAGATGTCCCTAGATATCAAGAATATGCAAATAGCCCTTGTAGAAGTGGAGCAATATTCCATTTACCTAGGTATATATTTTAGGCGGATTTTCACCACGGGTGGAACAGGTTAACCGTCTGTAGTGTGGTAGTGAAAGGGTTAACCTTCTGTAGTGTGGTTGTGAAAGGGTTAACCCTTTGTCATGTGGCAGTGAAAGGGTTAACCGTCTGTATTGTCACAGTGACAGGGGTAACCCTTTGGTAGTGTGGTAGTGAAAGGGTTAATTGCCGAATGAAATCAAGCTTACTCTAGAGTATTTAAAAAATGCTATTTTAAAATGGCTCTTGTGCAAATTACAGTAGGATTGGGACGGTAGTTTGGACAGTGGGTTGTTTAATTTGTATCTATTGTAGTACATTTACATTTACATTTAGTAATTTAGCTGACGCTTTTATCCAATGCGACTTACAAGTTTTGTACAACAAGACAGCAGGAAGGGCACAACTCTATCAGCTGAGCAACAATGTTCATAAAAGTGTTGAGTGCTACAGTGTAGGTTAGTTTATTAGGACAAGTGAATGACAGTAAGGTTAGTTAGGGTTAGATTAAAAAAATAAAAAATAAAAAATCAGATAATGATTGAAGAAGTGCGTCTTTAGTCGATGGCGAACGATTGAACGGGTTTCGGCTGTCCTAACTGTGGTGGGAAGTTCGTTCCACCATTGTGGGGCAAGGACCGAGAATAGGCGACTTCTCTTTGATGACCCTCCCGGAGCTTGGATAGGAGTGGGTCTGAGGCGGCCAGAAGATGCAGAGCGTAGGGGTCTTGAGGGTGTGTAGTTAGAGACCATTGACCAGAGGTAGGCGGGAGCCGTTCCCTTCGCCGCACGATATGCCAGGTTGAGGGCCTTGAAGCGGATTTGTGCGGCCATGGGGAGCCAGTGCAGGTCCCTAAGAAGTGCGGTGACATGGGCTGACTTCAGTAGGTTAGAGATCAGGCGGGCCGCTGCGTTCTGAATGAGTTGAAGAGGCTTGGTGGCAGTGGTCGGTCAGGCCAGCGAGCAGTGCGTTGCAGTAGTCGAGGCGGGAGATGACTGTCTGTTCCTGTAAATGCATGTACAGTCTGTATTTACAGCGTGTCAAGCTTGGTCTCTACCTTTTGGCCTGCAATGCTAATGTTTGTAAATGCAAGCTCGAAGCAAACCACTTAGTGTTCCTTTATTAACGATAGGTTATGTATATAACCTAGTTATATGAGTACTGGCTAAGCGTCCCGCTCTTAAGCCTATCGAGATATACCTCATCTCATGTACCTATTGTACTCCATCACGAATAAAAACCAGTACACCCACACCTGCTGGGTCCCGCCTCTATGGAGGCGTAGCCTATAAGACAGTAGGCATGGTCACCAATACACTCTTCCTCGCCAAATCTCGTTTCCAGTAAAATACCCCTCAAGGGGACTCAGGGCCGCTTAAGAGCGGGATGCTCAGCCAGTACTCATATAACTAAGTTATATACATAACCTATCGTTATATATCGTACTTGGCTTATCGCGTCCCGCTCTTAAGCCTATCGAGATATGGGTTAGAGCGGACGCGAGGCCCGACCAATGTACCCCCTGAGGACCCGTAAGCCCACATCAAGGGGTTTGGGGAGTCCTGTCACCCCATCCTTCCTAACGAAGGGGGGGCGCAGTCAACTCCACCGGAGTGCAAGCAAGGAGGGACTAGAACCCCTTGAACACACAGCACAGGCGGAACCACGTGTGACTTAACACTGTGGCCCATACCCACATACTCCTGCTACCCTACCAAAGGACGGGAAGCAGGAAAGGCCACAGACCCCAGAACCGCCTGGGAGACAGAACCCCCGGTCATGGCCATGAGGTAAAACCTTACAAAGGGGCCCGGGGAGGACCATGAAGCTGCAGCACAGATGTCCTCCACCGAAGCCCCACCCAGGAGAGCGGCAGAGGCAGCCACCCCATGAGTGGAGTGCGCCCTGACGCCCCCAGGGGGATCCTGCCCAGCCAACATGTAGCAGAGGGCAATGCCCTCGCACAACCAATGGGACAGGCGCTGTTTCGACAGTGCCTTACCGGCACGAGAACCACCGTGACAGACAAAAAGCTGGTCGGTAACCCTGAAGTCCTGAGTACGGCTGAGGTAAATTCCCAAAGCACGGACCGGACATGACAGGTGAAGGCCCGCATCTAACTCACTAGTGTGAGGAGGAGGACGAAACGCCTGAACCACAATATCCCGGGAGCGGAAGGAACTCCGGATATTCTTAGGCATGAAAGCAGGATTAGGTCGCAGAGTGGCACCGCAATCGGCCCGAAAAGACAGGCACTCTGGACGTACCAAAAGAGCACAGAGCTCACTCACGCGTTTAGCGGAGGTGACAGCCAGCAGGAACGCGGTCTTGAAGGACAGCTGTCCCAACGGCACCTTCTCGAGCGGCTCAAACGGGGCCAAGGACAACCGACCGAGGACCAATTGAAGATCCCAAGTCGGAGCCAAAGAGCGTTGCACCGGCTTAACGCGTCGAGCGCCAAGCAGGAAACGCTTCACAAGAGGGTGGCTGAACAAGACAGTCCCCTCAAACCCCTCATGATAGTAGGATATAGCCGCCGCATATACCCTCACCGTCGAAGCCGACAGTCTACCAAGGAGAGACTGGAGATAACTCAGGACAGCATCCAGGGGGCAGGTGACTGGGTCCCAGCCCCCCGCCTTACACCACTCTTGGAACATACGCCATCTGCCCGCGTAAAGCGTGACAGTGGAGGGAGCATGTGCATTCCGGATGGTATCAACCACAGAAGGGTCCATCCTCTCCAGACTCACCCTCCCACCAGCCACACCAACAGGCATTGGCCCAACATCGGGTACTGGAACAGTGACCCGTTGTGCTGTGAGAGGGCCATCGCCGACCAAGGAATAACCCAAGGAGGAGCGACCAGAAGCTGGATCAAGACCGGGAACCACACTGCCGTGCCCCGGTCCGGCGCGACCAGGATCACTGTCCTGCGCTCCCTCCGTATCCGCTCCAACAGCTGACCCAACAGCTGTACAGGAGGAAAGGCGTACAGAAGACCGGGCGGCCATGGAAAGGTCGAGAAGGCATCCACCCCCAAGGGGGGATGATCTGCTCGACTGACCGAGAACCACAAGGGGCACTTGTGAGAGTGTCGGCTCGCAAACAGATCTACTGAGGCCTCCCCGAACCGATCCCAGATCTGTCTGACTATGTCAGGGCGGAGTTCCCATCCGTCGCGACGAGGACCGCCCCGAGACATCATATCCGCGCCCATATTCTCTGCACCAGGAATGTGGAGCGCCCTCAGACTGCGCAGCCTGTGAGATGCCCATAGCCAAAGTTCGACCGCCGCCCGGTGCAGGTGGATGGAACGAGTCCCACCCTGTCTGTTGATATACGGCGCTGCCGTCACACTGTCTGTCCTGACCAAAACGTGCTCGCCTACCACCAGGTGGTCGAACCGTTTGAGGACCAGGAGGACCGCCTTCAATTCCAACACATTGATGTGCGGGGCAGATGGGCCAGCATGAACCGCCGTCCAGCTGCCCCCCACTGCGTGGGTCCGACACGTCCCTCCCCAACCATGAGAGAGGCGTCGGTGAAGACCGCAACGTGTGAGCGCCTGCTGCCCATGGGGACCCCAATGGTGAGGATACCCAGCCTCCTCCAATGGGCGAGATCTCCCCATATCGACAAAGGAACCGTCAACCGTTTCCATTTGTCCCTCACCGGATCTATTCTCATAGAGAAAAACCACCTCTGTATCCTCCTCATGAAGAGGAGGCCAAGAGGAACCACCGTGTGAGCAGATGCCATCATACCGAGCAGACGCATCACTCCCAGACGGAAACCCCAGAGCGCGCGAATGATAGACACCCGGCGCTGCTCCGAGAGGGTTACAATCATGGGCCTCGACCTCAACGTCAAGCCCAAGTACTCCACCTGTTGACTGGGAAGAGGTGTACTCTTCTTCCAATTCACAGCAAAACCCAGCCTGGTGAGGAATTCCACCACCAGCCTGGTATGAGACCTGGCAACCTCCTCCGAACGACTGAGGAGTAGAATGTCGTCGAGATAGAATAGATCCCGTATCCCCCGACGACGTAGAGGCTCCAGTGCAGTCGCCATGCACTTGGTGAATGTGCGGGGAGCCAGAGAATAGCCGAACGGCATCCTCTGGTACTCGTACGCTACGCCCTGAAACAGGAACCGTAGGAACTTCCTGTGAGGAGGGAAAATCGGGATGTGAAAATACGCATCCTTCAGGTCTATGGAGGGGAACCAGTCTCCCCTTCTGACAGCAAGCAGAAGGAGTTTGACGGTCAATGTTACAAAGGGTCAGATTAAACCGAATATATATATTTATTGCTTGATATCCCTTGGATAATATTTGTATATCGTCTGATATCCCTTGTATATTCTTTGTATATATACACGGAATATCCCTTTACCTAGGTACAGGCCAGACCATAATATTCGTTCTCCTATTGGACAGCGACCCCTAGGCGCCAGCGACCATACCCCCAATGGCGAGTTCAAAGCCACCGCCAAGGCTTGTCTCAACATGTCCAGGTTTGCGCAGTAATACGAGACAGAACTGAGGTTGGCACTAGATTATTCACCTTACGTATAAATACGGCGCAGGTGGAAACAGCAGCACTCCGTTCAAAGTATCAGTTCATTCAGTTCATCATTCGTTCAAAGTAACGTATCATCTTATCAAACGTTAAAGCCTTCACCACGAGTCAACGACCAAGTGAAGTGAGCAACCTTGCGTCTAAATAGAGCACTTAGAACCGCGTGCGAATAGGATAGTAAAAGTGTCAGAGCTTAGTGAAATAACGTCAAGTTCAACATAGTTAGTGTGAAGTACCGTGCACAGGAGAATCTACACCGGCGAATGCAGAGCCTTTTCCGGCTGGATTATATTGCTTATATACTGTGGCTGCTGGAGCAGAGAACCGTCTACCCCACTGCTGTGTGGGATCTACCCGTGAGGAGCATCACTCGAGCCCGTCTCTAGGAAGAGGCTGGCTGGCTTTCATCCATGCGGTCGCGCATACTGGATTATAGCTGCTGCTTTTGTCTGCCGATCGAGGGGAGTATATGTACCGACTCCCGTAGCTGGAGCTTATTGATTCCTCGTTGATCCAGACTTTTGCTCCCGAACATTCCTCTCCCCTGCTGGCTTACAACCGGAGGGAACCCCCCTTAGTATCTCCAGCTGACTACCATTGTGCCTTATATAATTCTTATGCTACAGGTGGTATTCAATTATACCCATCGTAATATGCTCATGGACTTACGCTCTTGACCTACTTAAGTGTTCTTCGCCATATAAGCGCAATTCATAATTATCATTCTGTAACCTACCGTTGCTATAATAATAAATCCCTCTCACTAGAACTTTAGGTGTCATTGTTGTATTCTTGTGTGGGTGTTCACCAGATATACCGTGTACTGTATGGCCAGTAATTAAAGTACATAACTAAGTAGTGGTTTAATAATACCATACTCTCAATACAGTCAGGGAATTGTACCCCTCAGTTACAATTGATCCTTCGAACCGGATGGTATCAGTGTAATATCTAATATAATATTGATATTAACCATGGCCAGCGGTGAACACTCCCCAAGCAGCTCTCCCGAGCTAGAACGCCCGCAGCGCAGACGTCAGCCACCTCCCTATCTATAGGCATACGCTGTCAGTCTAATACCTAGCTTTATAAAGACGTTAAATACGGATAAAATAAATAAAGCCGATAGTCAAAACATGTCAAAACCTACCGACCAGGCGGCGTGTAACTGTTCCGCAACAGTAAGTGACTTCCGGGGTAGGCCTGATTGGCCCCGACAAGGCACGTGACGCGCAACTTTCTCTGCCGCGCGGCACGCTCCGCGGAGCCGCGCGGCAGAGCTTACGGAATTACGTAACCGTCCAAATACGCCATGACTCTCATTCGGCGCTATAGCTCACCTGGCAGAGCAGCGGTCCTGCGATCCTGCGGTCCGTTGTTGGTGAGTTCGAATCACATCAAAACTTTTTTTTTTAACGTGATTTATTTTTTTAACGTGTATTCTTTCGCCGGTTAAGGTTAGGCATGGTTAAGGTTAAGGTTAAGGTTAGGCATTGTTTCGGAGTTGGTTAAGGTTAGAACAGTTAAGTTTAGGCGCTGTTAAGGAGCTGGTTAAGGTTAGAGTTTGTCTTAGAGAATGGCAATATTCTTTCTATCATGGTTAAGGTTAAGGTTAGGCATTGTTTCGGAGTTGGTTAAGGTTAGAACGGTTAAGTTTAGGCGCTGTTAAGGAGCTGGTTAAGGTTAGAGTTTGTGTTAGAGAATGGCAATAGACAGCCTATTTCCGCGCGACAGCTCTCAGCAGCCTCGTTGCGCGTCCTGAGTTTGCCGCGTCACGTGCCTGTCGGGGCCAATCAGGCCTACCCCGGAAGTCACTTACTGTTGCGGAACAGGTACACGCGACCAGGCGACCCTGCCAGTAGAGAACCCAGTGGGTTCTAACGTAACTGACCAAGCCCACGGGGGGGACCAGGGGGGACATGACATGACTATACCCCCAGACAACGTCAACGGGACGGTCCCCGGAGAGCTCCAGGATAAAGAAAGCGCTCCAGGGACAGAACCCGACCCACTACCAGAAGAGAAGCGCGCCCAGGAGACGGACCTCGAGGCGCGCCCAGAGAACAGATCTCCAACGAGCACTGCCAGAAGCCGATCACCTCCGTCAGTGTCTTCCCCCAGCGAAGCGGACAAGATGCTGGCGCAGGCATTCATCGCCACCCTGGCAGCCTCCACAGAATGCGATCGACTTCAAGCGTAACAACTAAGTGAGCGCGAACATTCTACCATGGAAAGAGAACGCCTCCAGGCTCAACAGACGAGCGAGCGTGAACAAGCTGCAGACCAACGAGAGCGCCTTCACGTGCAACTCCAAGCGCAAGCCCTTAGTGAACGCGAACACGCTGCAACCGAGCGAGAGCGCTTCCAGGCGCAACAAAGGAGTGAAGACGACCGCATAAGACTGGAGACCAGACGCCTTCAGACGGAAGAGAACATTGAAAGAGGCCGCGCCGAGGCACAGCGCGCCAGCGCCAATGCACAGCGCGACGCCGCCAACGCACAGCGCGACGCCGCCAATACCCAGCGCGAAGCACAGCGCGACGCCGCCAATGCACAGCGCGACGCCGCCCATACCCAGCGCGAAGCAGAGCGCAACCGGCTGCAGGCGCAGATGGTAGAACAATTGATTGCCATGGCGACACCCCCTCTCTCCGCACGGAGCTCCCGGAGATCATCACGACAAGGGTCTAGGGCACATTCCCCTACCCGACCAAGCGACCCGGGACCCCGCCAACAGGAGGATCCTGTCTGCGTCTCCGAACCCCCTCCCCGGCCGGTCCATACGAGACCCAGCAACCGGGAAGAACCGGCCTACGTCGCCGAGAGACTGACTAGAAGACTCCAGGACCTAGCAGAGGAAGAGGAAGAGGAAGAGGAGGAATGTCAAGCCGACCAGCAGCAACGTACTCTGGACCAGGAGGCCCAGTACAGCCCCGACCAGCAGCAACGTACTCTGGACCAGGAGGCCCAGTACAGCCCAGACGTCAGCCCCGAGTCACTGCGCTACAAACCCCCGACTCAACTCACGGGTGAGTTTGACGCACCGTCAGCACCGAGGAACAGCACCTGGGTACCCGGCCCCTGGTACCCACCAAGTACCAACCCACGACAACACGTACGGGGAGACTCGCCCAGGAGGCCTCTTCCCCAACGCTCACCGATGTGCCAGCCATCCATGGCATCGTACCTTGGCACACCGACGTTCCCAGACTTTACGCGCGAGGACAGAGCACAGTACACGGAATTACGGATGTGCTTGGAGACTATGATGTCCGACGTCCCTGATGAGACGTACAAATATGCTATCCTCCTCAAGCACCTGAAGGTGCCCAGAGCGCATAATATAGCGCTGGCATATTCCAACTCAAGTACCCCATACACCGCGGCTCTAGTAGCCCTCGACCAGCGTTATGGACGCATATGGGACTACGTGATACAGGAAATAAGAGATATCGACCGCCTCCCCCCAGCCAGAGACAATAGAGCACTGGATGACCTCTCTATCAAGGTACAGTCCCTGGTAAGGATGCTGGGGTCCCAAAAGGAGAAAGGGATATATGAACTGTATGCTAACTCTAATGTAGAAAGGATATTAGAGAAGCTCCCTCCCGCCCGACAAGAGCGCTTTCGGCGGCAGAGAGACCACCGCGACCCCAACGGCCCAGAGGCATCCCTCCTAGACCTATCTGAGTTCCTCGCCAGGGAGGTCAGCAGCCTACAACTGGACACGTTCGTGTGGAGTGGACCAAGCCCAAGACCAGGACCTCGGGGATCAAATGATAACCGCCGGTCGGTGACCGTTATGCACCAAGCCGAATCAGTACCGCAGCACAAGAACCACAACACCCCCTCGACGAAAGAGGAGTGGAAGATTGAATGCCAGTACTGTGAAGGGGAACATCGGCTGTATCAATGTGACACTTTCAAGAAGCTGACCACGGACGAGGTGAGTCAGTGGATCAAAGACCACCGCCGCTGCTTCCGCTGCGCGCGCAGCCATATGGCAGCTGAGTGCCGTTTGAAGAAGAAGTGCAGCAGGTGCGGCGGCGCCCACTTGGAGGTCCTGCATGACATCAACAGGCGTCCGCCAGGACAACAAAGTGGGCCCGTCACGGTAATGTACCAGGCCGAGGCGGTGGCACCAGCACCGAAGATCCACCAGACCGCCCCCTGCTGTACCTACTGCGACGGCGGACACTGGCTGGCACAGTGCGCCGAATATAAGACACTGAACCCCGTCCAAGTTGACCAGTGGCGTGAGGCGGCCCAGGCGGGCACCACTTACCGCGCAGCACTGTGCGGGGCCCACCAGCAAAGATTAACTAAACAAGGCAACCGGCCAACAGGAGTGCTCCACATAGACCAGCATAGCGAGACCCCCCGAGTGCTCATCAAACTGGTCAGAGTACTCCTGAGCTACGAGGACAAGGTCCTGGACACTTACGCCGTCCTAGACGATGGGTCTGAAAAGACTCTCCTCCTCGCTTCCGCCGCAGCCCAGCTGGGTCTGCGGGGTGCCAAAGGAACAATGACAATACGTACCATCAGAAGAGACCAGAAGACTATAAAGGGTGAAAATGTCTCCTTCAAGATAGCAGCGGTGGACCAGCCCGAGAAGCAGTATAGTATTACCAACGTCTTCACCAGCCACGACATAGGCCTGTCACAGTACACCTACCCCATCCCACAGCTGATGGCGAAGTACGTGCACCTACGCAGACTACCTATACCGCTTATCGACGGCGCCACACCGACCCTGCTCATCGGCTCCGACCACGCGGACCTCATTCTCCCAATTGAGGCGGCCCACATCGGACCCAAAGGATGCCCAGTCGCGGTTCAGACCCGACTGGGGTGGACGCTCCAGGGCCCCCTCTACGGACTTGACAGTCAACCCACGTCTACACGCTGCCTACACACAAAGGTGAGCGATACCGGCCACTCTCTCGTACAGCCCGTTGAGAGGCTACTGACATTAGGCGAGAGGCCTGTTAGAGAACCGTGGGCACAAGAGGGAGTTCCGAACGCCACCCCCCTCAGCTGCGCTCCAGACGTAGCTGACCTCGAACCCAGCACCCCAAGCGACTCCTTGATGGGGCGGCCGGAACCGGCCCCTCCTCAGACGGGGTACAGACCAAACAAGAGAAACAGACGGAGGAGGTGGAGGCACAGCCAAGCACAGATCAAAGCAGTCTCAGGCCCGCTTCCTCCTAACCCCCCTACCATCCCTTCCAGCCCGTCAGAAGCGGGTCAAGGACGGGGACAACTTAAAAGTGGACACAGTCGTCGTGATCATAGACCAGTCACCGGCCGCGTAAGCAAAGTGATCACTGGTGCCGACGGAAAGGTCAGAGCGGCAGAAGTTCTTGTCCAGGGACGGACATACACCCGACCCGTGGCGAGGTTGATAGAGTTGCCAAGGCTCCCTGACTCCCTTGCTGACGATCATGACCCACTGACTTTGTGAATTGCCCTACTCCTCACAACGGACATTGAGTAGTGGACAAGACGGTTAATCTGTCTCTGCTTATCTAATTAGGTGCGGACTAATTAGGAGGCGGCTGTTACAAAGGGTCAGATTAAACCGAATATATATATTTATTGCTTGATATCCCTTGGATAATATTTGTATATCGTCTGATATCCCTTGTATATTCTTTGTATATATACACGGAATATCCCTTTACCTAGGTACAGGCCAGACCATAATATTCGTTCTCCTATTGGACAGCGACCCCTAGGCGCCAGCGACCATACCCCCAATGGCGAGTTCAAAGCCACCGCCAAGGCTTGTCTCAACATGTCCAGGTTTGCGCAGTAATACGAGACAGAACTGAGGTTGGCACTAGATTATTCACCTTACGTATAAATACGGCGCAGGTGGAAACAGCAGCACTCCGTTCAAAGTATCAGTTCATTCAGTTCATCATTCGTTCAAAGTAACGTATCGTCTTATCAAACGTTAAAGCCTTCACCACGAGTCAACGACCAAGTGAAGTGAGCAACCTTGCGTCTAAATAGAGCACTTAGAACCGTGTGCGAATAGGATAGTAAAAGTGTCAGAGCTTAGTGAAATAACGTCAAGTTCAACATAGTTAGTGTGAAGTACCGTGCACAGGAGAATCTACACCGGCGAATGCAGAGCCTTTTCCGGCTGGATTATATTGCTTATATACTGTGGCTGAACCGTCTACCCCACTGCTGTGTGGGATCTACCCGTGAGGAGCATCACTCGAGCCCGTCTCTAGGAAGAGGCTGGCTGGCTTTCATCCATGCGGTCGCGCATACTGGATTATAGCTGCTGCTTTTGTCTGCCGATCGAGGGGAGTATATGTACCGACTCCCGTAGCTGGAGCTTATTGATTCCTCGTTGATCCAGACTTTTGCTCCCAAACATTCCTCTCCCCTGCTGGCTTACAACCGGAGGGAACCCCCCTTAGTATCTCCAGCTGACTACCATTGTGCCTTATATAATTCTTATGCTACAGGTGGTATTCAATTATACCCATCATAATATGCTCATGGACTTACGCTCTTGACCTACTTAAGTGTTCTTCGCCATATAAGCGCAATTCATAATTATCATTCTGTAACCTACCGTTGCTATAATAATAAATCCCTCTCACTAGAACTTTAGGTGTCATTGTTGTATTCTTGTGTGGGTGTTCACCAGATATACCGTGTACTGTATGGCCAGTAATTAAAGTACATAACTAAGTAGTGGTTTAATAATACCATACTCTCAATACAGTCAGGGAATTGTACCCCTCAGTTACAGTCAACATCCTGAACGGTCTCGCTACAATCATACGATTGAACGTGGACAGATCCAGTATAGGTCTGACCCCCCCTGTTTTCTTGGGTACCAGAAAATAACGGGAGTAGACGCCTGACATTGCGTCCTCTCTCGGAACCACGACGGCGGCCTGCTTCGCCAACAGAGATTGGATCTCGTCGGCCAGGGCTGTCACTGCTTCTGACCCTGACAATAGGGTCGGCAGCACCAAACCTGAGAACGGAGGGTGGGGTTGTGCGAACTGCAACACAAGCCCCTCCCTCAATGTTCTCTCTATCCACCCCTCCAAACGGCATTCTTGTCGCCATATGTGAAAATAATCCCACAGCGCACCCGCCGTCAACTGACGCTGGGCCGCAAGGAACAGTAGATAGTTGGCCCGGTCCCTCCCGCTGTGCGACGCACCCAAGGGGGGACCCCGACAGAAAAGACCGGTTTGATACGGGAGCAGCTGTCATCAAACTGGTTGACACACACCCCCCCCTTGAACACCCCTCTAGCACATGCTGAGGAGTCGTTCCGCAGCTAGACACGCAAGGCATGAGGACCCCATGGGCTCCTACACGCCGAAGCCCTGCAGTGATATTGCTACCACCCAAATCACGCTCGCCTCTGCTTTGCAGACCACTGCCGCTCTCACGGGAGTGGGAGGCATCAGCGCGATACCCCGCCTGGCGAAGGCGAGGCCGGGGTAACCCTTGCTGTGCGTTCAACAGAAGAGGCCTCGAGTCCCCCTGCTGACCACCGTAGCTAGTGGCAGCTGTAACACCAGGCTCATCCATCACACAACGTGTGGTGCAGGAGCCACGCGACAGCACAACATTCTCACGGACAGACCCAGGCTCAGCCATCAACTGGGTGTCAGCCCCTGTTCCCATGAGAAGTGAAGAATGGGGCCGCATGCGCTTCAAAGAAGGTTCGCGGCCCGCAGCCAAAGGAGAACGATTAGAGCCCCGCTTCCGTGGGTAACAGAGAGAGGATTGAACGGGGAGCGGGCTGCTCGCGGCAAAGTGACGACGGCTTGTTTCATCCAAACCGAATTCACCCAAAATGGCCGATCCCTCGGCCGCCAAGGCTGTCGGCCTTGTGGAACCCCGTTGACTCTCCGCCCAGGGCACCACTGGCGGGGGAAACATGGCCGCCTGTCGAGGATCTCGCCACAGTCGTTGACGAGACCGTGCTCCCACCTCTGGCTGCACAGCGTGAGGCGGTGTAGGACCCAGATCAACAACCGCCTGCGCCTCCACAGAATGACCAAAAAGCCTTTCCGTGGAAAAAGGAGTCGTGAGGAGAGAAAACCTATCCTCTTCCCCAAGAGGAGAGTGCTCCAACCAAACATGCCTAACAACAAACGTTGATAGCATCCTAATCCTCCCCGCAGTTATAGCTTGCGACTGAGTCAAGATCTCTATAACACCACAAACATGCAACATGTTTACAATGTCGGCTAGACCCATAGCCCTACTACCCGACGCCAATGTGGATAGGAAACTAGCCAGCTGAGCCATAACACTGGCCACCGCTACAAACCATCCTGCAGCAGTATACCCAGTATACTCATTCGTCCATACTGCCACCCTCCGAGCCGATGCGCTCTCAAGCATCGGCCGGGTGGGACATCGTTCATCCCCGCCGGGGCACAGGAACAAAGCTACCTGGCTACGTAGCCACGGTACACCCGGCTTGCACCCAGTTGTTAGCCCGTTTACCCGTAAAAAAGGTAAATAGGACTCAGCGAAACCCCCCACATTAGCAACCGACTGACCTTCATCAATGAAGCGGGCAAGAGGAGGGAAAAGCAGAATTGTCCCGCGGCGGGGATCATTAGAACAACGACCCATTTCAGCGTCAACATTAGCATTAGCAGTAGTAGCATTAGTAGCATTAGCGTTAGCAGCGTGCTCCAGGATTGCCAGGAAAACGTCCACTGCAGTGGAACGTTCACCAAGCCACCCCGGCCCTGGCGCCGAAACATACTCCACAGCATTACCAATACCAACATTGATGCCTGATGACACAGGGCCTACCTTTGTACAAGCCGGCTCGATAGCCAAACCTTGTACGCTGCCCCTTGGTCTGCTGCCGTCAGACGAGGAAACATCAACACAGGCCCGACGTGTCGCTGAAACATGCCTCGAAGATGCCAGGGGTAAGCAAACCTCCGGTAAGCTTTCAACATTACGTAATTTCTCTAATCTTTTCATAACAACTAGTTACATAAGGTGCACTGCATCCGCTATGATGGAAACGAAAATAGAGGAAGAGTGTATTGGTGACCATGCCTACTGTCTTATAGGCTACGCCTCCATAGAGGCGGGACCCGGCAGGTGTGGGTGTACTGGTTTTTATTTGTGATGGAGTACAATAGGTACATGAGATGAGGTATATCTCGATAGGCTTAAGAGCGGGACGCGATAAGCCAAGTACGATATATAACCTTCTGTAGTGTGGTAGTGAAAGGGTTAGCCCTTTGTCGTGTGGCAGTGAAAGGGTTAACCTTCTGTAGTGTGTTAGTGAAAGGGTTAACCCTTTGGTAGTGTGGTAGTGAAAGGGTTAATAAATACCATTGGGGAATTAATTGGAATAATAAGTCATTTTTTTGTGTAACTTTTTCTCCTTATTTTTCCATTTTTCTCCCATCCCAATTTCGCCTCGCCAATTCTCCCTTCAATTCACCCCTCCCCTGACTCATTGCTAGACCATGCCTCCCACTGGTCGGCTGCAGTGAGGACCAAGCCTTGCATCACGTGTCCCCTCCGGTACACGAGGAGGCATCTTTTCACCTGTCGCATCTTTTCACCTGTACAGCGCGATCTCTCAGTGGCGAGGAGGAACGCGTGGGAGGCTCACACTGCCCCCATTACTTCCTGATTCTGCTGTACAGGCGCACCAACCGACCTGTAGGAGTCGCCGTCCACAAGCATCCGATCCCCACCCACCAGCTTTCCCACCCCCTAACACTGCCAATTGTGTTAGTATGAACGACCAGCCAAGCTGGTAACAACGCTGAGAGCTGGGCTCAAACCCAGCATCTCCTGCGTTAGTGGCGAGCGCCTTGCCCACTGCGCCACTTAGCCGCCCCTAGGAATAATAAGTAATTGTGTGATCCTGACATTTAAATTTTATGGATGTGGATATAGTGTATTAGAACTTGAATCAAATGCATTCAATATGTCAATAAATCAATCAATCAATCAATCAAGCATTCAATCATTCCTTCCGTCTCTATTCCTTTGTGGCCTTCTCTCTCTCTCTGATTATACATTGGACAACATTGTGGTCAATTGTTGGCCGGATGTCTCAACACGGCGACCTCTCGTTGCCCAGATCGATGCTCTCCGTCTTGCTTCATCTCCACGCTGCCCAGGAAGTCGTCCCGTGTATCAGTGAGCCTCAGGATGACCTTTCTCTCTCCATCTTTCTCTGTGAGGATTCTATGAATTTCTTTTTGGTCTGTTTATTCATTTGTGGTTATTTTAAAGTAAGTGTCCCCTCGTTCTTAGCAGTTAGTGACCTTCTCCCCCCCCCCCCCCCTCTCGCTCTCTTTCCCTTTCTTTCTCTCCCCCCCTCTCTCTCTCTGTCTCTATCTCTCTCTCTATTTCCCTTTATTTATCCCCCCCTTCTCTCTCTGAACTCTATCTCTCTCTCTCTAAGACGGAGTAACTAATGAGTGAATGTTCTGATGATGAAGCTGTTTTTCCTGGAATATTTTCTCCCAAATGCCTGCGGCCCTTGGCTGACTCCCCGAGGAGACCATTCATTTCCATATCAGTGTGTGTGTGTGTGTGTGTGTGTGTGTGTGTGTGTGTGTGTGTGTGTGTGTGTGTGTGTGTGTGTGTGTGTGTGTGTGTGTGTGTGTGTGTGTGTGTGTGTGTGTGTGTGTGTGTGTGTGTGTGTGTGTGTGTGTGTGTGTGTGTGTGTGTGTGTGTGTGTGTGTGTGTGTGTGTCTTCTGTTCTGTTCTGTTCACATATGACTCAGATCTCTGTGCTCTTTTAGTTTCATCATAGACCTAATAGTATTGTGTGCAAAGAAAGTATAATTATAAAATGTATGTATGTGTGTGTATGTGTGTGTGTTTGTGTGTGGGGGGGGGGTTGTAAAAACACAACAATGGTGCAATGCGGTCTGACGTCACTTTAGTTTCCCGCACGGTCCACCCGTATACACTCTTAAAAAAAAATGTATTTTTACGGGACTTTCAATGTATTATTTTACAGATTACTTTTGTTTTTCTACTTTAAGTGTAAATCCCATAAAAATACAGGAAATTCCATAAAAATACAGTAAATAACCTTTAATACAAATATTAACCATTAAATAAAGGTTGTAATCTGTAGATTGATTTAATAAGAAATTATCTTTTTTTTACAGGATTATTCCATTGCTTAATTGTCTTGAATGTTAAATTACATGTAAAACACCTAGAATATACATCATTTTACTGTATGTGAAAATAAGGCAACTTTCTGTTTTTTTGCTGTTAAACTTTAAATGTAATGTTAAATAATGTTAAAAAAGAGAATAATATAATTAAAAAACAGTAAAAACCTTCAGTTATTCTACAGGTAATTCTTTTTAAATACATGTATTTGCTTAATTGTGTTGAATGTTAAATTACATTGAATTGTATGTAAAAACACATAAGATACTCATCATTTTACTGAATGTGAAAATAAGGCAACTTTCAGTATTTAAAAAAAATACGATCAAGCTCCTTCAATAAAGTGACAGAACTTAAAGTTCAGCAGTGAAACACTGTTATTTCACAGGTTTTTCCTACATTTATGATGAAACACCTTCAATTAAGTGACATAACTTAAGTTCAGCAGTGAAACACTGTTATTTTACAGGTTTCCCCATAATTATTACAATCAAACTCCTTCAATTAAGTGACAGAACTTCGTTCAGCAGTGAAACGCTGTTATTTGGCAGGTTTTTCCTACATTTATGATGAAACACCTTCAATTAAGTGACATAACTAAACGTACAGCAGTGAAATACTGTCATTTGACAGTATTTTCCTAAATTATTACGATCAAACTCCTTCAATTAAGTGACAGAACTTAAAGTTCAGCAGTGAAACACTGTTATTTCACAGGTTTTTCCTACATTTACGATGAAACACCTTCAATTAAGTGACATAACTTAAGTTCAGCAGTGAAACACTGTTATTTTACAGGTTTCCCCATAATTATTACAATCAAACTCCTTCAATTAAGTGACAGAACTTCGTTCAGCAGTGAAACGCTGTTATTTGGCAGGTTTTTCCTACATTTATGATGAAACACCTTCAATTAAGTGACATAACTAAAAGTTCAGCAGTGAAATACTGTCATTTGACAGTATTTTCCTAAATTATTACGATCAAACACCTTCAATTAAGTGACATAACTTAAGTTCAGCAGTGAAACACTGTTATTTTACAGGTTTCCCCATAATTATTACAATCAAACTCATTCAATTAAGTGACAGAACTTCGTTCAGCAGTGAAACACTGTTATTCTACAGGTTTTTCCAAAATGATTACAATCAAACTCCTTCAATTAAGTGACAGAACTTAAAGTTCAGCAGTGAAACACTGTTATTTCACAGGTTTTTCCTACATTTATGATGAAACACCTTCAATTAAGTGACATAACTTAAGTTCAGCAGTGAAACACTGTTACTTTACAGGTTTCCCCATAATTATTACAATCAAACTCCTTCAATTAAGTGACATAACTTCGTTCAGCAGTGAAACACTGTTATTCTACAGGTTTTTCCAAAATGATTACAATCAAACTCCTTCAATTAAGTGACAGAACACAAAGTTCAGCAGTGAATTTTTTTTTACAGATATTTGCTATATATTCTCTGTATTTTTACAGCCCAACTGCTGTATACAAATTCAAATTACCTATTATTTGAAATCCCTTTAAAAGTATCTGGACAAGACATTTTTCTTTTTTAAATGTCAATGCACATTAGGGAAAATGAATGATGTTCAAATAAAAGCCCAAGTTCTAATCTATCGGTTTTCATTTCATGTTTCAATCTGCTCCAGAGGCTGATATAAAAGGTTTTATTAACTGACAATTCTGAAAATCTTTCCAAAAAACCCTAATTGCATAGGTTTTAATAGGAGTTTTTAGCAGGCGTTTTATGTCTAAATGGGTTAAGTATTCATTTTGCATGGTCTCAGCTGCACTCCAGTTCAACAACCCACAAGCAAGCACTCTTCTCAGTATATTTGGAGTACATACAGTTGATATATACAGTTGATATACCTTGTAAAAGTCAGTACAGTTAATGTGTCAAAAGTAGAAATAAGCATTTAAAAGCTCTATTCTCCAATGTGGATGATAATCTGCCAATGGTGAAAAGGAAACGACTATATCTAGCATACTATTGTATAGTGCTGAGAGATGAGTCGGTGGTGGTGTCTCGAAGGAGAGCGGTATTTATTAGCACAACATTTTATATGGAAATCACAACATTTATATGGAATGTCACTGTAAACCAGTGTTCATTTTGGCAGCTATTTTCATTTTAGTTTTAGTCTTAGTAATGTGTCAAGTGCTCCTTTTTCGTTTATCATATTTAGTCATTTTCATTTATTTTTTTCGTTTAGTCAGTTTTAGTCAACTAAAATGTCTGAGCATTTTAGTAAACGGATGACATTTTTGTCTATTTTTAGTCAATGGAAAAAAACTTGGCAGAAGTCAGAAATAGTCAACATGGAACATATTCTGATTTAAATTGCGTATTTTTATTTTTTAACCTATAGGGGAATCTGAGTCGGCGGCACAAGTAATAAACAGGAAGGGTGCAGCACTCACTGTCGATCTGTGAATGGAGAAATAACTTAATAAGACAGTCACATTATGGCCCTGTCCACACGAGAGTTTGGATTTAATATGACCGAAGTTTGAAAAAATAAAACTCCGTCCACACGGTGAACACAGGTGGACAACCATGTATAACGTTAGGTTATGACTATAACCAAGTTCTGTTAGTTAGGGCGATGCTTGGCTTCGCCTTCTGCACTATCTCGCGTACGTGCACGCGTACTGAATAAACCACAAATGTACCTCTAATACCAGTATTAGTCTGACCACACCCCTCATCAGCTTACCTTCATAAGCAGGTGTGTGGTCACCTGCTCTCCTCCTTCCCAAGCTTTCACCACAAGGTGAGGTCAAGGGCTGCAGCGGCCGTCCGAAGCCAAGCATCGCCCTAACTAACAGAACTTGGTTATAGTCATAACCTAACGTTCTGTATCGTTAGGGCTCAGCTTGGCTTCGCCTTCTGCACAAGGGAGGCCAAGCGGAGCCACTTGGCTGACAAATACACCCCGCTGACAGCCCCCCAAAACCATCAGAACAGGGAGGGCCGAGCCCCCCCGACCCCCCCTAATGGAGGGTATCCCCCCTATTAGAGGCTTCACGGGAAGGCGACGGACCCGACCGTGCGAAGAGCTCTCAAGCAACTTAACGCACAGGGTGAGCAGACCGTGGCTTGACCCACGACTACACACACGCACAACCCGCATGCCACCCGGGAACGAACGGAGGAACAACCTCGTTACTGCCCCCAGAATCACGGGGTCAAGGGCAAACCCAACCCCGTGGCAAGGCCGTAGCAGCGGAGCACGAAGGAAGACCCAGACCCACCAAAAGGACTGGACTCCCTGGAATGGGGGCCCGGAGAAGTCCATGATGCCAGCATCAAGACCCCACCAGGTGGGCACGTAGTGCCCCGCCCCCCACATCGCCAGCGTATTCGGACAAAGGCCCCTCAGTTACTGCACCTGGTATTCCCAGGCGGAACCAACCAGGCCAGTAAGCCGAGCGGGCCCCGTCCCCCCAATAGTACACCGCCTGGCACACTGACCCTGCAGAATAGGCAGTCAGCATGGCCGTAAGCACACAAAAAAGGTTAACCAACGGAAGCAGGCAGCGCACCGGGGAAAAACCAGGCAACAGGCTGTTAACCCTAGCCTGGAGACTGCGGACGAGACAGGCGCCAGAGGGGACAGCTGAACACAGCCGCCCCGGCGGAAGGAGCGTAAGCTGGCGGTGTTGCATGACCAAGCCTCCATTTAACAACCCCCACCCAGAGGGGTCGAGGCAGAGAAGGCTGACACGATTGGCAGACGTCATGAACGTGCAGGGGCACCCTCAACCGGTGAACCCGGGAGTTGACACTGCTCCAACACACCAGGGAATCAACCACCTCGGTGTTACCCAATGCGGTGGTTGTTCCTATAACCCCTCAAGAAAAAACTCCAAAACACACCTGCGGGTATACACCGGCTATACCGCAGTACAAGTGTTTCAGTTTCCAAAAAGGGTTAACCCAGGCCTACGGGTCGCAAACATCACTTCGGACCGGGCCTGGCGGTACGGGAAGCACAGGGTCACCAGAGGAGGTCAAAAAACCACCCCCACAGGCCCCTCTTCGCCATGCGTGAGAGAGGAGCGAAAAACAATGGAGAACCAGCCCCTAAGCACACCGTACCTGGTATTCCCCGGCGGTCTCCCAACCAAGTACTAACCAGGACCAACCTGTGTAGCGGCCGAGATCCGACGAGATCGAGCGCGTACAGAATGGCATGGCTGTAAGCCATGACGACAGTGCTGAGTAAAAACATACCCAACCAGGGTCTCCATAGCGCTTAACCCTGTGACACCCAGACCGACCTGGCATTTTTCCCCCTGAAAAAAACCCAAGTCCCTCAGGGTACCAGAACAGCAGATCTGCATCCCCGGCGGACAACGGGTTCAACTGATCCGGACCAGCGTGACCAGAACCAGTCCCGTGCCCTAACCACGCCGACATGCCCCAGGAAAAGGGCAGATATGCGTGTTGATCTTAACATGAAAAGAAGGCGCCACCCAGACGTCGGGACGAACCGCGCCTGGTGGCCCACCCCAAGGGCGTGAGACCCCACTACATATGTTCAGATCCATCCCGTCATCATCCCCCAGACATGAACGAGGATCCGTCGACAACCCACCCAGGTCATGGGATGTGGTCGCCGGAAGAGGAAAAACCCCCATCTCAGTTGCTTTATAAAAACGCTGTTTCAACCACAAGCAACTAAGGCGTGCCAGTCAATCGCCTGTTTACAGCGAGCTAGCACTATACGTGCGTCGGGACACACCCCCATCAATGAACAGGCTATTTAGACCTGCCATTGAATCCCCAAGGCGCCCAGGGGAACGACAAGAGGGGTGTGACACTCCCTAACTCCAACACTTCTGGAATAGAAAGAAGGAAGCATCAACAGTATGTATCCCAGTCTACACAGCCGGGGTAAAAAATGTACACATTTTTACATCCCACCACCCTCCCATAGGAAAGAGACGGGGATCCCCAGAGAGACTTCCCACGCGAGCTGTACAGATTGAAAAGAATATATTGCACCTTGAGCCATGTAAAAAACTGGTTTTAGGGCCTCCGGGGAAGAGGCACCGAACCCATACACACTCAATAAACGAATTGAATCGAATATACATACAATAGAAAAGGACCCTTCTAGAGGGTCCACTCACTTTGACAATCTGAGGAGGAAGGCTCTGTACTCTGATGGAGGCTTCCTCACATGGATCACATGGAAGAAGGAGTCCGAACTCACAGAAGGCCTGAGTAGGCGCTTGGTGAGGAGGAGCCCTGACCACCCCCCCTGAAAACAGATCCATCACATGGACCTGAACAGCACACGGAAGTCCTACCAACAGAGACGCGCACGGTGACGTACTCTATGGCGGGGGAATTCCTGCGGTGCACACGCCCAATATACCAGGCCGTGGGACCAGGAACTCCCTCCCCCCCCCCCCCCCCCCCCCCCCGTAACGTGCCGAACCGCCACGTGACGGGAACCTTGAAGGACAGGGGGTGTACCCCTGACCGACAGAACAATGGGGAGAGGAAAGGTTACCAGTCCACCCCTTTACGACCCCACACCCATGATACGACGTAACGACAAAAAGAGAATATGACACAGTCATAGTCAGCTCTATGAAGCGTTTCACAGCTCTACACAGCGCACGAGCTAACCTGCTATCTGATTTTTACTAAGGAAAAACACAGAATAGAGAGGGCTCTAAGAACCCCGGTCCAACATACACATGTGCTTCTGTGGCCAGTACAACCCAGTTGTAGGTCACATGACACACACAACCCATCATCATCACAATGAGAGAATACATCATTCTTGATTAGTATCGACCACAGGCCTTGCTAAGCACACGACAGCAACCAAACCAATTTCCCTTTAGGAAATAAGTTTCTCCAGCAGATTTAGCACAACCTCAGCAATCAAGCTGAGAGTCACATCGTATCCCTACCACACAAAAGACACAATTAATGCACAACATGTCTGATAGGAGGTGATAAAGTCCCCAGGGAACCGGGGGGGGAAACACAATCCTCCTATTTCACCCTCAATACGGCCAGTTAAAACAGGAAAACCTGTTAATGTGTGAACTCACTGTTCATTGTCATTACAGTCTGAGAAAGAACATTCTTCTACTCACTCGTCACCAAGCATAGCTTCATAGGTTAGTTGCCTTAGTAGTGAGTACACGGTACACATAAACACCATGATGTTTCTCACACAACAACCAGATCAATACATCACGACCTGCACGGAGAAGCTACTGCCAGTGACAAAAACAGCTCACACACAACCCGCAACGTATCTCAAATGCATTGCAACAACACACGTTTTGGGAAAAAACACCGTCATTCACAATACATTTAGCAAGGTAAAACCAGAAGACGTGTTATGAGGGTCTGGCCAACCCCGTACCTGCCCGGAACGCAGATCAGCGAAGTGCAGTCACAAGCGTCCCGTGTTGTTCAATCCGGGCAGCGTCGCCGCTCCACCAGTCGCTACAGTCCTCTTTGTTGACGCAATCCCCGTCTAGGCTCGGGCAGGGTTGACGAACATCCCCTGTCAAGGATGACGTCGTGGTCAAAAGTGTAAAACATGTTAAAAATCAAAGCACGTTCAACAGAATAGCATCAAGCTAACGGCTGCTCCAGCCGTTCGGGCGCTATCGCTTCCGCTCGCGAGACGCCGATCTACGACGCACGCGATCAGGAGCGAGCTCCCGGCGGCGCGCGAGAAGCCAAGCCACCCCGCGCCAGGCCACCGACCGGCTAACCGTAAGCTATGAACATGTAAACAATGACATAACACTCACCCAGACAGGCCGCCGTTCTGAACCCTCCTCACTTTTTAAGAGAAAAGGAAAAACAAGACGTCAACACCGCTTCACAACGGTGATAATAACACGTCCGGCGGAATCAGCACAGTACCAACTGGCCTGTATAGCTGACTTTGAACATGAATCTGCCGCTATCGCACATTACATGCACATATCCCCTCGTGAAGGAATACTCTCATTTGGATATGAAAGATGGGGTCTTAACACGGTGACAGAGAGAATCCACTCGTCCAGAACACACAGGGATCACCAGTGTCAATGGTCGCGGCCCACTAGTTAAACTATAATGGTCGCCAGACCAAGGCCTTCTGTCGCCTAGACGGCTAAACAAAGGACCCTAGCCTGGGGCCGGTTTCCATAAACTTCGTCTAGTAGCCCCCATAGCACTAACAGACAAGTGGAGCCCGCCAGCAAAACACTACTCACCCAACCTGGAACGCACCGCTCCTCACAACAGCGGCATGTCCGACAGTTCAGCTGTGGCTTGACAGGTTTCACCCCAACAAACACAGCAAGGAACTGCAGTTGAGAAGCATGCAGCGGCGTGCTCCCAATACGAAAACCGGTGGAGGGTTTGTAGAATGATCATCATCTTCTAGACACTCCAGTACGAAGACAATATCGCCGTATTTTCTCGAAAATAGTGAGAGAGAAAATAAAGATATGATGTCAACGTATCCTTGTTTCCCAAGCTGTTCCTAATCCAATTTCTTCCATCATGGTGTCAAGTGTGGGGATCTACCGAGGCACTTCTTCCTTGTGGTGAAAGCGAGAAGGAGGAGAGCAGGTGACCACACACCTGCTTATGAAGGTAAGCTGATGAGGGGTGTGGTCAGACTAATACTGGTATTAGAGGTACATTTGTGGTTTATTCAGTACGCGTGCACGTACGCGAGATAGTGCAGAAGGCGAAGCCAAGCTGAGCCCTAACGATACAGAACTGCGTACTCACGGGCAGAGCTGGAACCCAGCAACCGATACATTTAGTACAATGTAATACAATGCCAAAGCAGTAGGCGGCGATGTTGTTCAGACATGAAGGCCATTTCAACCAATCAGAAAAGACTGAACGCTCACTAAACTTCCTGTTGGGTCGCGATCTGCCATTAATTTACTGAAGAAGAAGAAGTAAACTTCCTGTTTAGAAGCACAGCTGGACCCTATTGATCATTTTGCCAACGGAACATATATTTTCAGCAAAGAAAGAAACTGCAATAAACAAACGGATACATTCACTGTGTTCTGCCTCTCATTTTGTTGATGAAACAAAACCATCAGCAACACAATTTACCACCAAGAGCGGATAGTTTAGTCTCACAAAAAAGATCTCCGGTGTTGTTAGCTACATGCTAATGTCAATGGCATTCTCTATGTATAGTATATAGCTTAAATGCTAAGGTAATAATGTAACGTTAACGCTAGTATAATGAATGGATGCAAACGTTATTTAACACATTGCAGAATGGGTACAATACAATACGGCTCAATACAAACAATTGTTAAGGGGATGCAGTCTGGACTGGGTTCCTTATAACAATAACTTGACAACACATGAGTTTAGTTTAGCTGCAGCTACATGTTTACTCTGAGCGTCAACAGACATCAGTCGATCACAACACTCTTCAACACAGACGATACGTTTTTAACAAAAGTTTGTTACAATCATTTTCATATAACGCTACTTGGGACAGCTCTGCTGTAAACACTGGTGTAGTTGGCTCTGCTCTAATCTCTCTACCCCGCGGTCTGCCGTGAACATGGGGAATAATTGCGACAGCTCTGCTGTAAACACTGGGAATAACCCCGGTTGCTATGCCCACACGCAACTGCAAAACCGCACAACTCCACCCTGGCCACCGGTTTCAAAGACCGCGGTTGCAGTGTAGCAAATCCCCGGTTGTGTGTGGCCGAACAGTGCAACTGCGCACATACAATCACGGTTACATTAAACCCAGCGTTCGTGTGGACGGGGCCTATGTCTGGCCTTGCTCACCTGGCAGCGATTTATTTGAAAATATTAAATAACAGTAACAGCAGCCAGTGTAACAGTGTCAACAACACTAACAGGATACTGTGTTTTGTAAACAAACAAACACAGTAGTTGAACTTGAGTAGATAATAGTACAGTACAATAGTGTATAGTACACACAGTAGCAATCTGATTGCAATCTGCTTGCATAAACATAAAATGATAAATCACATTTTGAGGTTGTTGTGTAAAGTGCCACATGGTGATGGAAGGTCTGGTTAGGGGTTAGATTTAGAGGTGGTCTAGGTTTGGTTAGGGGTTAGAGTTAGAGATGGTCTAGAGGTCTGGTTATGGCCTCTATTAACCAGACCTAGACCACCTCTGACTCTAACCCCTAACCAGACCAAGACCACCTCTCTGACTCTAACCCCTAACCAGACCTAGACCACCTAGGCTCTTACTCTAACCCCCAAGTTAAGTTTGGTGATGGTCATTGGTCAGTGCTGGGCTGCTGCTGGCAGCGGTTTATTCTATAACAACATGATACTGTAAACTAAACACAGTAGTACTAGTAGTACACACTGATTGCAATCTGCTTGCATAAAAATATACATTCTGAGGTCAGTGTACTGTTAAAGTGCCACATGGAAGAGGTCTGGTTAGTGGTTAGAGTTAGAGGTGGTCTAGGTCTGGTTAGGGGTTAGAGTTAGAGGTGGTCTAGGTCTGGTTATGGCCTCTATTAACCAGACCTAGACCACCTCTGACTCTAACCCCTAACCAGACCTAGACCACCTCTAACTCTAACCCCTAAGTTACGGTTGGTGATGGTCAGTGCTGTATTCTATAACAGTGTAAACGTCCGTGCGGAACCAAAGTGCTCAACCATAATATACTATAATGTGTATATGTACTGTATATCACTTTATATACATGCCAACACTAATTTATTAATCATATTGTAAATAAGCTGTGTATACCAACTATGGGGTGCTCTTTGCCATGTGTGTATGGATATATATATATATATATATATATATATATATATATACATACACACACATACATATCCATGGCAAAGAGCACCCCAGTTGGTGTACAGCTTATTATTTATAATATGATACAGTATTTATGGGATAAATATATATGCGTGTGTGTATATGTGTATGTATACAGTATATACAGAACAATGCTATAAACATCATGTATGAATATGTATCATGTATGAATATGTGCAGGTATATATGTGTATAAAAAATGGGAGTCTTCAGGCGTAGGCCCGGCAAGCTATATAGTGCTTCTCCCTAGCCCTTTTCGGACAATGCTGCAACAGCAGCTGGTAAAACTTGCGATTTATGACCATTGTCATGTGTCCAATATAAAAATTAACTGAACTGAAAACAAGAATGTTATTCATCCTCTTTCTTCCAGTGCTGCTGTATCTTGTTTCGCTTCATTTTAGTCCTGATGGCTCTGGATTCTCTGTAATACACACAAACAGAAATACTATTTCAATCAACCTCATGGAGAAATAAAGAAGAAATTGCATCAGATTGATGTCCAAATCTTCAGAATTTGGACATGAGACCATTCTGATCTTGTGAGCTCACGTTTCACTGCCCACATCATTCTGGCAAATCTCCATAGAGAGAAGTTTGTAATCTACGAGAAGAGGTGGTTTAGGTGTGACAACAGTGAGAAGCAACTGTTCATTTCAAAACACCAATGGCGGAGGTTAGCGTAGATGCTGCTATTAACATTAGTTATATCTGAAATGAAATGAGTTTCTTAATTGGAAGAGCAAAGAACAGCACTGAAGGTTTTCTTTCCTGTGGAAACTGTATTCGCTTTACTCCCGACCTTGTGGTGGAAAGAATTAGATTTACCTGAATAGAGGTTGATCCGATCACCTGCCAAATAGTTTTGAAAAAAGGGACATGAAATAAATCACAAGTAATCAAATGAATTAACAGCAAACTCACCAGTCATTCCAGCCAGTCATGCTCTGATATCTTCGATATGAGTGACAGGACCTTGGGATTGACTGCGAGACACTTCTTATTGCCTTGTTTGTGGACTTTTGAGCCCTTGTCCGGATTTATCTTGAACATGCATCTGTAGAGGAGTGGTACATAAAAGGATTGACATCGTTATCAAATGGTGTACATTTACACAATTCCGTTCATTCTCACATTGGTGGGCCTTGGCTGCATACCGTGATACTGCTATAGCCTATGTGTGTGCTGCTCTCAATGAATGTTTGAAAGAATGGGCTCTGTCACTCATGCCCTGCCTTCTGCACTGCATTGATTCACTCTCAAACTGCTACAAGGACTTTATGATTAAAAGTTCATTATGCTGCGGTTAGGTGGCCGAGCGGAGATTGCGTTCGTCACCAACCCCGGAGCTGTGAGCTGGATTCGCCTGTTCGAATCCAGCTCGAATCCAGCTCACAGCTCCGGGGTTGTCACCAGCTTGGCTGGCCGTCTGCACTAATACAATTGGCTGTATTAGAGGGTGGGAGAAGCTGGCGGGGTGGGTCCGGGTCGTTGTAAACAGCGACTCCTACAGTTCGGTCGGGGCGCCTGCTAAGCGCGGATAGGACTTGAGGGGGATAGTGTGATCCTCCCACACGCTACGCCCTCTCGATGAGAATCCGCGCTGCCAGGTGAAAAGAAGCGGTGATTGGCTGGACGTGTGTCGGAGGAAGCACGTGGTAGCCTCCACTCTCCCAGATGATCTGACTGTGGGGGGTAAGTGCGCAGCGACCAGGAAGGGACTGGGAATTGGCATACGACTAACATTGGGATGGGAGAAAATCGGAGGAAAATGGAGGGGGAAAAAGATAAAAAAAAAAAAAAAAAAAAAAAAGTTCATTATGCTGGTAAATGAATAAAAAGATGAAAAAAATATACAATTACCTTTGAAGAAACTCCATTGTTGCACCCAGCTCTACAGGATAGTCGATGTTGAGGGCATAATAGATCATGAACATGGCATTGACTGCTTCAGTGAACGTTGAGACTCCATCATTGACCACCACCTGGTCCACTGCTACCATGAAGACAGATGCAGTCAGTGGGCTTTGTCCTGTGAAGGTATGACAGACACACGCGCACACACACACACACACACACACAGAAAAATAGACAACACTGAGCTGACAAGTTTTAACATTAGCCAAAATGCGGGCGGCTAGGTGGCGCAGTGGGCAAGGCGTTCGCCACCAATGCAGGAGATGCTGGGTTCGAGCCCAGCTCTCGGCGTTGCTACCAGCTTGGCTGGTTGTTCATACTAATACAATTGGCAGTATTAGGGGGTGGGAAGCTGGTGGGTGGGGATTGGACATTGTGGACAGCGACTCCTACAGGTCGGTTGGTGCGCCTGCGCAGTAGAATCAGGAAGCAACGAGGGCGGCGTGTCTCTCCCACGCAGACCCTCGCCGCTGAGAGATCACGCTGTGCAGGTGAAAAGATGCGACGGCTGCCTCCTTGAGTACCGGAGGGGACACGTGATGCAAGGCTTCGTCCACATTGCAGCCGGCTTGTGGGAGGCATGGCCTAACAGCGTTCGAGACAGGGGAGGGTAGGGGGAAGGGTAGGGTAATTGGACAATACGAAATTGGGGACGGGAGAAAAATTGAAAAATGGGGAGAAAAAGTAGATAAAAAAAAACATTTATTTTTCGATAATTCACCGCTGTCATGGGCAACGCGCAATAATGACCGCTGTCAGGGGCAACAGAGCGCTATTGACCAATCACAATCAAGCATTTTGATCGCAGTCACGAAAGCTAAGCATTACCATTATGCACAACTGCACTACATCAGTGCAATCAAGTCCACACACCTGCCGGGTGCCGGCGATGACAGAGGAGCCACAGAACAACTGAGTCTGCATTTGATCTCATCTTGTCGATGGTGTAAAATGAATTAGGTATATTGTTAGTAAGTTAGCCATGTAATAAGCGGGATAATGTATAGCTATACTCTGTCAATGTCGCAAAATAATTGACCTTCACTGGGTTTAGAACACCTCGGCTGTGCCTCGGTGTTCCAGAACGCAGTGTCTGTCAATTATTTTGCGACAATGACAGAGTATAGCTATACATTATCCTTTACTTAACTTACCACACAGCAATATGCATGGGGTTGTGGGAAGATCCTGAGAGTTCACATCTGCTGCAAGATCGGTATCGTCAACATTTATGAGCATCTTGTTTTGGTCTTCTTTGAAGTGAGCTAAAAGCAGTAACACAGTCCCAACGGAGTCATCACAACCCGCAGCCTGGATTTGAGGTTGGAGTTTTCCTGCAACACTATCTCTTTCTGGGCGCAGACACTTGAAAAATCCCAGGACTCTTTTGTATTTTACATTCATGGCCTCTTGGAATTCTTCATTTATCTGGACCCCAGTCAGTTCATTGAAATGAGCCTTCAAGCCAGTTGTGTTGAAAAGATAGGGCCATTCTTTTTTCAAAGTCCGTGTGTCTTTCTCATCTAGGACATCTCTTCTCTGGGAGGCAAACGTGTTAGTCATCAATGCTTCTATTTTCTTCTCATCTTTCTCATTTTCCTCAAACATTTTATGTAGGTCCTCTTTCATCTTCCTCTGTGATTCGTCATTTGCAGCACGCAGTTGAGGTTCTGGGTTCACACATCCATAAGACATTTTCCTTCGTGTCTTTCCCTTGTCAACACTGCTGGGAGTCATCGTTGGTGGACCTATCCTTTTGTGGTTGTCCACTCTGCATTGTAGTTGTTTTGCTAGAGCATCGTAGCCACTACCTATGACTTGATCCTCAATCACATCCTTGAATGACTTAGGATACTCTTGTACCATCTTGCGGGCAATTTCATTCAAATGTTTCTTTTGAGGATGTTTGCAGACAACCAGGATTTCTGCGGAAATCAACCTGACTATTTCTCTTCTATCCCTCGCCGTTGGCCGCTCTTCATTCTCCAATATTTTTTGTATATTCGACGGCATGATGTTCCACTGTATCTTGAAACTGAAGTGCCAGTTATTGTCCAGTGCTGCTGTTCCCTTCTCACGGCTGATGGAGCACTCATTGGTGGAGGACAATGAGGACATCGGCAGACCTGGAATACAGTAAGCCATAATTAGCACAGATATGAGAGATTGGTTGTTTTGCCTCTGAGACAATATCATTTATATTTTAAATGAAACAATGAACTATGAGGTAAAAGTTCAGAATGTCTGCTTTCAATTCATGTGTTGTTTTTTAACATACATTGAACCATTTTAGAATAGTGCCATTCTGTATGACAGGTGTTTATTTTTTTTTAAACACATTTACATAGTCAGTAAGAACAGTTTTGGGCCGACCATTTACCAATTGAATTCAACATCCCCAACAGTATACATGGTAAATGTACGCACGTTTATTTGTGATGGGGCATAGTCTTGGCGTGAACGGAGGTGACAAGGAGCTTGTAGGCGAGCAGGAGTCAAACAGCGCATCCGCATTTCTGTCTGGAGTGTTGTTGGGAAAGTCTGTAGAGGGGTCCAAAATGGTAGTGAATGATAACGTTATTTTCAAAACAGGCACAGAGGAGTATTATCATATTGTTTGGACCACCACCTCTGCAAGTACACTACTCAGTGCGACCATGGTTGGATGTTAACAGTGAAGACGGCAACAAATTGAGCCCACAATATGAAACTCACATTTGAAGCTTAAATCAGTGTATTTAAGGGGGGTAGGCTCCCAGATTTCTATGTACTTTTTATTATAATCTCTGCATTTGTCATAATGTCTCGATGGTAATCAATAGATTATGATGATAGGTGCATTCTGGTTCGGCTTCTGACGCACAACTAGGCCGTCCAATTAAACCTGCTGGTTTGAGTTTTGATTGGGTGGAGGTAAATCTTCCCCTGACCCCTTATCCATTATGGATTTTGATTTGACATCATAATTTATTGATTACCATCGAGACATGACAAATGCAGAGGTTATAACAAAAAAAAAAGTACACAGTACATTTCACAGAGTAAATTCTACTCAAACTGAGTACATTTGACTCAAACTGAGTAAGATTTTACCCAAACCAGTTTGAGTAAAATGTACTCAGTTTGAGTACAATTTACTCAGTTTGAGTAAAATTTACTCTGTGAAATGTACTGTGTATATCTGGGAGCCTACCCCCCCCCCCCCCCCTTAATAGGAGAACCCATTAGAACCCTAATACTTGAACTCATTCCATGTGTACCTCATTAAGGCAGCAGCTAATTATGTAATGAGCACAGTGCAATCTCCTTTCTGGTCGTAACAGACCTCTCAAGTATTGTCATTTGAAAGGAAAGTGTGCACAATGGTTTTACTTACTGCCGCTAGAAGAAAAAATGCCTGAACTGGCAGGAAAGGCTGTAGACGGGCTACTGGAATCTTCTTCCGATTCTCTGCGGTTGTAACCTAAAGATAGATACTTTATTAATCCCATTTTGTTAAACAAAAGTCAGTTTGACATACACTCTACTATATAAAAATGAAGACATGCTCAAATAGAGTGACAGTCAATGTTTCACTTACGCTTGGCATGAGCAAGTAACTTTCTGGATTCCACCGGCTTCAGTACACCTTCAAGTTCATGCGGTTGCAAAAACTGTAGATCGTCCACACTAGTCACTCCGAGGCCGTCAAGTAAATCCAGTAGTAAAGGTTGTAGTCCAGAGCCTGGAAGCACGGCATTTATGTAACTGGCCAGGTCACCCATGACTACAAAGAAAGATAAACACAGCTTGAGCCCAGATTTAGCTAAAAGCTAGCAGGTGAAAAGATGCGACAGGCTGCCTCCACATGTATCAGAGGGGACATGTGATGCAAGGCTTCGATCCTCCCTACAACCGACCAGTGGGGGGCATATGCAAGCAACAATCAGGACAGGGGAGGGAGAATTGGCACAAGAGGTAAATTGGGATGGGGAGAAAAATCACAGAAAGGGCAGAAAAAGTAGAAAAAAAAAAACAGTAATGAAAGCTGTTTAGGATGGTAGTTCAATGCTAAATAAATACGGCTGTTTTTATTGGCTCACCTGGGGTGGCATTGGCTGAGGGGCACAGCTGTTTGATGCCAGCTCCTCCTTGCAGTGTGTGGAAGTGTGTGAAGACACTGAACGCCCAACTGCTGACACCTATCCTGCCACTTTGCCTGAGTCTGTCCTCAGTGTGTGTGTGTGTGTGTGTGTGTGTGTGTGTGTGTGTATGAGAATGATTTGGATGCCTATACTACATGTTATATATGCCTCGTGCAGCAATTTAGAATTTAGAATGTATGTACCCAATCAATTATGAATCGAATCATTACTCCCAAGAATCAAGATCAAATATAACTGAGATTCCCATCCCCTCCCCAACTAATCAGCCACCCCATATATCGTCAGTAGCGAATTCAGTAAGCTACTGATCCAGAACACTGTGTTTAAGGGACAGGACTCTCATTCCACATAGACTATATGCAGCTAGTGGATAAAAGTCCAAACACTGTTCAGCATTGATGCAAACCATTTGTCTAGCTGCTTCTCCAAGGTTATAGAGGCCATACTCTGCCAGATAGGATGACGAGTGTGGTATCACCAGGAAGTACACACACTTGTTTTCCTTCATCAGAATGAGCTCAATTTGTCCAAATTCCACTGACTCTTCATTCTTAATGCATAGAAAATAGCCTTTCCTATACAGGGTACCCTTCCACTGCACTTCTGTGGACACCAACTCAGGATGTGGGAGCGAGCTTGCTTTAACCGCATCACGCACTTGGTCACTGTACAAGTCAGTGTGGTAAGGAAACATGTTTTTTACTTGCAAAGTTGCAGGAAAGAAAGAGCTGGAGTTCAGATATGACTGAAGCAGCTGATGATTGTTTGCAAGTGTCTTACACACATTTTTGAAGTTCTGTGTCCTCCTTATGCATCTTTTGAAGTATGAGTGTTTGCTCTCAAACCTCATTGTCCACAACCGTATGAGCGGACCAAGTTTCACGATCAAAGAGGGATAGTGGACGAGGTAGTGATGTTTTGGTTTGAGTTTCTCTGTGGGAAATAGTTGTTTCCTTGTTTCAAGATAATCTTGAATCTGAACATTGAGGAAACAGATTTGAGGTACAGATATCTTGGGGGCACAGACCAACTTACAAAGCTCTTTCAGCAAGATCAGTAACTGCCACACTGGATCCTTAGTATCCGACATCTTATCCCCAATAATCACTGGTAGAAGTCTCAAAAGACACCAATTCTCAGCCGCCTGACCACCAATCTTCATACCACTTATACTTACTTCACAAGGAGCAGAACCAGCATCAGAACCCACATATTTGAACTGTGCGATTCGTCGGTTCAGCTGTGTGTATGTGAACCATTTCTTCACCTTTACAAAATACCTCAAGTAAAGGGTAAGGTCATAGGCTACTACGCCTTCAAACAAGTCATGGCCTATGCATGGTGGGAGCCCTGGCTGGCATACATGGAAATACTTAAGAGAGTTGAAAACAGAGTCAAACTTGAGTCCCTTTACATGTGTTGCCTCAGAGTCCTGTAGTTGTCGCAGTGCTTCCTTGTAGGTCTCAACTGTTCTTACCGGAAACCGGTCTGTCGGGTTGTCCATTTTATTTGTAGGGACTAAGCAATACCTGCAGCAGTGACTTGCAGTACTGAAATTCTCAGTAAAGCCACCGATCGAGTGAGAGCCTAAATTGTCCCCCAGAATACATACGACTGTTGCCCGCACCACCTGGCCAGATGAAGTGACCAGTCCATGCCTCTCAAGTTCTCTAATATCTGACAGCATCCGTGCAAACAACTTTTCATGTGCAAAGTACTTAAAGTACCTCTCAGGACACAGAAGCAAAAGCTGCAAGTTGTCAACACTAGAACGATAGATGGCCTCGAAGTTGGCAAGTGTAAAGTAAACTCCTACAATTTTGTGCTTCTTCTTTGATGATCCAAGAGGGTTCACTACCTCAAATGCATCCTGGTACAAGATAAGCTTTAAGCTTATACCTGGCTCCATGAATAAGTCGTTGGACTTGAAAACAGATCCATCGCAAATATCAGTGAACACATTAGTAGAAGCAGCATTATTTTGTGGCTTCACACACTGTTGCCACACAACTGGGTCTTTTAACATGGATCGTAAAGTATCCTGAAGTGGGATATATTGTGCATAGCACTCCCTTCTATTCTCGTCTGTGCCAAGATAAATAGCCTGTGGGTGCACATATGAAAAGTTCTTTTGGAAGAACATCTTTCTTCTGTGCCCAGTGGAAAGGTGAGAGCTGCACAGCGAATGCAAATCTGCTTCTCCCAAAATACTCAAAATACTGTCAATATCAGTCTCAGACAAGTTTGTTTTAGCTCCCATTAACTTTTTGAATTCCTTCTTAGTGTACCGATGACACGCATCATTCAAACTGTCAATTTCTTCAACAATAATCTGTATTGTTGATGATGGAATGAGGCATTTAGCCTGCAGACGCATGTAAAAAAGGCATAGATTTTTTTGATACAGGGCTCTCATTTCAGTGTCATCTGGCATGTCGTCAGATGAACTTGCTACATGACTTTCATCTAAATCCCTTTGCACCTCAGCGGAATCCTGAGTAGACTGCGATTGTGTAGGGCCAGGGGTTACAAACAACTCTGTTTGATTAATATGCAACCGTGCGATATGGCTAGTGAATGATGATTTTACTTTATAGGTTTTGTCACAATTTGCAAATGGACATTTTACTGTCTCTTTTTTCAATATATGCAATTTCAGATGTGCAATGACATCCCTGAGATTAGTATATTGCTCCTGACAACTTGCGGCCTCGCATTTGAATGAACATCCTATATAATTTCTTTGAGAAGCAGAGATGGTCCTGTGGTCACGGTACATATGTTTTTTCAAAGCAGTATACTTCAGAAACTGATGTTTGCAGTCAGCCACACCACAAGGGAATTGCTTGTTTGCTTCATGTCTATGAAGTAACTGATGGTCAACATAACGTTTAAGCGATTTGAATGACAGGCCACAGGACCTACATTTACATGTATGACCAGGCATTTTTCAGAAGTTAAGTATTCCCTCAAATCTCATGTTACATCTAACAATTCCAGGAAGTTCTGTGTGTGCATGTGTATATAACCTGTCCTAAATCTGCAGATAGGCTAAATGTTGCAACTGATGAAGCGGAACTGCAATCCAAACTGTTGAGACAAAATAAGTGGAAGTGAAGCACAAATAAACTTCAAAAAAGGTTATTTCTAGTGCCGTCAGGCAATTAAAAAAATTAATCTAATTAATCGCATTTTAACCGCATAACCATTTTAGGCCTGATATTTTATATTCTATAATCATATTTCAAATTGCATGCGTCCGGATGGCAGAATTCAGTACTGTATCTACAAAACCTTCTGTTGTATTTTTGTTCAATAAACAATGTGGACTAGGCCAACAGTGACTTTCATGAAGAATGGGGAAAAAAAGTATTGAAATTGACCCAGTTTTAGCGTTTTTATCAAACATTTTGTCTGCCCAACACAATCACTGCACGTGCATATTTTAATCAATGGTTCATATGTAATCGAAATGATCGTCACAACAGGTGCAGGGCACCAGGGGGCGCTGAGAGTCACACACAGCTAGTGGCATGGCACTGATATATGCTTGCTACTACTAGCCGAATGAAAATGTATCTGTTTCACCTAACACTATTGCTCCGTGATTATAGCCACCCATCTCTAAAGCCACAACCACGTTACCATATTTGTAATAATGTAAATCATTGTGTCGTTGTACACATATTGTGTTTATAACTTAGCTAACTTAGCTAACATAGCTTAGCTTGGTAGCTATTGTGCTAACAAAATATCCCGACATCCGGCTCGCTGGCCGGCATGAACGGCCGACCCAAAATGGTTCTCTCCTCTCTGTACACCCCGTCCCCACGGGTACCCTGCCGGGGGGCCATGGACGCGACAACGGCGACAATGGTGGCAGCCTGTAGGGCATAGATATCTATAATAGAATATAGATGTCTATGCTGTAGGGTGCTCGAGCCCGTAAAGGCTAGTGGTTCACGATAGCTATGAGCTAACAACGGCCGCCGCTGTTGTCGCGTCCACAAGCTCCTCCGCAGGACACCCGCGAGGACGGGGGCACACAAAGAGGAGAGAACCATAGGCTAACGTCAGTGTAGTGGTCCTGACTGTAGGCAGCAGGGACGGCGGAGCTATATACTATATAGGCTAACTGTGATGCACCTAGTGGGCCACCATTGAACTAGTACTATGACCCGGACGGGCAAGGCATTTCCTGAAGTGACGTCACGGCCGTGCTAGCTTTTAGATTCGGCTCATTAATATGCACCTGGCTGTAGTGACGTCGGCGTTTGATAAGCTTTTTTGATTCGCACGTGCATGTTATTCGTGTGTGGACCTTTTTAACTCTTTCAGAGTGGCATTTCCGGTGTCAAATGGAAAAAAATAAATAATGAAATTATATACCAATGATGTAAACTACCCATAATTGATCAGTAGGGTTTAACCTGGAGGTTGGGCTTTAATCATCTTTAGGATAGAGGGGGGTATCATGCACCCCCCGGAAATATACTTCTAACCAGTGTTTCTAGATTTGAAAGTTGTCAGAGTGTCCCATGTATCATTTATATGCAAATTAAGGACATGATTATCAAAAAACCGCAAACAAATCTGTTTAATATATCTCAGCCAATATTGCAGATAACTGAACCAATTTGGACAAGTCAATCAGGGCAAGCTTATTTGACGCATATCTCGCCTAGAAAGGCTTTCGAAATAGTGAAATGCCATTTGATGGTAGAAATTCGTTTGTTTTCACTCATAAGATGGCGGCGGTCATAAGATGGCGGCGGTCTCGTAACAATAACCTGCAAACCATCCACGTGGTACATACATGTACATAGGCACCGCTATACTATAGGTGGCAGTGAGATCCTGCTGTAACAACCTCTGTGGAAATATTATCACATTTAAAAAAAGATAAAATCTCCTAAGTTTTAACCTTAACCTAAACAAACGTATTGCTGAAAATATACACTCTATGACTGCTGTCATATACTGCAGAGAACTCTTTCATGGCAAATAAGTAATCTGGTCTTTCCAAAGACATGCGGGACACGTGTGCACGAATACACCTTAAATGATTTTCGAATATAATGCAAAGTTTTGTTCATATTGATTCTACCAAGTGTATACTTTTTATTTCTGAATTTCCCATTCTTAATTCTTACATGTGTGCATGAACACATTCATTGCTTTAGCTGCTTTGCACGAACAAACATGTACGCTAGCATATTGTTACGGTAAAATACGTGGAAATGTACATTTTAAGACAAGACGACAGTCGCAGATTTCTATTATATAATGACTATTTGAAAACAATGACTTAATATAAATGTCTTACTGGGTCGGGTCTTGCTGCTGTTCCTGTCTTTCAGGGCGGAAAAAGGTATTTTTTTTGTGTAATGACGATTTATATAAGAACCTCCCATGCGCAGAACAGCTTGCATAGGTATCTGTGTCTTTTGCCGGTAGCTAAATGACAATGTAATTATAATGTGATTGATTGATTGATTGATTGATTGATTGATTGATTGATTGATTTAAAAGTTTATTAACAGATTGCAGAATGGGTACAGTGCAGTACAGCTCAATACATACAATTGTTAAGGGGATGCAGACCAGAGAAAGACTTCCCCCATTTTCAATTCATCATATGTACACGACTTACAGATAGACAGTACTGCTACATCTATACATTTATGACATACCAGATTTGCAAATACAGTACTGTTTGTGATACAAAAAGTGTCCAGAAAAAGAGTGTATATACATTTGATGTCGAAACTGTATACATTGGAGGAGGTTGGGTAGGTGGGGTGGGGTTGGGTGGGGTGGGGGGGGGGGGGCTGTACATTGGAGGTGGGGGGGGGGGGGTTGGGGGGGGGGGGGGGGGGGACAACTGGGTTAGGAAATGTTTCAACTCATTCAGAACGCAGCGGCCCGCCTGATCTCAAACCTACCGAAGTCGGCCCATGTCACCCCACTTCTTAGGGACCTGCACTGGCTCCCCATTGCTGCACGAATCCGCTTCAAGGCCCTCGACCTAGCATACCGTGCGGCAAAGGGAACCGCTCCCGCCTACCTCCGATCAATGGTTTCTAACTACACACCCTCAAGACCCCTACGCTCTGCATCTTCTGGCCGCCTCAGACCTACTCCTATCCAAGCTCCGGGAGGGTCATCAAAGAGAAGTCGCCTATTCTCAGTCCTTGCCCCACAATGGTGGAATGAACTATACCCACCCCAGTTAGGACAGCCGAAACACGTCCAATCTTTCGCCGTCGACTAAAGACGCACTTCTTCAACCATTATCTGAATTAAAAAAAAATTATCTAACCCTAACTAACCGTACTGTCATGCACTTGTCCTAATAAACTAACCAGCACTCAACACTTTGATGAACATTGTTGCTCAGCTTGTGCCCTTCCTGATGGCTTGTCGTACAGAACATGTAAGTCGCTTTGGATAAAAGCGTCAGCTAAATGACTAAATGTAAATGTAAATGTAAATTTGTAGGGGCCATGTTTCGAATTGCAGTATCCCGTATAGGTGTTCTTTGAGGGTGTTTTTGAAAGTGGGTAGTGATTCACATTCCTTTACAGCTTTGGGTAGGGCGTTCCACATTGATGTGGCATAATTGCGAAACGTGTTTAGTTCATTGTTTGAGCCGAATCTGGGTTTAACATGATTTGTTGAGCTTCCTCTAGTGGTTGTGGTATTCACTGACCTTTGGGAAGTATTTTGACATGTACATGGGTACCTTAGTCGTATAGTGTATCTTGTAGACCAGGCCCATTGCAAGTTGCTGTACTCTGTCGTCTACTCTAAGCCATCCTAGGTTGTCAAAGTGGGCAGGGGTGAGGTGGGTTCTGGGGGTAAGGTCAAGTAGTAGTCTGACCAGTTTGTTTTGTGATGTTTGTAATTTAGATTTAAGCGCCTATGAGGTGCTTTGGTACCATGAGGTGCACGCATAGTCGTAGTATATTGAATGAGGGCTCCTGCCAGAGTCTTCAGGGTATTCTTGTTTCTTGAGAGGAGATCCGGTACAAGAATCTAGTTCGTTGGTTGACTTTTTTTATTACATTGGATGCCATTTTGTCACAGGAAAGATTTGCCTCTAGGATGGAACCCAGGTAGGTAATTTCATCTTTCCTTGTGACAATATTGTCACCCATGCACTGCAACTGAGAAGCCGTCGGTCTTGCTGAGTTTGTTATTTGAACCGAAGAGAATGGACTCTGTTTTGCCCATGTGTAATGATAGTTTGTTATCAGCGAGCCATATGCAGATTTTGCCTATATAGTTCCGAGCTGAGGGTTTTTTCAACCTGCAACTTGTTCTTGTCAGAGACCAGCATGGCTGAGTCGTCCGCAAACAGGAACAAGTTGCAGTCACAGGCTGACGACATGTCATTTGCATAAATTAGGAAGAGTAGCGGTCCTAGTATGCTTCCTTGTGGAACACCACAGCTCACTGTGAGGGGGGGGGATAGAGTATACCGTTTACCTCTACCATCTGTTCTCTCCCCTCCAGGTAGGATTGCATCCAGCTCACTGATAAGCTATCAAAATCAATTGCTTTTAGCTTGTCAATCAGAATGGAGTGATTGACAGTATCGAAGGCCTTTTGTAGGTCCAGCATGACCATGCCGCAGTATTTGCCCGCGTCCACCTCTTGTTTGATGTGGTCGTTCAAATAGAGGAGGCATGTGTCAGGGAGCAGCTAGATATATAGCTTAGCACAAGGGCTGGAAGCAGTAGGGAGCAGCTAGCTATATAGCTTAGCACAAGGGCTGGAAGCAGTATAGGGACCAGCTAGCCTGCTTAGCACAAGGGCTGGAAGCAGTAGGGAGCAGCTAGCTATAGCTTAGCACAAGGGCTGGAAGCAGTATAGGGACCAGCTAGCATATAGCTTAGCATAAGGGCTGGAAGCAGTAGGGAGCAGCTAGCTATAGCTTAGCACAAGGGCTGGAAGCAGTATAGGGACCAGCTAGCTATAGCTTAGCACAAGGGCTGGAAGCAGTATAGGGACCAGCTAGCCTATAGCTTAGCACAAGGGCTGGAAGCAGTAGGGAGCAGCTAGCTATAGCTTAGCACAAGGGCTGGAAGCAGTATAGGGACCAGCTAGCCTATAGCTTAGCATAAGGGCTGGAAGCAGTAGGGAGCAGCTAGCTATAGCTTAGCACAAGGGCTGGAAGCAGTATAGGGACCAGCTAGCTATAGCTTAGCACAAGGGCTGGAAGCAGTATAGGGACCAGCTAGCTATAGCTTAGCACAAGGGCTGGAAGCAGTATAGGGACCAGCTAGCCTGCTTAGCACAAGGGCTGGAAGCAGTAGGGAGCAGCTAGCTATAGCTTAGCACAAGGGCTGGAAGCAGTATAGGGACCAGCTAGCCTATAGCTTAGCATAAGGGCTGGAAGCAGTAGGGAGCAGCTAGCTATAGCTTAGCACAAGGGCTGGAAGCAGTATAGGGACCAGCTAGCCTATAGCTTAGCACAAGGGCTGGAAGCAGTAGGGAGCAGCTAGCTATAGCTTAGCACAAGGGCTGGAAGCAGTATAGGGACCAGCTAGCTATAGCTTAGCACAAGGGCTGGAAGCAGTATAGGGACCAGCTAGCCTGCTTAGCACAAGGGCTGGAAGCAGTAGGGAGCAGCTAGCTATAGCTTAGCACAAGGGCTGGAAGCAGTATAGGGACCAGCTAGCATATAGCTTAGCACAAGGGCTGGAAGCAGTAGGGAGCAGCTAGCTATAGCTTAGCACAAGGGCTGGAAGCAGTATAGGGACCAGCTAGCTATAGCTTAGCACAAGGGCTGGAAGCAGTATAGGGACCAGCTAGCCTATAGCTTAGCACAAGGGCTGGAAGCAGTAGGGAGCAGCTAGCTATAGCTTAGCACAAGGGCTGGAAGCAGTATAGGGACCAGCTAGCCTATAGCTTAGCACAAGGGCTGGAAGCAGTAGGGAGCAGCTAGCTATATAGCTTAGCACAAGGGCTGGAAGCAGTATAGGGACCAGCTAGCTATAGCTTAGCACAAGGGCTGGAAGCAAGCAACTATAGCCTATAGTTTAGCACAAGGACTGGAAGTAGGGAGCAGCTAGCGCTCTGTAAAAAAATTAACTCTGACGCACAGAGATGAAATTGATGAAATTGAATTGGGTGATGGTGTTGGAGGTCTGACCCCCCACCCTGACCGCCTGGGGTCTTTCACTCAGAAAGTCCAGTACCCAGGCGCTCAGGGCGGAGCTCGGACCCAGCTCGATCAGCTTGTCCACCAGTCTGGTGATGGGGACTATGGTGTTGAACGCTGAGCTGTATGAACAACAGTCTCACATAGCCCCCCTTCTGACGGTCAAGGTGAGAGAGGGTGCTGTGCAGTACCTGGGAGACCGCGTCGTCAGTGGACCTGTTTGTCCTGTATGCAAATTGCATAGGGTCCATATCACTGGGGAGGGAGGCACAAATGTGGTCCTTGACCAGCCTCTCGAAACATTTCATGACCACAGAGGTGAGTGCCACCGGTCTGTAGTAATAACTGTGAATTGAACTTGCATTGCTGCACTATAGTCCATCCGTTGCAAGTCAACGCCCCCCCCCCCCCCTCCATCCATTAACTCAACTGGACTGTCACTGTAATATTTATGTACAGTTGTACAGTGTCCCCCACCCACCCCTCCTACCCAACCCCCCCACCCACCCAACCACCTCCAATGTACAGTCAGATTGGTTATTTTTGGTTGAGGTTGAAAAAGCTATGTTGATTCAATATTTAATTACAGATACCATTTCAACATTTGAAAAACTGTCGTTGAATCAATTTAGTAGATTCCCCCTCCCCTCCTCCCCCTCCCCTCCCCTTCGAGAGGGTATAGTCCTAAGCAACTCGCGAGACCTAGAAGATCTCACGGGACTTGAGGTATTCAAACACTTTGGCGCGATGGATGGTGTCTTCACTGACTGCTTGACAAATAGTCTGAGCCAAACTCCTTGGTAAGTCATTGACAATATTATGTATTATGCCATTCACATACCATAATCTTGCTGTCATCGTTTGACTACATGCTACTTTGTGAATTATTACCGTGGTGGCAACTAGTAGGCTAGAACGAAGCTTGTTAGCATTATTAGCTAACATGCTAGATGGTACTTAACTGGTAAGTGAGTTCTTATGGGAATAGTATGATTCCGTTCAGATACCATCACCGGGCTGTTATCGTTTGACTAAATGTTATCTCTGTGCCGTGGCAAATAGTTTGGAGCTTGTTTGAGCAAATAGTGATTCATATTATTATAGCTACTAACGTTAGCTAGCTATCATGCTAGCTAACGTTATTCTGCCATTTTGTTTCGTGATTAAAATGTACGTTTTTAATAGTTACATAAGCATTGTTGTAACTAGTGTTAACAAATACTTTATTATAGTTCAATTGTGTTAAACTTGGGACACAGCCATGGCTCTATTTTATTTCGTTTTGTATGTGAGGCATTTTAGCTTGCAGTTGTTGTGTTGCATTGTGGGTCTTCAGCACAAAGTAATCCCTTGCTGAGGGTAAGATGGTTTTCTGTCTGCTCAGACTCAGAATACTTAATTAACATGATCTGTGCTTCATAAAAAAACAGATATTATTTATCTGGTTTTGGTTATTTTGCACAGTAAATACTTATTCAGGCCTACCTGCAATTCAGAATTTAATCCAGCAGGGCGGCAGTGATGTTCATTCTGCCTTTTGTTATATATAAAAAATGGGGCTTTGAAAGACTGACATATTTGAACTTCTAGCTCCTGCTACTCTAAACATATATATATATAATATACACAGTCTTGATAAATTGCATACAAGGTTTTTTGAATATTTTGATCGTCTTCTTTTTAGAATTCGCTGGCAATCATCGCCGCTATCAAGGTGAGTTAACTAACACATTCTCAAATCATGTTTTGTTTTTACCACCAGACATGCGCTAGGTATATGGAGCTAGGTACACTTGCTACTGTAGGTTATATGGTGCTCATTGATAACTACTTTGATGGTGCTTATTTTTTCCTTATTTTGTTAATTATGTTGCTCTTTCTCTAGGAATGCCAATGTATAACTCCAGCCCCTATTACCACACTGCCATTGATTCAGCTCAGTAAGTATTATCTTTCAATTCAATATTGTCTGTCTCTCTCACCCCACTTCAAACTTCACACCTTTATCTGTGTTTTCATCTCTGTCTTTCTGTCTCTCTCACCTCGACCCCCTCCACTTCACACAACACCTACATTGCCAAAGCCTTTGTCATTTGATGACACAGCAGTGCTATGTCTGTCTCTCCCTCTATCTCCGTCTCCCTCTCTCACTGGCATAACATTTTTATTGTCGTATTCAATATTTCAGAGATTCTTCGCCAGAGGAACTTGAAGCCATTCCTGAATTACCACCAGAGACCAGCAGTTGCACGCAGGCAGAGACTGCCTGTAGCGTGAGTTGAATTTTATACACAAGTTCACTGGTGTTTATTCTTATATAAAACGTCTCTAAAGACGTATGTTTACCTTTGCATTGATTGGCGGATTTTTGACTGAAGACATTGGATCTTTCCTGCTCTCCCATCCAAGTCCCAGGTTGTAATGACGTAATCATGACACTTAGTTGATTTTGAGTAGACAATTACTCGTTGCATCTGGGCTCATAGTCATAGCCATATAGGAATGACCGCTACACCGTCGCGCCAATAGCGGCCGAGGGAGGGAGAGTTAAGCGATTTCTTTGTCATTCAGACAGATTCTCCTATCTGCACCTATCTGACACGTATAGCCACTGATGGTGGAGAAGTGCTGTCCAATTAGCCATTTTGGGGAAATTCAGGCATAAAATAATATTCTGTTGTGTGTCACTGTCAAACAA
>NC_140169.1:76920651-76950651 GCF_963971535.1 Notolepis coatsorum | reverse complement strand
CTATATATGATATTCAGACTCTAGATCTATTTGCAGAGCCAGATGAGATGAGGCAACCTGTGCGATTGGCTCTTGACAACTAATTTTGCACGTACTGTATAGGCTACAGACAGTATGTGTGTATGCGCGCACTGCGGGAGGTGGCCAGAAGCGCGCAACTAGCCAACTACTATTATTACTACTATATTAATACAGTTTTATCCATGGCAAAGCGCTCCAGCGCTTGAATACGGCCGGGGGATCCGCTCTATACAATGCAGACCCACGGCTCTCGTATTATAATGAGCCTGCGAGGCGTGTTATTATTAGAGTTAATAATATTGTATATTGTTTCCACTGCCTTTTTATTCTATTTTTACTTCTCCACTGTACTATAATTATGTGACCTGTACCTCTATGTCTTCTACTACCTGTACCTCCCCTCCCCCCGGCCCTCCCCATGCTGCTGAATTTATATTATTTTATGAATACAACGTTTAATGTTCGCTAACGTAGAGAAACGTCAGACGTAATTCGAGATACGTCAGACGTACTTCGAGATACTTCCGTACTTTCCGCCAATCAGCGCATTGCCCTGTCACAGGAGTAATAGTCCTGTGGCAGGGCGGAAGTTCCAATCTGGACCGAGGCTCCGAGTCTGCAGCTGGACCCTATTGGATCTCGCTGTACAGCGTTATTGAGATCAATATTGAATTTTTTCGCCATGGCATTCAAAATTCATATATACACCCATGGCCGCCTAGTTATAGTTGAAAGTGGGGGTGCAAGATTCTTTTTTATTCTTTTTTTTTATTTTATTTTTTTTACATTTAATGAACACCTGTATGTGCAATTTCCTGCAATATAGAGCCTTCAATCTTGACCAAAATAAAGCTGCTCTTTTCACTATAAAACTCAGTTTATATTGCAGTATGATAGCTATAATAATAATAACTTCACTGCGAGGGCTCTTTTAGCTAACGCTAGCTAGGCACGTATGATAGCCAATTACTATTATAATAATAATAATAATAATAATAACTTTCCCATCCTCCCAAAGCCCCTCCGGCCCCGTTCACATCCGCAGCGGCAGTACCAACAACAACAACAATTAATTGACGCTATCAATAGCCCCAGTGAGCGCGGCGGCTGGCTGAATGAATGAATGAAAACTTTATTTAACAGATTGCAGAATGGGTACAATACAGTACGGCTCAATACACACAATTGTTAAGGTGATGCAGACCAGAGAAAGACGTTTGTCTTGTTTACATCAGGGTCCATAGCCCCTTTCGTGACTGTGCTGCACCGAGTGAATCCACAGTCACTTGCTCCTCAATGGGAAACCAACCTAGATTTACCCTGAAGGACTGGTTCTGGCCGAACCGTTCGTTATACAAGTATCACAGAGACATTACAAATGTGCTCACAGTTGCACGAGGGTTTCGGACAGAGATACGGGATGGTGCGCAGGCGCTGTGATCACCCAACGGCGGAAATAATGCCGCTTTGAGCAGTTTATAAAAAAATATTAAAAATATTTATTAGCAACGCCGAGCTTTCAAACCATCCCGTATCTCTGTCCGAACATATACAGAAATAAATACAGTAAAAACATACATGACATCATGACATTTATGGCATAGGGACATACATGACATACAGGTATATACTGTAGTACTGTTACATTTGTGACATATACGATATGCAAATAATATACAGTACTGTTACCCAGAGATCCTAACAGAAAATATTATATATATATGATGGGGATGAGACTGTACATTAGGAGGAGGGGGGGGGGGGGGTGGACATTTACGGTGGCCAGTTTCGAATTGCAGTCTCCCGTAGGTGCTCTTTAAGAGCGGTTTTGAATGTGGGCAGGGGTAAAGTGGGTTTTAGGAGTGAGGTTAAGCAGTAGTCTGACCAGTTTGTTTTGTGATGTTTGTAATCTTGTTTTTAGTGCCTTTGAGGTGCTTTGGTACCATGAGGTGCAGGCATAGTCGTAGTACCCTTGAATGAGTACTGAGAGTACCCATGATTTTTGCCATTTTGTTATCGTGAAATTGGTATTAAATTTAATTCTGATTGGCATTAAAAAGTCTTAAAGCCTTAAATCTGACTGGGCTAAACCCTGGTTATTTTCAGCCCAATTTATTCATTTCACTGCAAACCATCTGATCAATATATCACCCATACTACATAAAGCATTTACTGACGATCACGTAATTATAAACGCCGCCCCCCCCCCCCCTTTCCTCCGTGCATGATGACGCATAACGTATACGATCATATACAGTTGAATTTTTTAATATAGCGTGTCTAGGGAATAAACGGCAATCGATGCATTTAGGTCTATAACTCACGTTCTAGGAATTACTACAGGAAATGATAAAACATACTTATATTCTAGAAGGTATTTTTGTATTTTTGTATGAATGAAAAAGTATAACGTTCCTACATCCTGAACAATAGATAATCGATGTTGAATGCAGGCATTAAAGTGTTCCGTCTCAAGACGGATTTCCGTCAATTTGATTGGGGAGATCCGTCAATTTGATTCGCAGTCTAACGGAATTGACTACCTGGTATAATATGATTTGTAGATGCATACAGATTGAAACAAAATTGAGCCAATCAGAGGCGCCAAATATCATGAAAAGGGAATTTTTTCTACCGAGGCGGCGCCAAGCAGTCATCACTCAGGGACTCGAGTGGTTGCAGCTGGAGGCTATTGGGCGAGTGACATTTGCGAGGTCTGTCCGCCACATGGCAGGGTAACAAAATAGTTGTGTCCCCTGCTGTGGTTGTGAGTATAGTATACGTTTATTAGCTTAACTCCGTAGCAACATCACACAGGTGTATCTGTAGACAGTCTCCTCCCCACCGTATATATCTTTTTTCCTACCACCCACCCCCTCCTAATGTACAGTCCCGGACTTTCCAGTGAATCATAGTGTCCTTTTTTTTCATTTTCCCAGATGCACCATGCACCAAGGATCCAGCTGATTACTGCCAATCTGGAGGATTGTTCCTTATCTGCTCTTCACTTGTGCCACTGATTCATTGACCTTTTGTGGTGTGGTATGTTTTGATTTTTACTTAGTAATACACTGTATAGTTGGGATTCTGAATTAAACAGTATAATGTTCACATATATTATGGAGCCCCCAGGGGTCGGGAGAATATTGTGGAAAACAATATAAAACTGAAATGGTAAAGCTAAAAAACTGTAGACCTGACCACAACCCCCTCGGTTCAACAGCACAATATGTTGCTTTCTCTGCTTTTAAAAGTTGAAATCATCTGATGACATTGAAGGGATAGTTCAGAATTGTGGACATAAAGTTTAATTTACTACTTGGCCATTATGTTATGTTCAATGGACTGCACTTATATAGCAATAGCGCTTTTATCCAAAGCGCGTATGGCCTCTCATTCACCTATTCACACACATTCACACACCAATGGTGGCAGCTGCCATGCATATTGATCCATAAATAGTGTTTAGATTGTACTTCTATAGGTTTTTAACTTTACATACTGTATTTAAACATTATATTTGAACAAACACTGCAAGCTAAAGTTTTAAATCATTTGAATCTGTTTTATACAGCACACTTGCTTCCAAAATAAAGCAGTTTTACAATCCTGATCGTTTGTTAACACTTGAAGCTTTTTGTTTCTAACAATCTGTACAATAAAAGTGTTTCTCTGCTGAACTTTAAGTTCTGTCACTTAATTGAAGGAGTTTGATTGTAATAATTATGGGAAAACCTGTAAAATAACAGTGTTTCACTGCTGAACTTTAAGTTCTGTCACTTTATTGAAGGAGTTTGATCGTAATAATTGAGGAAAAACCTGTGAAATAACAGTGTTTCACTGCTGAACTTTGAGTTCTGTCACTTAATTGAAGGAGTTTGATTGTAATAATTATGGGAAAACATGTAAAATAACAGTGTTTCACTGCTGAACTTTGAGTTCTGTCACTTAATTGAAGGAGTTTGATTGTAATAATTATGGGAAAACATGTAGAATAACAGTGTTTCACTGCTGAACTTTGAGTTCTGTCACTTAATTGAAGGAGTTTGATTGTAATAATTATGGGAAAACATGTAAAATAACAGTGTTTCACTGCTGAACTTTGAGTTCTGTCACTTAATTGAAGGAGTTTGATTGTAATAATTCTGGGAAAACATGTAAAATAACAGTGTTTCACTGCTGAACTTTGAGTTCTGTCACTTAATTGAAGGAGTTTGATTGTAATAATTCTGGGAAAACATGTAAAATAACAGTGTTTCACTGCTGAACTTTAAGTTCTGTCACTTTATTGAAGGAATTTGATTGTAATAATTCTGGGAAAACATGTAAAATAACAGTGTTTCACTGCTGAACTTTAAGTTCTGTCACTTTATTGAAGGAGTTTGATCATAATAATTTAGGAAAAACCTGTGAAATAACAGTGTTTCACTGCTGAACTTTAAGTTCTGTCACTTTATTGAAGGAGTTTGATCGTAATAATTTAGGAAAGACCTGTGAAATAACAGTGTTTCACTGCTGAACTTTGAGTTATGTCACTTAATTGAAGGAGTTTCATCGTAAATGTAGGGAAAACTTGTGAAATAACAGTGTTTCACTGCTGAACTTTAAGTTCTGTCACTTTATTGAAGGTGTTTGATCATAATAATGTAGGAAAAAACCTGTAAAATAACAGTGTTTCACTGCTGAACCTAACCTGTCAATTAACAGTGATTCTCTGTTCTCGGGTTCTCAAATAATAAACAGAATTATCTGTAAATTTATTGCTTTTCCACTTTATTTTAATTAGGGTATTTCAATGTAAATTTTACACTAATTCAATGTCCCCAAACTGCCAGACTTTTACCGTTTTTCTACCGATTTTTTTTTTACAGTGTAGGGATTTATCATTGGGAATATTATCAGCTATTGTAATAATTCTCCCTCATGAACATTGGCAAGCTTTCCACTTTTGCACAAAATGAGTTCCCTTCTATCACTGACATTATTGTTTGAGCATTTTTGGTTGAAATAAAGTTAGTTATAAGTTAAAAAAATGTATTTGTTGTTAAAAAATAACTACACTTACCAGTAGACAGTAGAGCCTGTCGTTCAGTGCTGTCGCCTCATACAGCCAGGAGTCTACGCGGTGGTGACGTCAGTCAGCAGCCAAAGTGAAGTGTAGTTCCTCAGTGAATGAAAACATAAATGTTATTACTTAGCTACTTTTACGATTAATTGCAAATCTTTTCATGTTGAGCTATAGATTGTGGATTGTGAATACACACAGAAAGGTACACCGTGCATAAATGTTCACGCTTTATTTGTTTTAAACAAGACGATTTAGAAATAAGTCCATTGGAAATACATGGCAATTTCAAGGAGGGTGGACCGTGCAACACCAATGACGTAACCACTACACCTCCCTATAGACCAGGAAGTAACCACTACACCTCCCTATAGACCAGGAAGTAACCACTACACCTCCCGCGTCTATACTTTCCGTAGCCGCATTTCTGCAGGACGCTCTCTGATTGGCCGACGTCAGTTTCTACACTGGTTAAGCTTGGCACTCTTTCGAAGTAGGTTAAGGTTAGAGTTTGTCTTAGAGCGTGACGGCAAGTTCTTTCGACGGTTAAGCTTAGGCACTCTTTCGAAGTTGGTTAAGGTTAGAGTTTGTCTTAGAGCATGGCGATAGAATGCCAGGTAGTTTGCAGGCTGTTCGACGCGGAAATGGGCAAAGACACAGCTCGTCACGCGATTGGGCAAACATGTCAGAGGCCAATCAGAGAGCGTCCTGCAGAAATACGGCTACGGAAAGTATAGACGCACACCTCCCTATAGACCAGGAAGTAACCACTACACCTCCCTGTAGACCAGGAAGTAACCACTACACCTCCCTGTAGACCAGGAAGTAACCACTACACCTCCCTGTAGACCAGGAAGTAACCACTACACCTCCCTGTAGACCCCCTCCTTCAGAGCAATAGACCTCCTCCTTCAGAGTAATATACCTCCTCCTTCAGAGTAATAGACCCCCTCCTTCAGAGTAATAGACCTCCTCCTTCAGAGTAATAGACCTCCTCCTTCAGAGTAATAGACCTCCTTCAGAGTAATAGACCTCCTCCTTCAGAGTAATATACCTCCTCCTTCAGAGTAATAGACCTCCTCCTTCACAGTAATAGACCCCCTCCTTCAGAGTAATAAACCTCCTCCTTCAGAGTAATATACCTCCTCCTTCAGAGTAATAGACCCCCTCCTTCAGAGTAATAGACCCCCTCCTTCAGAGTAATATACCCCCTCCTTCAGAGTAATATACCCCCTCCTTCAGAGTAATAGACCTCCTCCTTCAGAGTAATATACCGACTTCAGAGTAATATACCCTCTCCTTCAGAGTAATATACCCACTCCTTCAGAGTAATACTCCTCCTTCAGCGTAATAGACCCCCTCCTTCAGAGTAATAGACCTCCTCCTTCAGAGTAATATACCGACTTCAGAGTAATATACCCCCTCCTTCAGAGTAATAGACCCCTCCTTCAGAGTAATAGACCTCCTCCTTCAGAGTAATAGACCTCCTCCTTCAGAGTAATATACCTCCTCCTTCAGAGTAATAGACCTCCTCCTTCACAGTAATATACCTCCTCGTTCAGAGTAATAGACCCCCTCCTTCAGAGTAATAGACCCCCTCCTTCAGAGTAATATTCCCCCTCCTTCAGAGCAATATACCCCCTCCTTCAGAGTAATAGACCCCCTCCTTCAGAGTAATATACCCCCTCCTTCAGAGTAATAGATGTCCTCCTTCAGAGTAATAGACCCCCTCCTTCAGAGTAATAGACCCCCTCCTTCAGAGTAATAGACCTCCTCCTTCAGAGTAATATACCGACTTCAGAGTAATATACCCCCTCCTTCAGAGTAATAGACCCCTCCTTCAGAGTAATAGACCTCCTCCTTCAGAGTAATAGACCTCCTCCTTCAGAGTAATATACCTCCTCCTTCAGAGTAATAGACCTCCTCCTTCACAGTAATATACCTCCTCGTTCAGAGTAATAGACCCCCTCCTTCAGAGTAATAGACCCCATCCTTCAGAGTAATATTCCCCCTCCTTCAGAGTAATATACCCCCTCCTTCAGAGTAATAGACCCCCTCCTTCAGAGTAATATACCCCCTCCTTTAGAGTAATAGATGTCCTCCTTCAGAGTAATAGACCCCCTCCTTCAGAGTAATATACCTCCTCCTTCAGAGTAATATACCTCCTTCAAAGTAATATATCCCCTCCTTCAGAGTAATATACCCCCTCCTTCAGAGTAATAGACCTCCTTCAGAGTAATAGACCTCCTCCTTCAGAGTAATATACCCCCTCCTTCAGAGTAATAGACCTCCTCATTCAGAGTAATATACCGACTTCAGAGTAATATACCCCCTCCTTCAGAGTAATATACCCTCTCCTTCAGAGTAATAGACCTCCTTCAGAGTAATAGACCTCCTCCTTCAGTGGAATAGACCCCCTCCTTCAGAGTAATAGACCTCCTCCTTCAGAGTAATAGACCCCCTCCTTCAGAGTAATATACCTCCTCCTTCAGAGTAATAGACCCCCTCCTTCAGAGTAATATACCTCCTCCTTCAGAGTAATATACCTCCTCCTCCTTCAGAGTAATAGACCTCCTCCTTCAGAGTAATAGACCTCCTCCTTCAGAGTAATAGACCTCCTCTTTCAGAGTAATAGACCCCTCCTTCAGAGTAATAGACCTCCTTCAGAGTAATAGACCTCCTCCTTCAGAGTAATAGACCTCCTTCAGAGTAATAGACCTCCTCCTTCAGAGTAATATACCTCCTCTTTCAGAGTAATAGACCTCCTTCAGAGTAATAGACCTCCTCCTTCAGAGTAATAGACCTCCTTCAGAGTAATAGACCTCCTTCAGAGTAATAGACCTCCTCCTTCAGAGTAATAGACCTCCTCGTTCAGAGTAATAGACCCCCTCCTTCAGAGTAATAGACCTCCTTCTTCAGAGTAATAGACCTCCTTCAGAGTAATAGACCTCCTCCTTCAGAGTAATATACCTCCTCCTTCAGAGTAATAGACCTCCTCCTTCAGAGTAATAGACCTCCTCCTTCAGAGTAATATACCTCCTCATTCAGAGTAATATACCTCCTTCAGAGTAATAGACCTCCTCCTTCAGATTAATAGACCTCCTTCAGAGTAATAGACCTCCTCCTTCAGAGTAATATACCTCCTCCTTCAGAGTAATAGACCTCCTCCTTCAGAGTAATAGACCTCCTTCAGAGTAATAGACCTCCTCCTTCAGAGTAATATACCTCCTTCAGAGTAATAGACCTCCTCCTTCAGAGTAATAGACCGCCTCCTTCACAGTAATATACCTCCTCGTTCAGAGTAATAGACCCCCTCCTTCAGAGTAATAGACCCCCTCCTTCAGAGTAATATTCCCCCTCCTTCAGAGTAATATACCCCCTCCTTCAGAGTAATAGACCCCCTCCTTCAGAGTAATATACCCCCTCCTTTAGAGTAATAGATGTCCTCCTTCAGAGTAATAGACCCCCTCCTTCAGAGTAATATACCTCCTTCTTCAGAGTAATATACCTCCTTCAGAGTAATATATCCCCTCCTTCAGAGTAATATACCCCCTCCTTCAGAGTAATAGACCTCCTTCAGAGTAATAGACCTCCTCCTTCAGAGTAATATACCCCCTCCTTCAGAGTAATAGACCTCCTCATTCAGAGTAATATACCGACTTCAGAGTAATATACCCCCTCCTTCAGAGTAATATACCCTCTCCTTCAGAGTAATAGACCTCCTTCAGAGTAATAGACCTCCTTCAGTGGAATAGACCCCCTCCTTCAGAGTAATAGACCTCCTCCTTCAGAGTAATAGACCCCCTCCTTCAGAGTAATATACCTCCTCCTTCAGAGTAATAGACCCCCTCCTTCAGAGTAATATACCTCCTCCTTCAGAGTAATATACCTCCTCCTCCTTCAGAGTAATAGACCTCCTCCTTCAGAGTAATAGACCTCCTCCTTCAGAGTAATAGACCTCCTCTTTCAGAGTAATAGACCCCTCCTTCAGAGTAATAGACCTCCTTCAGAGTAATAGACCTCCTCCTTCAGAGTAATAGACCTCCTTCAGAGTAATAGACCTCCTCCTTCAGAGTAATATACCTCCTCTTTCAGAGTAATAGACCTCCTTCAGAGTAATAGACCTCCTCCTTCAGAGTAATAGACCTCCTTCAGAGTAATAGACCTCCTCCTTCAGAGTAATAGACCTCCTCCTTCAGAGTAATAGACCTCCTCGTTCAGAGTAATAGACCCCCTCCTTCAGAGTAATAGACCTCCTTCTTCAGAGTAATAGACCTCCTTCAGAGTAATAGACCTCCTCCTTCAGAGTAATATACCTCCTCATTCAGAGTAATAGACCTCCTCCTTCAGAGTAATAGACCTCCTCCTTCAGAGTAATATACCTCCTCATTCAGAGTAATATACCTCCTTCAGAGTAATAGACCTCCTCCTTCAGATTAATAGACCTCCTTCAGAGTAATAGACCTCCTCCTTCAGAGTAATATACCTCCTCCTTCAGAGTAATAGACCTCCTCCTTCAGAGTAATAGACCTCCTTCAGAGTAATAGACCTCCTCCTTCAGAGTAATATACCTCCTTCAGAGTAATAGACCTCCTCCTTCAGAGTAATAGACCTGCTCCTTCAGAGTAATAGACCTCCTTCAGAGTAATAGACCTCCTCCTTCAGAGTAATAGACCTCCTTCAGAGTAATATACCTCCTCCTTCAGAGTAATAGACCTCCTCCTTCAGAGTAATAGACCTCCTCCTTCAGAGTAATATACCTCCTTCAGAGTAATATACCTCCTTCAGAGTAATAGACCTCCTTCAGAGTAATAGACCTCCTCCTTCAGAGTAATAGACCTCCTCCTTCAGAGTAATATACCTCCTCCTTCAGAGTAATATACCTCCTCCTTCAGAGTAATAGACCTCCTCCTTCAGAGTAATATACCTCCTTCAGAGTAATATACCTCCTCCTTCAGATTAATAGACCTCCTTCAGAGTAATATACCACCTTCAGAGTAATAGACCTCCTCCTTCAGAGTAATATACCTCCTCCTTCAGAGTAATAGACCTCCTCCTTCAGAGTAATATACCTCCTCCTTCAGAGTAATAGACCTCCTCCTTCAGAGTAATAGACCTCCTTCAGAGTAATAGACCTCCTCCTTCAGAGTAATATACCTCCTCCTTCAGAGTAATAGACCCCCTCCTTCAGAGTAATATACCTCCTCCTTCAGAGTAATATACCTCCTCCTTCAGAGTAATAGACCTCCTCCTTCAGAGTAATAGACCCCCTCCTTCAGAGTAATAGACCTCCTCCTTCAGAGTAATATACCTCCTCCTTCAGAGTAATATACCCCCTCCTTTTGAGTAATAGACCTCCTCCTTCAGAGTAATAGACCTCCTCCTTCAGAGTAATATACCTCCTCCTTCAGAGTAATAGACCTCCTTCAGAGTAATAGACCTCCTCCTTCAGAGTAATAGACCTCCTCCTTCAGAATAATAGACCTCCTCCTTCAGAGTAATATACCTCCTCCTTCCGAGTAATAGACCTCCTCCTTCAGAGTAATAGACCTCCTCGTTCAGAGTAATAGACCTCCTTCAGAGTAATATACCTCCTCCTTCAGAGTAATATACCTCCTCCTTCAGAGTAATAGACCTCCTTCAGAGTAATAGACCTCCTCCTTCAGAGTAATAGACCTCCTCCTTCAGAGTAATAGATCTCCTCCTTCAGAGTAATATACCTCCTCCTTCAAAGTAATATACCTCCTCCTTCAGAGTAATAGACCTCCTCCTTCAGAGTAATATACTTCCTCCTTCAGAGTAATAGACCTCCTCCTTCAGAGTAATAGACCTCCTCCTTCAGAGTAATAGACCCCCTCCTTCAGAGTAATATACCTCCTCCTTCAGAGTAATAGACCCCCTCCTTCAGAGTAATATACCTCCTCCTTCAGAGTAATAAACCCCCTCCCCACATCCCCCCTGCCCCTCCACCCATCTTTCCACAGCCGCACCCCTGGGTTGGACAGTAACTGATTATTTACACTTTACATATGAAATCCCAGATGTTGAATTGGCACTAGACTTTTTTCTCTCTTTCTGCCATTGACAAAGCAATTGGCTTTGATAGTCTATCAGTGAGCTGGATGCAATCCTACTTTTTCTTTTTTTTTTTTTTTTTTTTTTGATGATGATGGCGCGACCCAGGTCAGTCGCCTCTGGTTTAGCTCCGGGACGATTGTGCACACTTTTAGGTATTATGTTTGTTTTTTCTACTTTTTTTATTAAAACATCACTGGCGGGTACGTCATACGACCGCCAGACACTTATGGACCTAAACTCCGGACTCAAAGAGGAGTTTGGAGACACTTTATGCCTAGAATGGCCAACGGAGATTAGGCGGGACAACGGCAACAAAGGAAAAGACAAAGGGAACGGCAGGAAGAGGCACAGAGGGAGACGTGGAGGTATCAGGCTGAGGTTAAAAAGATCTGCTTACCGCCCAGCAATTCCATCCATCTTTTTGGTGAATGCACGTTGGTTGGAGGGAAGGATGGATGACCTGAGAGCGAGGGTCCGCTTCCAACGGGAGATGAGAGACGGACACATGGCTCAAGCCAGCGACTCCGGATAATAGCATCTCTCCCTCCTACTCCTTCACCGTCCTACGAGCGGATCGCACGGCAGCCTCCGGCAAGAGCGTCGGCGGTGAGGTCTGCCTCCTCACGAACAATGTCTGGGTTAACCCCAAAGAGGTGCATGTTCTCTCAAGCTCATGCTCCCCAGACATGGAACATCTCTCAATTCTGTGCCGCCCGTTCCACCTCCCCCGTGAGTTTACCGCGGCCATCATGACCGCCGTATATATCCCTCCACAAGCGAATACTGGCAGAGCATTGGTGGAGCTACACAACCACCTCAATAAGCATCAAATCAAACATCCAGACGCGGCGACGATCGTAGCTGGTGATTTCAACCAGGCGAATTTGAAAAAAGTGATGCCGTCCTTTTTTCAACACATCGCCTGCTCCACAAGAGGGGGAAACACACTCGACTACTGTTACACCCCGTTCAAAGCCGGCTACAAGGCTGTAGCGGCTCCACCATTGACGGGGGCTACAAACTCGTCCGATCATGACTCCATCTTATTATTTCCTGCTTACAAACAAAGATGTGAGACAAAAAAATTGACAGACGAATCAGAGGCCACACTTCAGGACGTGCTCGCAGACACGGATTGGAATATGTTTCAAGGAAGCACCAGTGACGTCAGCGAGCTCGCGGACACCGTTGTGAGCTTCATAACAACAATCGCTGACAGTATTGTCCCCACGAAAAAGGTGCAGGTTTTCCCAAACCAGAAACCGTGGGTGGACAGTACTATCAGAACAGCTCTGAACTCTCGCACCACTGCTTACAACCTGGGCAGAGAGTCAGGAAACATGGAGGAGTACAAGGCTTCAGTCTATACTCTGCGCAAGGCTGTAAAACTTGCAAAACGGATATATGCTGATAAACTGGAGACACAAATGGCACAAAACGACACAAGAGGCTTATGGCGGGGACTGAGGACAATAACTGACCACAAAGTCAGCACCCCCTCAATGGGGAGCGGCGACGCCTCTCTCGCGGACAAACTCAACTCTTTCTACGCTCGGTTTGGTGTAGACGGTGGCGCCGCTGGCTCAACGGCTAGTGACGTCACTGGCGCACCGGCTGTTGTGGAGGGGGGGGGGGGCAACCGTGGGGGGGCGGGGACGCTCTCTCGTTGTCGGAACACAGTGTGAGAAGAGCATTTATGCAGGTGAACACCAGGAAAGCGGCTGGCCCAGATGGTATAACAGGATGCATACTTAAGTCCTGTGCCAACCAGCTAGCCCCTGTGTTCACCGCCATATTTAATCAATCCCTGGCGGAGTCAGTGGTCCCTGCCTGCTTCAAGATGTCTACCATCATCCCTGTACCGAAGAAACATGTCTCAATGACTACAGACCGGTGGCACTCACCTCTGTGGTCATGAAATGTTTCGAGAGGCTGGTCAAGGATCACATTTGTGCCTCCCTCCCCAGTGATATGGACCCTATGCAATTTGCATACAGGACAAACAGGTCCACTGACGACACGGTCTCCCAGGTACTGCACAGCACCCTCTCTCACCTTGACCGCCAGAAGGGGGGCTATGTGAGACTGTTGTTCATTGACTACAGCTCAGTGTTCAACACCATAGTCCCCACCAGACTGGTGGACAAGCTGATCGAGCTGGGTCTGAGCTCCGCTCTGAGCGCCTGGGTACTGGACTTTCTGAGTGAAAGACCACAGGCGGTCAGGGTGGGGGGTCAGACCTCCAACACCATCACCCTGAGCATCGGGTCCCCCCAGGGCTGTGTTCTAAGCCCCCTGCTGTACTCACTCTACACACACGATTGTGTGGCCAAGTTCAGCTCCAACTCCATAGTGAAGTTTGCAGACGACACGGTGGTGGTGGGGCTGATCTCGGACAACGACGAGAAGGCCTACCGGGAGGAGGTTGAGGTACTGGAACGCTGGTGCCAGGACAACAGCCTGCTCCTGAACATTGGTAAAACCAAGGAGCTGATCGTGGATTATAGGAGAGGACAGCAGGAGACACACACACCACTGATGATTAACAGGGCTACCGTGGACAGGGTGAGCAGCTTTAAGTACCTGGGGGTCCACATCTCAGAGGATCTGACATGGTCAACACACATAGACTCAGTCGTAAAAAAGGCGAAGCAGCGCCTCTACCACCTGAGACAGTTAAGGAAGTTCAGAGTATCGGGGAAGATACTCCAGTCCTTCTACTCCGGAGCTGTAGAGAGCATATTGACTGGAAACATCACTGCCTGGTATGGAAACATCACGGCACAGGACAAGAAGGCCCTACAGAGAGTGGTGCGCTCAGCCGAGCGTACCACGGGTATTGCACTACCTCCCCTGCAGGTTCTATACAACAAGAGGTGCAAATCCAGAGCCTGCAGAATAATGAAAGACCCTCACCACCCCAATAACAGCCTGTTCCAGCTGCTGAGGTCAGGCAGACGCCTGCGAACCCCAGCTACTAGGACAGAGAGTCTTCGGCTCAGCTTCTTCCCCCAGGCCATCAGAGCCTTGAACAATGAACACTGAGTGCCACAGAACACTGAACTCTCCACACACAAGCACACATGAGCACACACACGACACGCACGCTGTGCACGCTCGCACACTAGCAGCCACTTTAACATGAGCAAGCACACACTCATGCTGCACACGCCCACACTTATGGCCACAAAGGAAAGGTCACTTTAAAAATAGTATAGCAACAGTAACAGTGTATTGCACTACCAAAGGACCTAGCATGTCCTCCATGCTCTGTAATTAACTATGTACAAATACCGAGATGTCCCACTATGTTACCTGTTTATTGCACAATGTTGTTTTATTGGATTCTATTATATGTTGTACTACTGTATTGCACATCGTTGCGGGCAAGACCACCCGCATTTCATTGTATACTTGTATGCCGTGACAAATAAAACTCTTGACTTGACTTGAGGGGAGGGAACAGATGGTGGAGGTAAACAGTACTCTATCCCCCCCCTTCACAGTGAGCTGAGGTGTTTCACAAGGAAGCATACCAGGACCGCTACTGTTCCTAATTTATGCAAATGACATATCGTCAGCTTGTGACCACAACTTGTTCTTGTTCGCGGATGACTCAGCCCTGCTGGTCTCTGACAAGAACAAGTTACAGGTTGAAAAAAAACCTCAGCTCGGAACTCGGCAGAATCTGCACCTGGCTTGCTGATAACAAACTATCATTACACCTGGGTAAAACAGAGTCCATTCTCTTCGGATCAAATAACAAACTCAGCAAGACCGACGGCTTCTCAATTACAGTGGGTGACAATATTGTCACAAGGAAAGACGAAATTACATACCTAAGTTCCATCCTAGAGGCAAATCTTTCCTGTGACAAAATGGCATCCAATGTAATCAAAAAAGTCAACCAACTAACTAGATTCTTGTACCGGATCTCCTCTCTGGTAATCAAGAATACCCTGAAGACTCGGGCAGGAGCACTCATTCAAGGGTACTACGACTATGCTTGCACCTCATGGTACCAAAGCACCTCAAAGGCGCTAAAAACAAGATTACAAACATCACAAAACAAACTGGTCAGACTACTACTTGACCTTACTCCTAGAACCCACCTCACCCCTGCCCACTTTGACTAACTAGGATGGCTTAGAGTAGAAGACAGAGTACAGCAACTTGCAATGGGCCTGGTCTACAAGATACACTACACGACTAAGGTACCCATGTACATGTCAAAATACTTCCCAAAGGTCAGTGAATACCACGACCACAACACCAGAGGGAGCTCCACAAATCATGTGAAACCCAGATACGGCTCAAACAAGGGACTAAACATGTTTAGCAATTATGCCACATCAATGTGGAACGCCCTACCCAAAGCTGTAAAGGAATGTGAATCACTACCTACTTTCAAAACCACTCTCAAAGAGCACCTACGGGAGACTGCAATTCGAAACTGGCCCCTGTAAATGTCCTAACCCAACCCCCTCCAATCTACAGTAAATGTCCTAACCCAAGAATACACAAGACCCTCTTCTTGGAACCAAGTAAGGTTTTGTCGATATTCCAATGTAGTTTCCCCCACCCCGCCAGAATATTTAATATTCTGATAAAAGGTAATTTACTGTATTTTTATGGCATTTACACTTAAAGTAGAAAAACAAAAGTAATCTGTAAAATAATACAGTGAATTTCCTTACTTTCCTAATTTTTTACAGTGTATGTTATGATGAATTTAAAATGGGGGACCCTGATGTAAACAAGAGGAAAGTCTTTCTCTGGTCTGCATCCCCTTAACAATTGTGTGTATTGAGCCGTACTGTATTGTACCCATTCTGCAATCTGTTAATAAGGTTTTCAATCAATTCAATCAATCAAAACAAGCATGCACCAGTTAAGAAGCTCAGAATAATAGATAAGAGTAACACCCTGGTTTTCCATCTGAACAGATTGATTGATTGATTGAAAACTTTATTAACAGATTGCAGAATGGGTACAATACAGTACAGCTCAATACACACAATTGTTAAGGGGATGCAGACCAGAGAAAGACTTTCGTCTTGTTTCCACCAGGGTCCCCCATTTTCAATTCATCAGGACATATATGACGTACATGACATACAGATAGTCAGTACTGCTACATCTATACATTTATGACATACCAGATTTGCAAATACAGTACTGTTTGTGATACAGAAGGAGTCAAGAAAAGGGAGTATATACATTTGACGTAGAAACTGTACATTGGAGGAGGTTGGGTGGGGGGGGTTGGGTACACTGGGATATTGACAACCATACTGGGTAATTTACATTGGAGGTGGTTGGGGGGGTGGGGGGCACACTGTATAAACAAGCAAAACTGTACATTGAGGGGGGGGAGACTCTGTACAAACAAACAAAATTGTACATTGGACTATTGACAAAACCATACTAGGTAAATGACTGTACATTGGAGGGGGTTGGGTTAGGATATTTACAGGGGCCAGTGTTGAATTGCAGTCTCCCGTAGGTGTCTCTTGAGAGAGGTTTTGAAAGTGGGTAGTGATCCACATTCCTTTACAGCTTTGGGTAGGGCGTTCCACATTGATGTGGCATAATTGCGAAACGTGTTTAGTCCCTTATTTGAGCCGAATCTGGGTTTAACATGATTTGTGGAGCTCCCTCTGGTGTTGTGATCGTGGTATTCACTGACCTTTGGGAAGTATTTTGCCATGTACATGGGTACCTTGGTCGTGTAGTGTATCTTGTAGACCAGGCCCATTGCAAGTTGCTGTACTCTGTCATCTACTCTAAGCCATCCTAGGTTGTCAAAGTGGGCAGGGGTGAGGTGGGTTCTAGGAGTAAGGTCAAGCAGTAGTCTGACCAGTTTGTTTTGAGATGTTTGTAATTTTGTTTTTAGCGCCTTTGAGGTGCTTTGGTACCATGAGGTGCAAGCATAGTCGTAGTACCCCTGAATGAGTGCTCCTGCCAGAGTCTTCAGGGTATTCTTGTTTACCAGAGAGGAGATCCGGTACAAGAATCGAGTTCGTTGGTTGACTTTTTTTATTACATTGGATGCCATTTTGTCACAGGAGAGATTAGCCTCTAGGATGGAACCCAGGTAGGTAATTTCATCTTTCCTTGTGACAATATTGTCACCCACTGTAACTGAGAAGCCGTCGGTCTTGCTGAGTTTGTTATTTGAACCGAAGAGAATGGACTCTGTTTTGCCCATGTGTAATGATAGTTTGTTATCAGCGAGCCATATGCAGATTCTGCCTAGTTCCGAGCTGAGGGTTTTTTCAACCTGTAACTTGTTCTTGTCAGAGACCAGCAGGGCTGAGTCGTCCGCAAACAGGAACAAGTTGCAGTCACAAGCTGACGACATGTCATTTGCATAAATTAGGAACAGTAGCGGTCCTAGTATGCTTCCTTGTGGAACACCACAGCTCACTGTGAGAGGGGGGGATAGGGTACCGTTTACCTCCACCATCTGTTCCCTCCCCTCAAGGTAGGATTGCATCCAGCTCACTGATAGACTATCAAAACCAATTGCTTTTAGCTTGTCAATCAGAATGGAGTGATTGACCGTGTCAAAGGCCTTTTGTAGGTCCAGCATGACCATGCCGCAGTATTTGCCTGCGTCCACCTCTTGTTTGATGTGGTCATTCAAATAGAGAAGGCATGTGTCAGTGGAGTGGGATGTTCTGAAGCCAGATTGGAATTCGTAGATTAGATTTTTTTCCGCTAGGTACTTTTCGACCTGTTCGTAGACTATTTTTTCCATGACTTTCGAGATGGAGGTGAGAATAGAAACAGGGCGGTAGTTGCCTGGGTCTAATTTGCTGCCCTTTTTGTGCAGAGGGGTCACCCTCGCAATTTTGAAGTCCTTGGGGACGTGTCCCTGTTTTATGGAGAGGTTTATTATGTGTGTGATGATTGGGGTGATGGCGGCTGCTGAGTCTCTGAGGAATTTGGAGGGGATGTTGTCATGGCCAGTGGCCTTGTTAGGTTGGAGGGCGCTCAGTTTATTGAGTACCTCATCTGTTGTTACCATTTCCAGCTTGAAGTCGTCCTTGCGGACCCCTAGGTTTTTGTAGTAAGCTACTATGTGTTCTACCCCATAAAGCCCTGAGTGGGAGGGTAGTTTGTTTACCAGTGTTGTGGCTATGTTTGTGAAGAAAATGTTTAAGTAATTGGCTACATCCAGCTTGTCTGTGATGAGCGTGTTGTCCGTTTTTATGTTTATGTTTGAGAATCTGGTTTTAAGTTTTTTACTGCATCCTAGTTGATTATTGAGTAATTTCCAAAGTTCACGTGGTTTGTTTTTGTTTTCCTCAGTTTTGTCATTGATGAAATTCTTTTTTGCAGTTTTGATCATGGAGTTTACGTCGTTTCTTAGTCTGTTTCTTTCTAGTTTGAGTTCAGTCACGTGGGCTTGGAGTTCACTGCTCGTGCTTTTAGTAAGCTTTGACTGACTTTTACGAAACTCAGAGCATTTTTTGTCTCTGGTTTTCATAGCGGCCAGTATTTCGGAGTGCATCCACGGCTCAGCGCGATTTTTTACCCTGGTGGTTCTTAGGGGGGCCATGTCGTTTAGTATTGTTGAGAATTTGGTTTTGAAACCAAGCCATGTTTCTTCAACCAGTGTACCATTGAGTTCATCTGACCAGTCCAGGCTCTCCAGTTCAAGGTTAAAGGCCTCGCTAGAGTAGGTTTTGAGGTCTCTAGATGTGACTGTTTTGTGGCAGCCAGCCTTTTGTTTTAGTTTTTTGCGGGTACAGAATATCATATAATGATCACTTAACCCGCATGCTATAACCCCTTTCTTGGAGATCTTGGACTTGTCGGAGGTCAGAATGAGGTCAATGGTAGTCTGAGTTGATTCACATACACGTGTGGGTTGGGTGATTAGCTGGCTGAGGCCGTGCAGATCACAAAACCTACTGAATGACTTGAAGACGGGTGCATCTTTTCGTTGCATATCCGTGTTCCAGTCTCCAATAAGAATTTTGTCTACATCCTCAACTCCAGCTAAACACCCATCCAGTGTATCATAAAATTCACTATGATCTGGCGGCCTGTAGACTGTGCCAACCAGTAGGGATTTCGCCCTTTCGAATAGGATTTCCACCCATACAGTTTCAATTGATTTATGATTCAGGTCATTTCTGTTGATGAATTTGGTGTCCTTGTGTATGTACATACAGACACCACCTCCATGTTTGTTCCTATCATTCCTAATTATTGAGTAGTTCTCAATCTCTATCTCTGGATCTTTTACAGAATCGTCAAGCTTAGTTTCTGAGAAGCACAGTATGTTTGCCTTACCATTTATGAATAATTGTTTGATTTCATCCAATTTGTTTTTTAAGCTGTTAATGTTAATGTGAAAAATGTTCAGTCCATTGGCGTTGGTTATTTCATTGATGTTGGCAGGTTCGAAGTATTGTTCGTTTGTGATCTGTTCCTCTGTGTGGGGCTGGGGGGCTTTGTTGTTGAGGGTGGGAAGGGGGGAGGGGGGGTCGGGTCCCGCTCCGTGCTGGAACAACAAAGAAGGGGGGAGGGGGGAGGCAATTCTCTGGCAGAGGTCAGCGACTTCAAATACGTGGGTTCCTGGGTAAACTCAACAGAGCGGGACCTTAACTCATTCAGCGCCAATCACGGAAAAAGTCTGGTTAACTCGCCAACCATTCAGTGCCAATCACGAGAAAAGTCGGGTTTTAATCGTTATTTCTTTTATTAGCTATATCCATTCATTTTCATTGGGAATGGGTCTGAGCTCGCAAAAGGGCAAATACCGCCGCCTACGCCATATTGCACTCTATTAGAAATGGTGTACTTTCTTTTATGGGCCGATCTGAGCTGTGCGGGTGGGGTTTAAATACTCAGGCGAGGCAGGCCTTTACAACGATGGCATGGAACACTAACCCCGCCCGCCCGTTCATGTGTAACGCTCGGTAATGTCGGGGACAGGATCGCTGTGGATAACTGGAATGGCGATCAGATAATTGGATTCTTTTTTTTGCATTACATCAGAGACCAGTTAAGGACTCTATATATAAAATCTTGCGTTGATCTGATATTTCTTTCTACCGCGATCGAAGCTGTCTGTGTGTGTGTGTGGCTGTTTACTGTTGGGTGCAGGAGGTGGGGGGGAGTGCCGCGCTACGAGGGCCATTTCATGTATGCACGAGGAAGGATAATAATGATAATCTAGCGTTGATTTCAGGAAGATTTGATAATCAGGCGAAAAATGACAACGTGTTTAGTGTATTCCACTAAAACGCTATTATCGCGTCTTTTCCTGGGATTACTAAGAATCACCAAAACTATACTCATATTCAAAACAGTGTAAAACGGAAATGTACGGATGAAAAAACAATCTGTTTTGTGCATGTTGACTGGAAGCAACTCACTGAAAATCGACTGCTGTATTAGACCCATAGCTATAATATAAGATAATATTTTAAGCACTCGCAAATCTCGCAGTCCCCCATTGATTAATGCGATGGCGTTCTAGCGCCCCCTAGCTCATTAAGCGATGGCGCTGGATGAGTTAAGGTGAGGAAGGCACTGGCATGGAGGGCCCTGACTGGCATTAATGTGATTGTACAGTACACACCTCTGTACATAAGTGAGACGGAGGTGGATAGGGTTAAAACTAGGGATGTCCGATATTATCGGCCTACCGATATTATCGGCGATATTGGCATTAAAATGTGATATCGGAAAATATCGGTATCGGTTTTCAAAATAAATTTAACTTTTAATTTTTTTTACATTTCTATAACCTTTATTTACCCAGGCAAGCAAGTAAGAACTAATTCTGATTTGATTTATTGTCAAAAGTATGCATAATGTTATGTTAATTCCACAACAAGACATATGTAATGTTAATTACCTGAAATTATTCAGTTTTTTGGGCGGGGAAAACCTGCATATATCGGTATCGGTTGATATCGGTTGATATCGGTATCGGAAATTAAGAGTTGGACAATATCGGTATATCGGTATCTGTAACTGAGGGGTACAATTCCCTGACTGTATTGATAAGTATGGTATCATTAAACCACTACCGCTTGATGTACTTTAACTTCTGGCCATCCAGTACACGATATCTAAGTATGATGAACACTTTCCCACATATGAAATCAGGTCCACACAAATATAACAGGCGAAGGTTTAATATAGCAAAAGGTATATACAACATTCACTTAATTACATTTATGATTTGAATGCATTTGTAAGGCAAATGAGTATTCGTAGGCAAATCAACACTGAATGTCCAATCTCTGGTTACGCAGGAAGCAAGTATACAACCTGGTTCTTTAGGGAAACTATAGCGATGGTACTTAAGGATTATAGCGGGATACTAAAGGGGTCCTGCTGGTTGTAAGTCAGTAAGGGGGGGGGGGGGGGGGTTTGGAGAGCCGTCAGCTGCATCCCATCTGGCCAACGATTCCTGGGGAGAATTCAGGTACAGAAAACAGTGCCCGCAGGATCTTGATCCACAGATGAATACACTTGGCCCCTCTTGTAGACGGTAGCTGTAGGTCCACAACGAAGGAGAAGCGAGGCGGCCTCGGTCTGGGTTGAGCGCCGTCTCACCTGGGCTCCTCTCGGGGTAATTCCAACACTCACTGGCGTTGGCTGTTATCCGCTCCACAAATCAAAGCACCCAAAGCAAATAGATATTCCATGCCGTATAGGCTCAGCAGTCGTCCGGGTAGGTAATCCAATGTGCAGGTCCACTCGTCCTCGCCCAGAACTCCTCGGATGAAAGCACCACGCGTGGTCTGCCCAGCCTGGTTAAGACTCTAGATAACGCGAGGAACGATGGGGGTGCTGCTCACTTTAGAACTTTAACCGAACGATGCACCATACATAATAGACTATTATTACTTAATAGAAATACGTCCCACTCGACGGTACAGTGCCAAACTATGACAATTCAGCTATGAATTTACACGAGGTCTCAATGCCTATTCTGGGGCCAAAATAGGCCATACTGCACCACACGTGGGTCGTGGGTGAGGCTTCACGTCTGTTACTAGGTTGGAGGGTAAAGGACTAATGGACTAAAAGAAAAAGTTCTACTTTACTTGCGCCCTATTTATATGCACGGTGAACAAATAGTACCATTCGTATTTCGGTAGCCGTATTCCTACGCGGAACCGGGGCTAGTTGGGACATGTTCGTCGGCACTATTGAACTTGACTCAAGGGGCCTGTCTGCTGGCGCCAGGTTCTTGTCCAATGAGAGAATGAACTATTATGGGCTGTAGTAGACTAAAGGGATATTCAGTGTATATGTACAAAGAATATACAAGGGATATCAAACGATATACAAATACTATTAAATATATATCCATAAATAAATATATATATTCGGTTTAATCTGATCCTTCACAACAGTATCGGTAAAAAAGCCAATATCGAGCATCCCTAGTTAAAACCTTTAAATTCCTCGGTATCCACATCAGCGAGGACCTCACCTGGGCTCACAACACCCAACAGATAATAAAAAAATCCCACCAACGACTGTACTTCCTAAGAAGGCTGAGAAAATTTGGCATGCCACCCAAAATTCTCAGCAACTTCTATAGAAGTACGGTTGAGAGTGTCCTTATCAGCTCAATCACGGTCTGGTATGGAAAATGCACTGCTAAGGAGAGGAAGGCACTCCAGCGAGTGATTAAAACTGCTCAGTACATCTCTGGAGCAGCCTTCCCCTCACTACAGAACATTTAGGGGCTGTCTACACGAGCGCTGGGTTTAATGTAACCGTGATTGTATGTGCGCAGTTGCACTGTTCGCCCACACACAACCGGGGTTTTGCTACACTGCAACCGCGGTCTTTGAAAAGTCCAGGGTGAAGTTTTGCGCACATCCTGGTTGCAGTGGTTGCGTGTGGGCATAGAAACCGAGGTTATTTCCAGTGTTTACAGCAGAGCTGTCCCAAGTAGCGTTATATGAAAATGATTGTAACAAACTTTTGGGAGCATGTCTATGTTCCCCGGGTCCTATGTTCCCCGGGTTCTATGTTCCCCGCTTTGATTGATTGATTGATTGATTGAAAATTTTAGACCACCAGCCCTGATTCCAAACTAACCTTAACCAGTTCGAAAGAGGGCCTAAGCTTAACCGTTCGAAAACAAGGCGGACATTAATAATTAATAAAATAATAAAAATTAATAAAATGTTCAATCTATTAATTAATCAATCAAAGCGGGGAACATAGAACCCGGGGAACATAGGACCCGGGGAACATAGGGATGATCCCAAACTTTTGTTCTAAACGTATCGTCTGTGTTGAAGAGTGTTGTGATCGACTGATGATGTCTGTTGTCGCATTCCTGACCTGACCAGAGTAAAACCTGTAGCTGCGGCTAAACTAAACTCATGTGTTGTCAAGTTATTGTTATAAGGAACCCAGTCCAGACTGCATCCCCTTAACAATTGTTTGTATTGAGCCGTATTGTATTGTACCCATTCTGCAATGTGTTAAATAACGTTTGCATCCATTCATTCTACTAGCGTTAACGTTACCACATTATTACCTTAGCATGTAAGCTAACAAAATCGCAGATGCTAGCCTCAGCTAGCCTCGATGCTAGCTATATACATGGAGAATGCCATTCACATTAGCATGTAGCTAACAACACCGGAGATATTTTTGTGAGACTAAACTATCCGCTCTTGGTGGTAAATTGTGTTGATGTTGGTTTTGTTTCATCAACAAATGAGAGGCAGAACACACAGTGAATGTATCCGTTTTTGTTTATTGCACTTTTATTGCACTTTGTTTTCTTGCTGAAAAATAAATGCTACGTTGGCTAAATGGCTGTGAGCAAGGAGGGATGTTTGTGTTCCAGGGCTGCGTGTATATTTCCGGTATTAACCCTAAACCCTTCTGGTTGGTTGAAATGGCCTTCATGTCTGAACAACATCGCCACCTACTGCTTTGGCATTGTACTACATGAATATGACTTCACTCTGTGCAGGGTTTAAACCAGTCGTGTGGACAGAGTAACATTTTTTTTAATAATAAAAAAAAAACGAGACTGACAAACAGTTTCTACCCACAGGCCATCAGGCTCTTGGATGCCTAGCCCCCCCCCCCCCCCCCCCCACACACACACACACCTTCTCAGCAGACACTGACCTGATTACTGCTGTGAACACACTGTCACACACTGTCACCCTTCCCCCCGAGCTATGAATCACTAAAGACACCTTTAACTGCTGCTGTGCCCACTGTCACCTCCATTCATATGTAAATACTGATCGGAACGTGCAATGTAACTCACTGTGCCTTGTATATATATATTTATCTATTTTTACCTTATTTTCTAGCACTCGCTTGTATTTAAATATGTTTAAGTTAAGTATTGTGTGATTTTGTGTGAAGGGTGGACTAGCAAAGTAAGATTTTCATTGTATGGCAAACTGTCTGTTTAACTGTGCATATGACAATAAACAATCTTGAATCTTGAAATTAACACTTTGATCGCCATGGTTAAATTCATAATTTACCATCCCTAGCCAGCTCTATTTGTCTATGGAGAAGTTCCCCTTCTTTGCAGGGCTATAACTTTTTTAATTCTATTGCTAAATTGACATTATTATGGCCCATTCAATGTCCTATATCCATTGTTCAGGGTGTAGCAACGATATACTTTTTCATTCACATATTCATACTAAAATATGGTCTAAAGTATAAGTATGTTTTTATCGTTTTCTGCAGCTTTCTCCAGAACTTGATTTATAGCCCCAAATGCATTATATTGATGATCAAATACAGTTTGGTAGCGATCGGTGCCAGATGAAAAATTTCAACTGGAGGTACTTCTAGAAGTTACTACGTATCATCTGATATTGACCGGATGGGCGAGGGGGCGTTTATAATTCCGTGGGCAACGTTATACCATTCATCTAGTGTGGGTCATATGATCATCAGATCAGTTAGTATAGAAGACGTTAGAAAATAACATTGAAACTCACCGTATCTTCCTCGCGCCGTTGGACGATCAGCTTGGAGTAAACAGTTTTCGATTATGGGATGTTGATACTGATGAACCATTTCCAGGTTGTATAATACTATATACGTCCAAATAACGTTGTTTATTGAGTTAGGGCGAGCGATTGATTATCCAGTGTGTTGAGATAGAGTCCTGCTAATGATCGCGAGTGCCCGGACGAAATATGGATGAGCACTTCCTGTTTGACGAGTCACTTCCTGTTGGCGATCTGCCGATCGGCCACCAGATGGCGCTCTTGAACCGCTAGAGAGTTGAGTGGAGCTCAGCTGTATATCTCAGGTCCCCGGAGGAGAAATATGAATTATTGATATCAAAGACGAGTTACGGCGTCTTCGGCAGAATGAGCATGGCTAGGAAAGACGTCCAAAGGCGTTTTCGGCGGTTAAAGTGTTAATAGCGTGTGGAAATCCAGTCTCGCCTGATACATCAAAATTAGCTTCTTCCAAGCAACGGTGGAGTTTGTAATCCTCTATGGCTGTGAATCATGGACCCTGAAGCCCACCCTGCAGAAGTCTCTGGACGGATGCTATACCAGAATGCTGCGTGTGGTGCTGAACATCGACCAAAGCGAGCATGTAACCAACAAGCATCTGTACGAGGGACTACCAAGGCTGAGCGACAAGGTGGCATCCAGGAGGATGAAACTTGCAGGTCACTGCCACCGACACCAGGAACTTCTGACTAGCAAGCTAGTGCTCTGGGAGGCAACACACGGGCGCCGAACAAGAGGACGTCCCACGCCAACATACGTGGACATACTGAGGAAGGACGTAGGAGTGGAGAGATCTACGGAACTGGCCGGATGTATTGAGGATCGGGATGATTGGAATCTCCACTGGCGAACCCTTCTGATGACGACCAAATGTCAAGAAGGCTGGCTCAGTGGTAGGGAGGAGACTGGACCCACTGGGGACCGTGGTGGAGAGCCGCACTCAGAGCAAGCTGCTGGCCATCATGGGCAATACCAACCACCCTCTCCACCACACCCTGGTGGGGCAGAGCAGCAGTCGCAGCGGACGGCTCATCTCCCTGCACTCACGGACTGAGCGGCACACGAGGTCCTTTGTCCCCACAGCCATCAGACTGTACAACAGCGTATTATAGTTACACCTGTTTTTACACCAGTTTTTTACACCTGTTTTTACATCTGTTTTTACACCTGTTTTTATACACCTGCTTTTATCTAATCACGCTCCTATTTTAATTTTAATTTTAATATTGATGGGTATGATTTAATTGAATTTTATCATGTACTTATTTTAATTCATGATGCAGACATAACGTGTAACTACTGTATGGGAATGGTCAATGTCTGTATACTATGTGAGCTGCGAGACCCTGAATTTCCCCAAGGGGATTAATAAAGTATCTATCTATCTATCTATCTATCTATCTATCTATCTATCTATCTATCTATCTATCTAATCTGAACTATCTGGACACAGACAATACTCCACCCTCTGGCGCTCTGTTTGCGGTACTGCAGGAGTGCCTACTCTGGAGATTATTGAATGTGTGTATTAATGTGTTCCCCTTGTATTTGTTATCGGTCCTGTGTGCTCCCCAGTATGTTCAGATGTCTGCCTATTAGTCTAGTGTCCTTGTATTCATTGTATTATGTGTCCCTATTATCCCTGTTATTGTTAGTGTCTAGTCTTGTCCCCTCTGTGTATTCATGTTCCTGTGTGTATCCATATTCATGTTCCTCTCTTCCCCAGCTGTTCCTGTTTAGTAATCAGTGTGATTAGTCCTCCTATATATTCTGTGCTGTCCTGTTACTTCCCTGTCGGTTTGTAAACGTATCTTGTGTCTTCCGTTGTTGTCAGAACATTATTATACCATTGTGGTTGTGATTCAGCACCCTTCCGTGTTGTCTCTAATTCGTACCCTTTGTTATATAATCATTATCTGCCAGCTTAGGCTGTGGTACTCGTCTTTATTGTTTTGTTGTTGTTGTTGTTGTACTCCAAAGAAGTGAAGTAAAGCCTCTTCTCAACTACACCCCGCTTGTGTCCTGCCTCTCTCTCATTCCTGTATTGCGCCTGGGTCCACACACCAACAACCAGATTCTTACAGAACAAACCGACCCTAAATTGGACCCAGCAAGCAGGACAAGGGAGAACCGGCACAACCCCCTCCACCGGCCCCACTTCCAGCGCGACCGCCGCGGCCAGCGCCGTCTCTACCTCAGAATGACACAACCAGACCTGGATTCAGCGGACTATGGGAGAGACCAAGCGAACGACTTATTGCTCACCATGGAGCGCTTCTTCCAGGGAGAGGATGCAGCTACACGCGCTGCTCTCCGGTGCAAGCAAGACGTGCGGCTCAGAGCAGGCTCCACTGCTCGCGGAATACGACCGCCTGCTGGGAATGGTTATTCGTGCGCTCTGGTCCCCTGCTCCCAACGAAGCCATGGCTACCAGCACGCCTTCCTCCACAAGTAAGGTCTCTACTGCCACCGCAGCAGTTAGCGTTGGTCCCACAGCCTTCGATGCCCAGGCCGTTAGCCCAGCCGTTAGCATAGCCGTTAGCCTAGGCTCCCCAGCTGGTACTGCTAACCCCGGCTCCGTTAACCCAGTCCATGCTACTAGCACAGCCGTTAGCCTAGCTTCCACAGCTAGTGCTGCTAGCGTAGCTTGCGCTGTGCGTAGGTCTCGGAGAGCTGGTAGTGCTAGAAAGGCTAGCTTAGCCCCACCTGCCAGACCACCGGTGGTTAGCACCTGAGCTAGTCCTACTAGCATAGGCCCTGCGGTCCTCACTGCCCCGGCAGCTAGCACAAGCCCAGTAGCTAGTACTGTTCCGGTAGCAGTTAGCACCTCAGCTAGTCCCACTAGCATAGGCCCCGCGGTCCTCACTGCCCCGGCAGCTAGCACAAGCCCAGTAGCTAGTACTGTCCCGGTAGCAGTTAGCACCTCAGCTAGTCCCACTAGCATAGGCCCTGCGGTCCTCACTGCCCCGGCTGCTAGCACAAGCCCAGTAGCTAGTACGGCCCCTGTAGCAGTTAGCACCTCAGCTAGTCTTACTAGCATAGGCCCTGCGGCCCTCACTGTCCCGGCAGCTAGCACAAGCCCAGTAGCTAGTACGGCCCCTGTAGCAGTTAGCACCACAGCTAGTCTTACTAGCATAGGCCCCGCGGCCCTCACTGCCCCGGCAGCTAGCACAAGCCCAGTAGCTAGTACGGCCCCTGTAGCAGTTAGCACCACAGCTAGTCTTACTAGCATAGGCCCTGCGGCCCTCACTGTCCCGGCAGCTAGCACAAGCCCAGTAGCTAGTACGGCCCCTGTAGCAGTTAGCACCACAGCTAGTCTTACTAGCATAGGCCCCGCGGCCCTCACTGCCCCGGCAGCTAGCACAAGCCCAGTAACTAGTACTGTCCCTGTAGCAGTTAGCACCTCAGCTAGTCCTACTAGCATAGGCCCCGTGGCCCTCACTGCCCCGGCAGCTAGCACAAGCCCAGTAGCTTCTGCAGCAGTTAGCCTCTGCAGCCTTCACTGCCCAGGCTGTTAACACTGCCCAGACAGCCAGCTCAGGTCCTATAGCTAACAAGGCCTCTGATGCTGGGACCGCCCCGTCGGCCGGCAAGGCCCCTGTGGTTAGCTTAGCCCCTGTAGCCAATGTAGCTTTGGCAGCTACCCCCTTAGCTCTCTCAACAGACACAGGCCCCATAGCTAACAAAGCCTCCGATGCTGGGACCGCCTCGTCGGCCGGCAAGGCCACTGTGGTTAGCCTAGCTCCCGTAGCTTGCACTGCTAGCAGAACCTCTGCCCCCACAGCTAAGTCAAGGTTTTATTCTGTTAGGAGGCTCAGGGTAGGCTTCTTCTCTACCACTAGCTTACTCCCTCCTGCTACTGCTAGCGAGGCTTATGCAACTGGCAGAACATTTGGTGATAGAGCAGCCTCTGCAGTAGCTACCTACCTAGCTGCCCTCGCGTGCACAGGCCCTATAGCTAACGTAGCCCCAGATGTGAAGGGAGAAAAAAGCCCACCTGCTAATGTCCCTCCCAAACCTAGCGAGTCCTCCCGTTTCCCGACAAAGCCTGACAGCTGCCGAAACGATGACCGGTCCGCCCACACCGGAAGCAGCGCTTCTCTTCGATGTACCTCCGTCTCTCGGTGTCCGAAAGCGACAGCGTTCCTAGTTGCATGGGCTCGTCACCCAGTGGCTCACTTGTGTACTGCAGGATGAGATCGACACCGGAAGAAGAAGGGAAAAATACCTGAGACGCTGTTCCTCTCTCACGTTCCCTCTCCCGATGCCGATTGTCCATTCTGATGGCCAGATTGATGATACCATCCAGCCGCTCCGGCAATTCGCGAACGGACAGCTCGTCTCTCATCCGAACCGAGAGCCCCTGGACAAACAACACACAACAGGGAATCTCGGGCCAGGCCGCCTCCCGGGCCAAAATGCGGAAATCAATGGCCTAATCTGCCACAGTGCGAATTCCCTGCCGGCAAGCGGTAAGCCGCCCACCGGCTTCGTAAATCGATATTACTCGGGAAGTGTCGAATATTCTTCTTAACTCCCCGATAAAGGCATCCACACTGTGACAGATTACCGACCCACTTTCCCATTCCGCCATAGCCCAGGAGAGAGCCCGGCTGGTAAGGAGGGTAATGACGTAAGCCACTTGGGACATGGCAGTGGGGAAAGAGCATGGCTGAAGCTGGAACACAAGTGAACACTGGGTGACGAACTCCCGACAGCCCTCCGGAGCTCCTCCGTAGCGGCCAGGCGGCGTCAGCCGTGGCTCACGAGCCTCCTCATGGAACACAAGATGCATCCGTCCTCTCTCGCCGCTGACAGGCGAAT
>NC_140169.1:76913151-76915651 GCF_963971535.1 Notolepis coatsorum | reverse complement strand
CATTTCACTCATCGTATACATTCATACATAATCAAACATGCATACATATCCATTAATCTAAGCATACATGCATTTATACATACATTCATATATCCATTCATACATATATTTATTTATTGTTGTTGTGTTGTGTTGTGTATATATATTTATTTGTTGTGTTGTGTATATATATTTATTATTGGGTTATGAGGGTATTGGTATTGGAGGTTGTTTTTATATAATATGTGTAGGAAACGGCAATCCATTTGATGTGTAGCACCTGTGTAGTCTTGTGTTAATTAATTATGTGTGGCACCTGTGGAGGGGGAGGAGTGCAGGTGTCATGAGGGCTGCGTGCCCAAGGTTCTGGGTCCTTGCCCTGCATCAGTTACACTGAAGGTGACTGAGGGAAGTGCCGTATGTGTATTGTTAGTCTGTTTGTCTCTGTGGTGGTGCTTCACCAGATAACGGTTGCAAAGTGGGTAACTAGGGAAGCGCCACCCAGTAAGTGTTTTGTCTGTCAGATGCCGTTATTGTGGAACGCATCTGATAAGACTGCAGAGGTAGGGTATAGTTTAGTTATTTATTTAGATTAAGTCATTTATTTACCTCTGCAATTGGAAGGCTGGGAAATAAAAACAACATCAAGACCATTTTTCCGACTACGCCATCGTTTGTGTGACTGTGGAGGGGAGAGGAGAAAGAACCCCGTCACATATGGTGTCAGAAGTGGGATCGCGTAGTCGGGAGATTGCCTGCCTTCCAGGGCGGCGCACCGAGCCGCGCTCCTGGACACGAGCGTGGAGCCGAGACCTACCGCTGCTGGACGAGGGAGGAGGACGCTGCAGCCCCAGCGCCGACGGTGGAACGGGTGGACCGACCGGGTGAGAGCCGAGACCTGTCTACCGCCACCAGAGGGCTCTGCCGTGGCTGAGTGGCCGAGCTGCGCAGCAGGGAGGAGGACGCTGCAGCCCCAGCGCCGACGGGGGGGATACCGGGTGAGAGCCGAGGATCCTACCGCCACCGGAGGGCTCTGCCGTCGCTGGACTCCGAGCTCTGCAGCAGGGAGGAGGACGAGGAACGGTGGCTGTGCGTTCCGCCGGGCCAACATCCCATGAACATGATTCGCAGATCCAGGTTGACGCACATCGTCAACCTCGTCTACGGGAGGGATAATGTGACAGAGTGGGTCTGTCACTGACGCCGGGGCAGCACGCACGCACACATACACACAACATTTCACTCATCGTATACATTCATACATAATCAAACATGCATACATATCCATTAATCTAAGCATACATGCATTTATACATACATTCATATATCCATTCATACATATATTTATTTATTGTTGTTGTGTTGTGTTGTGTATATATATTTATTTGTTGTGTTGTGTATATATATTTATTATTGGGTTATGAGGGTATTGGTATTGGAGGTTGTTTTTATATAATATGTGTAGGAAACGGCAATCCATTTGATGTGTAGCACCTGTGTAGTCTTGTGTTAATTAATTATGTGTGGCACCTGTGGAGGGGGAGGAGTGCAGGTGTCATGAGGGCTGCGTGCCCAAGGTTCTGGGTCCTTGCCCTGCATCAGTTACACTGAAGGTGACTGAGGGAAGTGCCGTATGTGTATTGTTAGTCTGTTTGTCTCTGTGGTGGTGCTTCACCAGATAACGGTTGCAAAGTGGGTAACTAGGGAAGCGCCACCCAGTAAGTGTTTTGTCTGTCAGATGCCGTTATTGTGGAACGCATCTGATAAGACTGCAGAGGTAGGGTATAGTTTAGTTATTTATTTAGATTAAGTCATTTATTTACCTCTGCAATTGGAAGGCTGGGAAATAAAAACAACATCAAGACCATTTTTCCGACTATGCCATCGTTTGTGTGACTTTGGAGGGGAGAGGAGAAAGAACCCCGTCACAGGAACAGAGTAGTAAAAACACACAAATTAGAGAAGCAGTCAGGGGTTCTGAGATGGATAGCACATGACAAGAGATTCAAACCAGGGAGGCTGGACCATGGATTCAGAAGGTGGGAGAGGGGGGGGGGGCAACAGCGATATGCAAAATGATAGAGAAGGGGGAAATGCAAGCACTACAAAAATTAAAAGAGAAATTTGGACTAGAAAACAAGGACCACTTCAGATATTTACAGATTAGAGATTACTATAATAAAGAAATAAGAGGACAAGGAAGAAGAACAGAATGGAATAATTAGGATGATAGTAAGGGCATACGAAGGAGGGAAAGGAAGGGTAATATCAGCACTGTACCGGGCTATAATGACCAGCAAGGGACACGCGACCGATTATATAAGGGAGAAATGGGAGAGAGAACTAGAGATAGGAATAACAGGGAAGGAATGGGGGAACATATGCGAGGTGCAACATTCAACAACAGGATCGAGGATATGGAAAGAGTTTGGATGGAAAAACATAATCAGATTCTTTATAACCCCAGAGCTGAAGGGAAAATATGCACCAACACAAAGAGCATGCTGGAGGATGTGTGGGA
>NC_140169.1:76890651-76908151 GCF_963971535.1 Notolepis coatsorum | reverse complement strand
CATAATAAGGTCAAGGTCAAGTTCAAGGTCAAATATGAATTTATAATTAAAATCGATTTAAGTACCTGGGGGTCCACATCTCAGAGGATCTGACATGGACAACACACATAGACTCAGTCGTAAAAAAGGCAAAGCAGCGCCTCTACCACCTGAGACAGTTAAGGAAGTTCAGAGTATCTGGGAAGATACTCGAGTCCTTCTACTCCGGAGCTGTAGAGAGCATCTTGACTGGAAACATCACTGCCTGGTATGGCAACAGCACGGCACAGGACAAGAAGGCCCTACAGAGAGTTGTGCGCTCAGCCGAGCGTACCACGGGTATTGCACTACCAACCCTGCAGGTCCTATACAACAAGAGGTGCAAATCCAGAGCCTGCAGAATAATGAAAGACCCTCACCACCCCAACAACAGCCTGTTCATGCTGCTGAGGTCAGGCAGACGCCTGCGAACACCAGCTACTAGGACAGAGAGACTTCGGCTAGCTTCTTCCCCCAGGCCATCAGGGCCTTGAACACTGAACTCTCCACACACAAGCACACATGAGCACACACACGACACACACACTGTACACGCTCACACACTAGCAGCCACTTTAACATGAGCAAGCACACACTCATGCTGCACACGCCCACACTTATGGCCACTAAGGAAAGGTCACTTTAGAATAGTAATAGTATAACTTGAGATTGTATAATATAGCATGTACAGAAAGACCCAGTGCCTCATCCGTAGCTAACAGTGTATTGCACTACCACAGGACCTAGCATGTCCTACCATGCTCTGTAAATAACTTATGTACATATACCGATATGCCCTACTCTGTTTACTTGTTTTATTGCACAATGTCGTTCTATTGGATTCTATTATATCGCTGCTGGCGGGACAAAACCTCATAACTCCATTTAAATTTGTTTTTATTATATATAAATCAACTCCGTAGATCATCCTCCATATGTGTGTGTGGGTTTTACAAAGTTTAAACAATGGGAAAGCATTAAACCGATCATCTGTCTAAACCTCCTAACTCTATTCACCCTCAAATCTGTGTTCGTTTTTTTCATCTGCTGAAAAGTTGGGTTTTTGGAGTTATGAGGTTTTGTCCCGCCAGCAGCGATATGTTATTACTACTGTATCATGCACATCGTTGCGGGCAAGACCACCCGCATTTCATAGTATACTCGTATGCCGTGACAAATAAAACTCTTGACTTGACTTGACTTGATTATCATTAATTACTGTATCTACAAATCCTTCTGTTTAATCATCTTCCCGCGGTTAATTTGCTTAAATTTTATTTACACATGATCTCAATAAGGTGGTGAATGTGAGCATTTTCTCGTGCCCCGCAGATTTAACATGATCAAAGATGCAAAAATCATAAATCATAATTCATATTCTCCTTTTCTTCATTACAATTTACTCAGCCTAGTAACAGACACAATATTTCTGACACATACAGAAATACATACCCCCAGGTCCCTAGATGTTCCTAGATACCAATAACATGCAAATTGACCTTGCATAAGTGGAGCAATCTTCCATTTACATAGGCATGTACCTTTAGGCGAAAACGGTCTACAGATTAACAGGTTAATAAAAATCGTCATCTTTCTGAATCCGTTAATAAGCCTCCTCACTATAGCTACAATAATAACTTTAACTGTAAAAAGATGAAAATCGCTCTGTATATCTAGAATGTCTGAGTGTGTCCCACAACAATGACAACTGTCGTGGCTTCCTTCCATTGTCAATCAATCAATCAATCAGTCCTTCCATCAAGCCACTAGACGCTTTAAACAGACAGTTCTAACTCGTTTCTTTCCTTAGATTACTCACAGTTCGAAGTGTTGCTTGGCCTCCGATGGTTTCGATGATGTTGCGATGTGTTTGCTCAAAATAAAGTACCAAACATTTGCACATGCAACAAAGAAAATAGGCCTTTACAATATTCAAAAGAAAATATGCAAAACTCAAAGTAAATAACAAACAACTTAGGTATTCTTTCTTTCTTGGTAATGCTTATATAACTTTATAACTTAAAGGGTATTTGTACAAGTTGTATGTACGTATAATACGAAAAGGTACGTTATGAAAAGGTAGGAAAAAGTATGAAACGATATGAAACGGTTAAAAACTGTTTCCCGACCGCGTCTCTCAACAGGTTGCCTTCATTGCGGCTTTAGCGCAAGGCGCTGTGGGATTTGTAGTCCTGTGTAGTGCATTGACTACAGACGTCACAATTAAGTGGCTTTCTTATGAAAATCAAAATACTGGCTCTAACATGCCGGCCCCTATTGTTATGGGCATCTTTAATAACAATAAACTAAAATTCAAAAGAGCCAGACAAAGTCAAGTCTTCATATTCTATTTGAGATAGACAGGATGTCTTAATTGTCCATCTTCAGTTATTTCCTTATTCTAAGGCGGGCACCAGTAGGCATATTTTGCTTATTGGTCTTTCCAGCGTGTTGGTTTTTGTTTTAAGAAGAACCCTCCGAATCAGTCCTCCAGATCCAGGATGCGTCTCCATAACTCTTGCCTTTAACCAGGATCCACGAGGTGCATTTGAATCCATAATTAATACAATGTCTCCAGGTATGAAGTTCCTTTTGACGCGATTCCATTGCTGTCTTTCTTGCAAAAGTGGTAGATATTCTTTGATCCATCTGGTCCAAAACAAATTCGCTATATACTGCACTTGTCGCCAGCGGCGTCTTGAGTATATATCTTGCTGATGAAATACGCCTGGGGGCAACAATGGTTTGACCTTGAGCTGTAGCAAATGGTTTGGTGTGAGAGGTTCCAAGTCATTTGGATAATTTGACACTGTAGTTATAGGTCGGCTGTTGAGAATTCCTTCAACTTCACACAGAACTGTTGAAAGGCTTTCGTCGTCAAGTGTTTGTTGTTTTGTGATGGATAGCAGAATTTTCTTTACAAGCCGGATTAGTCTTTCCCATACTCCGACATGATGTGCTCCGTAAGGAGGATTGAAGGTCCATTTGACATCATTTTGCTGGAGAGCTTGTTCTATTTTGCTCAGATTCCACTCTTTTATAGATTCATTCAGTTCTCTTTCAGTGGCAACCAAATTAATTCCATTGTCCGACCTCATCTCCAATACTTGTCCTCTTCTGCTGATGAAACGTCTGCAGGCATTAGACAGGTAAAGATAACTCCATATCTTTTCACAATGCTTCGTCCTCTTTTCAATTCCATTGGGCCAAAGTAATCCACTCCAACATATGTGAATGGTGGTAGGTCTGGTGTAATTCTGTCCTTTGGCAGATCTGACATCTTTTGTTCTCCTGCATTTCCATGCATGCGTCTGCACACAGTACATTCAGATATTATTTTTCTGGCTAATGCATTGGCACATGGTATCCAGTATTTTTGTCTTAACCTGGATAACATATGATTCCTTCCACTGTGACCAACTTGTTGATGAATATCTCGAAGTATGGTTTTAGAGACATGGTGGTGTTTGCCAAGAATGGTTGGGTGCTTTGCTTCCTCAGGCATTGCCAATTTGTTTAGCCTTCCTCCAACCTTTAGTAATTCATTCTCGTACACTGGATCCAATTTATACAGTGTACTACTTCCTTTGATGGGTTTTCCCCTTTTCAAAGTGTCCACTTCCTCTGGAAAAGACTGTTTTTGACAGAAACACAACACTGCTGTTTCAGCCTTATCCAAGTTATCCTTAGAGAGTGTGAGACCTCTCATAGAGTCTTTAAACACTCTCATCTCCTTCTCAATCATCTTTATTCGATTTGGTTCTTGTGCTTGAGTAGAAGTAAGTAGTTCCTTCCTCTTCTTACTTAAAAGCAGCAAGAGGTGTTTTACTTGAAGGAACCATGCAACTGCTCTTTTCAGTTTCCTCCAATCAGAGTAGTGATGCACTAGCTTGCTTGTGCCATTTAGGTCAGTTGCAATGGTTGGGTTCACATTGACTTTTCCCTTCTTTACCTCCGGATCATCAGGATAGCTGTCATTGACCAGTTTAAGTGCGTCCGGAAACTCAGGCCATTTGTCCTCAGGTTCTTTCAGAAACAATGGACCATTTATCCAAGTCTCACATTTCAAGAATGATTCTGCTGTCAATCCCCGAGATGCATAATCTGCTGGATTCAGTTTAGTGTTGATGTATTTCCACTGTGATGTTGCTGTTGCTTCTCTTATCAGACTGGTTCTGTTGGCTACAAATGTCTGAAACCTTAGCGTTTCATTCATGATGTATCTCAGAACAGATGTACTGTCAGTCCAGAAAACAGATTTGCATAATGGGATTTGCAGCTCGGTTCGGATCATCTTGTCCATGCATACTGCCAGTACTGCTGCTGTGAGTTCCAATCTTGGGACAGTAACTTTCTTCAGAGGCACGACACGTGACTTTCCTGACATGAAGGATATGTGAACGTCTTCGTCTTCATTTGTCATCTTAAGGTAGGTGACAACACCGTATCCAATCTCGCTTGCATCACTGAAATGGTGCAATTGTGCAGATTTGATTTGTCCATAATTCTTTGGTTTGATACATCGATCAATCTTGAAGCTTTCTATCTGCTTTAATCCCATGAGCCATCTTTGCCACTGTTTCTTGAGAGCCTCCGGGATTTCTTCATCCCACCCACAATTGAGTTTGCACAACTCTTGTAGGACGTGCTGTAAAGGCCGAATGAGTGTTTTTTGTTATGGATTATTATTATTATTATTAATATTATCATTATAATTACCAACTGTCCGTCTGCAACACTACTATCACCGACATCTAAGAAGGGAGATCCCCCCTTGAACGGCCCTTCTAAGGTTTCTCTCCTCCACATTGCCTGTGGAGCTTTTTTTCCCTATTGTTAGGTTTTAGTGAGTTTTTCCTTACCTTCGCGTGGGGTATGTCTGGGAGTGCTTGCATTCTTTCATTTATTTGCATTCATCTAAAAAATTTTTGGACCCTATGGTGTTCTTGTTCTGTTCTTGACTTATTGTTATGTTGTCTTCTTGACTTGTTTAAAGAAGACCTGTACGGCCCATGGGGACATTAACGTGTGTTGTCGGGCCCTATAAATAAATTTGATTTGATTTGATTTGATTATTATTATTATTATTATTACCAATAGAAGGTTACGATTTATGGGAATGTTATGATTTATGGGAATGTTATGATTCTGTGTAACCTGTTGGGTGGACTCTGTTGTACTGTGGGTGGATCACCTGCACCTGTCAGGTGATCAGCCACAGCGCGGCGGAGATCATTAAATAGGTGATAGGAATCAGCTGTTGGGCTGTAGCACGGGGAACGCATAATATTTTCTGACCGCTTCGGGACGTTTCAGGATGCTTTAGAACGCTTCGGGAACGCTTTAGATTAGTCTTATTTTAGGAAACACTTTGAGTAATTAGAAGAACCACGGTTATAGGACGCTTAGGATCGCTTTGATCACCTCTCCCATGTAACCTACCTTTTCTAATTAAATCGGATATCACGTTCGGTATCTGATAACGGAACTCAAGGTGTGGAGACTATTTCTTTGGATGAAGCGCGTATGGAATCACTCCCCGACTGCCACAGGAAGCGGACACAGGCATGTTGCCGCTACACGTGCTTTGCAGTGAAGATAAATGGTGAAAGAAATCCAAGTGGGTCATACACAGAGCAGACTGTTGAAAGGATGCCTCTCCTTGTGGCTGGTTGAGATTTTAAGCAGACTTGAAACTTGAACACATCTTCCTCCACATGCCACTGTATCCCTAGGGCTCTTTCTATTGGAAGACTGTCTTGGGTCTCTAAATCCAGGGTTTTTACCTCTTTGGGTTTTTCACTCTTTAGGATGGAGGCCAGCACAGTTTTACTGTTGCTTGTCCACTTTGTTAGATTAAAACCTCCCATTGCACAAAGATCTTTGAGTTCTTCACATAACTCCACAGCTTGATCCGCAGAAGCGACAGATTTTAAGCAGTCATCAACATAGAAGTTTCTTCTGACAGTGTCAACAGCTTCTGCAGAGAAATCATCTTTGTTGTCTTTAGCGGTTTTAGTGAGAGCATAGGTTGCACAACTTGCTGATGAAGTGGCACCAAATAGATGTACTGTCATCCTGTACTCAGCGAGAGGTAAACTGACATCTCCTCCTGGCCACCAAAGAAAGCGAAGATAATCTTGATCGGCAGGAGCCACCTTGACCTGATGATACATCCCCTCGACATCAGCCATGAAAGCTATCTGCTCTTGTCTGAATCGAATGAGCACACCAAGTAGCGTGTTGGTAAGATTGGGACCCTGAATAAGCTTGTCATTTAATGAACATCCTTGATAAGATGCAGAACCATCAAACACTACACGAATCTTGCCCTTCTTTGGGTGATGAACCCCATGATGTGGTATGTACCACACCATTCCACTCTCAGGTTTGAGCTGCTCTTGGGGCACTAGCTGAGCGTGACCCTTTGCTATCACAGCCTCCAAGAAAGTTTTATATTCATCCTGGAAAACGTTGTTCCTTTTGAATTTCCTTTTTAATGATTCTGCTCTCTGCTCTGCAAGTTTGCGATTGTTTGGCATCATGATATTCTTCTGTTTAAATGGAAGTTCAAGCTGATAATGTCCATCTTTGATTTGAGCTGAATCTGACATGATCTTTAAAAATTGTTTGTCTTCAACTGACATTTCTTTCTTCTCATCACAACCTCGCTCTGGAAAGTCATGATTGTATTGCTGCTCCAGCAGCTCACCTATGGCTGTCACCGATATCCGATTAACAACAGCACATGAAGTATTCTCAGATTCAGAGGTTTCCTGATTCAGTCCATTCACAACCCAACCTAGGACTGTCTTAACAGCAAAGGGTCCTCCATTCTGACTGTTTATTATTTTCCACGGCTCCATCAGCTTTGGTGCATTTGTTCCTATAAGAAACCCGATTTCACAATCCAATTCAGGCAACTTAATCTCTCTTAGATATTTCCATTTATTTATGGCCTCTTGAGTGGGAATATTATGCTCTTTTCCAGCAGGAATCTCCTCTTGTGTGTACACTTTAGGCAGCTGATAAAAATCATTGCCTTCGATGCAACTCACTTCAAGACCTTTGACAAAGGAAGTGTCAATCATTTTCTCCTGGCCCATTGTTTTTAAGAGGATTTTTGTTCTCTTGGCTTTGGCATGCAAATCTTGTTGAAGGGCTTCAGTACAAAAACTTGCAGTGCTTCCCTGATCCAAAAATGCATAAGTTTGCACAGTCTGGTTCGAGTTTGATAGCTTTATTTGAACTGGAATAATTGGTAGGGTTTGTTGATCACCGGCCCCAGTGTGGTTTCTGCCATTTAAAGAGACCAATGCACTACTTACAGAAGCTGCTTGGGCGTATTTATCAGAGTTGTCCTTTTGTTCCATCCTTTTCTTGTAGATGTGCAGTATTGTTGGATGTTTCATTGAACAAACTTCACATTTCATTCTTTTCTGGCAGTCTTTGCTTAGATGTCCTTTTGTTAGACAGCCAAAGCAAATTCCTTGTGCTTTTAAGCAGTCAATCTTGTCATTGTGAGATTTTGTGTTTATCTTGCATGTTTCAGAGGTGTGTTCTCCTGCACAAAATACACAGCGCTTCTGAACAGTAATGCCTTTATGGTCTGACTTGCTTTTTTGGAAAGGTGTTTGCTCTTCATTGACTGGTGGGCTTGTCACAGTAGCAAAACTACTTCCCTTATAACCATGAGCAGGCTTATTGCTGGGTGGTTTGTACACTTTGGTATCCCTTTTTGGCATGACATCCTGTATGTCTCCAAACATGGGGTCTGATACAATGCGTGTATGCTTTTCAATGAAGTCAACCAATATTGGAAACTTTGTTCTTCTCTTATTGTGTTCGTAATATGCATAATTGCATTTGTTCTCCACTTTTCCCTAAGTTGAAATGGGAGTTTCATGATCACATTTCTCATGTTTGATGTGCTATTCATTTCATCCAGAAACTCAACATCTTCCATTGTGTTACAACATCCACGAAGAAAGATAGCATAAGAATGAAGTGCTTTTCTATCTTCACTCTTTTTTTTATATTTTTTTTATTATTGCAAAACAAAAATTATTAAAAGTCAGTACTCAACACATAATGCATAATGAAATTAACAGTCAAGGTGGTTAAAATTACATGCAAGTACAGAAACAAGACAAAAAAAAAGTCTATAATAACATTTGAGCCGTATACAGTGTATATCCAGCGAAATTAACAATTATATAAATGTTATATAGGACATACCCCTAATACCTTTTTTCTAAAACCCTACACACATATGCTCTAGCTCGAACCCCCCCCTCCCGGACCCCTCCTTGGATAGTATCTCCATTATCCCTCACTCCTAACCAGACACTACCATTATAAGCTAGCTTTTATTCTCTCCCCACTTCTACCCACATTGACATTTTGGATTCGTTGAGACCCAGAATTCTTGCTGTAGATATTTCTTGATATATCACATCGAGATATGTAAGAGACCAAACTTTCCGGCAAATTTTTTCCGGTTGAAACCAGCGTGATGCGATCAGTTTTTTAGCTACTGTGATACCCGATAAGACCAATCTCTTTAGCTGTGGATTTACTGCAAACTCAAAAACATCATTTAAAGCAATACAGAGGGGTGTACTGGTATATTCCAAAATACGAGTTTTGATAATTGATGGGTCACATCTTTCCAGAATGCCTTAACTGGTGGGCAGTCCCAATACATGTGCATAAATGTCCCTTCGTCTCCATTTGTACATTGGGAGCATTTTGAGTCCTGTTTCAGGCCCATTCTGTTCAGTCTTATAGGAGTCAAGTATGTCCTGTGAATATAGTTAAGATTGATTTGTTGATGGTCCGGGTTCCTTGATGTAAGACGGACATTTGCCCATACTTCTTGCCAATCAAAGTCACTTTCCAGGTCTTGAATATCCCTCCTCCAGACAGTGTCTAGTTGAAGGGTTTCATACGAGGACGTTAGTAATTGATAATAAAAACCTGATACAAAACCTCCCAATGTTTCTCTTTCATAGAAAAATTTGTGGTATCTGTGGTGTTCAACTGGTATGTGTAATGGAACACCGTGAGACCTCAAACATAGGCGTAACTGTATGTAAAAAAGCCATGTGGACTCGGTGAGGTTAAACTTTGTGCATATTTCTCCATAACTACAGAAGCCCTGGTTATTAAAAATATCCCCTAATGAGTGTATGCCTTGCTCTTCCCATATAGGGAATCTTATAGGACGTTTTCCCATTAAGAGTGCATTATTATTGAATATGGGAGTGTGATTATGCCATTTTTGAGGGTTAGGATATTTTTTTTGTGTTTCCCGCCATGTTCTGATTGCATGGGTAATTATGGGGCCAAATTTCCGCTCACATTGCTTGATTGGAAGTTTAGTGTGTGCTATGTCCTTCAGTCTCTGTGGGGCTACTATGTTTTCTTCCAATTCTCTCCAAGATACCAAAGCCTGGGGATCAAACCATATTGTCAATGGTCTTAATGTGAAAGCCTTAAAATATTGTAAAAAATCTGGAACTGCCATGCCACCGTCTGCTTTATTTCTCTGTGCGGTGGATCTTTTTATGCGAGGTGGTTTGTTATTCCAAATAAATTTGTATGTGGAGGAGTGTAATCTTTTCCAGTAGCCCTCTGGAGGGGGTAACGGTAGCATTGAGCTGATGAATCTTAACTATTGATACCCTTGCCTGTACTGAATTTTTAAGTTTTGCCCACCTGTCCAGGTCGTCCATGATTTTGTTCTGTATTTTTGTGTAATTGTGCTTCACCGTTTGTCTTATGGTGGAAAATATTTCCACACCCAAGCATCTAAAATGTTTTACCATGGGTATCGCACCTGGGAGGGTTGTGTCTTTTTTTGCATGGATGTTAAGTGGAAGGAAAGCCGACTTCGGCCAATTTATTTTAAATCCCGATAAATCACCAAAGTTCTCTATCAGCTTGAGTAGATGGGGCAATGTGGTGTTGGGGTTTTGCATGAACAATATTACGTCGTCCGCATATAAACTAATTTTATGTTGTGTGCCCTTGATTACGATTGGTTCTATGTATTGGGATTGTCTTATATATTGTGCTAAAGGCTCTAATGATAGATCGAATAGTCCGGGACTAAGAGGGCAACCCTGTCTGGCTGAGCGTGATACCGGAAAGATTTCGGAGATGAATGTGCCTGTTGTAATCATGGCCGATGGGTCCTTGTATAATACTTTAATCATATCAATGAATCCTTTTCCTAACCCCATCCTTTCTAATACTGCCCATAGAAACGACCATTCCAGCCTGTCAAATGCTTTCATAGCATCCAGGGATAGCATCGCCTTAGGTGTGGTGTCCTCTTTGTCTGCATCTAGTACGTGCAGTATTCGTCTTATGTTATCATTGATCAGGCGACCTTTTATGAAGCCAGTTTGGTCCGGATGAACTAAAGACGTCATATGCTTTTGCAATCTGATGGCTAATACCTTAGAGTACAGTTTGACATCGGTTCCGAGGAGGCTTAATGGTCTGTAACTACCGCACTCGGTGGGGTCTTTGTCTTTTTTGAGAAGTACTGAAATGAGTGCGATATTGTGGTGTGTATGGAAGCTCCCCTCCTTGACTGAGTATAAGATCATATTTAGTAATAAGGGTCCAAATATGTCCCAACAAGAAAGGTACATTTCTGATGGGATACCGTCTCTTCCCGGAGCCTTACCATTTTTCATTCCGGATATGGCCTTCTTGAGTTCTTCTAATGTGATCGGTGCTTCTAACTGTTTAGCGTCTTCCTCCGAAAGTTTAGGGAGAATAATTTGATTGAGATATGTGTCCAATTTGTTTTGATCAAAGGTCGTTTCTGAATTATACAAGTCGGAGTAGAATTCTTTGAATGTATCGTTTATTATTTTGGGGTCTGTTACAAGTACTTGTTGTTTTCTAATGGCAGTTATATCTGCAAATTTTGCATTAATTTTTAATCGCATGGCTAATAGGTGACTAGGTTTAGAACCTTGGAAATACTGCTGTTGTCTTGTGCTGCGTATTTGCATTTCCGATTTTTGTCTGTATATTGCATTGATCTCTGTTTTTAGAACGTTAACTTGATTTTCTAGTCTAGTTGAGTTGTTGTATTTTAAAGAATTAAATAACGTTGAGTAAAGCGTTTCCATTTCAGACAGTTTTGTGCATTGATTTTTGCGCAATATGTAGGAAAATCTATCCATGAAATCCTTGATCATACCCTTTACCGACATCCATATTATTCTGGGGTCTTGCACCGCGTTTGCATTCTCCCGTAGGAATACTGTGAGAGCTTCTTTGAGTTGTGTAATGAATTCCTTGTTGTTAAGCAGCATAGTATTAAAACGCCATCTTGGGGCCCGGGAAGATAGTATACCAAATGTTGCTTTTAGGATTAAATAACAGTGATCTGAAAGCGCATTGGGTATCATTTCCACTTCATATTTATCAAATAGTCTTGGGGATGCAAATACGTAATCAATTCTGGATAATGTGTTGTGTCTCGCCGATCGACAGGAGTACTTTCAGGTCGTGGGATTAAGTGAACGCCATAAATCAATTACCCCTGTAGTCTTTGACCAATCTTTTAATGCTTTAGATGAATTTTTTACAAATTTTACAAATTTGGGGCATATACCGCTGCCAACGCTATTTTCCTGTTATTATGTACAATCCTAGCTATAGTTATACGCCCCTCAGCATCCGACCATACCCCTTTTAATTCGATATTTAATTTACGTCTGACGACTATGGCTACACCTCGAGTTCTCGTACCAAAAGAAGAGTGACTAATATTATGGTATATGTTATCCGCTAACGTATCTATGTCTTCCTCTAAAATGTGCGTTTCGCTTAGTAGAGCCACGTCCACATGTTCTTTTTTCATCAGTGTGAGCACGCTTTTGCGTTTGTGTTGTTTGTTTATTCCACCGGTGTTCCATATCATTATATTCAAACTAGCCATAATCTATGCATGTTTTTGTGTAGTTTTTGGTAATGCTCCTGGAGTGCGAAGCTACAATAGATGTACATCCAATTAATGAGGTCCCGTTGAGAGCCGAGCTTAAAAACATATATATATACAAATAAAAATCCCCTATTTTCCCCTCACCCAGAGAGTCGTACAGGCCTGTGTTCCAAAAACACATCCTCCGCGTATGACTTTCTCCCTTAGTCCACCGGATTGCCCAAACTGAGCATTGTAATCCTAATCTTCCTATGCTAATTGCCATAGGATCTAACCTTTTCATTCTAATACAATAGAATGTCGCTTTTGGTCTTGCACCTTCCCTTACTGTAATGAAATATTGTGAAAAATGAACCCTCTACTAACATGTAGGAAAGTCAGGAAAAAGGAAAAGATTGTAGAGAAATATTGATACCTTAATGTGAAGAACAATGGAAAAGAACAATGTAAGTTAAAAGAAAGAGAGAAAAAATAGAATAATAAAAAAAAAAAAAGGATAAAGATAAGGAGTGAGAGATAGAATAATACTCAACGTGGAGAAGCCACTAGAACCGAATTAAGTGATTAGATAAAATAGAAAAACAGCGCCTTTTAGAGCTTCAATGTGCCAGTCACTTCATCAGTGGAGTGATTACTTAAATTGTTAGAATAACCTTGTTGTGTTCATACGTTTAGGTGTGGTTGATTTTTAAGTATTATTACGGACTGATTGAACTTCAGTCAATTGATTATATGCTATGTTTACACACACCGGATGTTTAATGTTAGAGTTGCAGGCCTACGTTGTCATGGTGCATTATATTCTAGAAGGTTGTAGAATACACTAGTACTAATATACTGCTGTTGTGTTCCAGAATGATCTAAGAGATCCAGGGCAGACGGGCGATAAACCCAGAATATTCCAGATTGATCTTATTGCCAATGATATGATCTTGTCTCCCCGGAGACCAGAGGTCTGAAATTATAATGTATTACGAATCGTAATATACACAATACGCATTGGTATAGACGGCCTGCATATCATCTGCTACTTTGATGAACACAATAAAAGTCATTCTAATACTGATATACACAGAGAATCGGCTTATCTGTTTTCAGACAATGTCGTCCTGCCTCGGGGTATCTGCTCCATATCGATTCCAATAATCCTCAGCATCTTTAGGTGTGTGTAATCCAAACCTGCGGCCGTCCCTGCCCACGATCGATAACAGCGCCGGGTATGTTAGCCTTGGCTTGTAACCAGACTTGAACAATTTTTGCATCACCTCCTTGTATGGTAGACGTCTTTGCTTAGATCTTCGTAGATAAATATTGAATTATCACCATGTTTCAGCTTCCCACGTTGGATGCGAGCAATTTTGATGATGTCATCTCTTATTGATGTCTTCCGCAGAGTAACAATGATGACTCTTGGCCCGTTGTTTCTTTGCTCCCGAGAACCGATTCTGTAAACTTGGTCCACTTTCGGCACTGTGTTTGGAAGGTTGTTACCCAAAATCGCTGATAGCACTGTTGGAAAGTTGTCGTCTTCGCAATTTACTGCTTCATCAAGCCCTACAATGCGGATGTTATTTCGCCTGTGGTAGCGTTGGGATTCGAGAAGCCTCTCCATCGCTTCTTCTTTAACCTCTTGTATTTCCCTCCGGCATGCTTCTTTCACACTTTCTATCTCTTTTGCCATTTCTGTCATGCCACTGCAGATGGTGTTTTCGTTCGCTTTGACTGCCCGTGTAATATCTGTCACCGTATTCTCCACTGTCGTGATTCGCTCGGACTGTGCAGCGACCGCTTTCTTGACTTCTTCTAATTTATCATCGATGCGATCGAATTTAGCATCGACGTGTGCTTTGAGCTCCTCGATGTGTGTAATCTGTTCTTTCATCAGGTTAGTCAGTGTGTTGAAATCGGGTGGTGTGGTTGTACTGCTTGTTTCAGTTGGTGATATAGGTACAGTGACGATGACGATGGATTTGTTTGCTATTATCTTATCCAGATCAGCTGCTCTATCTCTCACGGAGCTTGTTCCTGTCGCTCCTGTTATGTTGTCAACTATTGTCTCTCTGTCGGGGACCATAGTCGATGGTCCCGGTGTATTTTCCTCTTTATTCTCCTCGTCGGGGCTTGTCGCCAACGGGTCTGTACCCGCGTCGCCTAGAACGTGTCTTCTTGATCGTGTTTCGCTCTGCGCCGCTGAAGTTGCCGTATCTTGTTTCTTTCCCGTCTTTCCCCTATCCTTACCCATGTTGTCTTTTGATATAGTTAGTAGAAGGTCTTATCAATACATACGATGTGGTCTAATCTCTTTTGGTATTGTCCAAATAATGTTTTTAAACTAAATTAACGTTGATGGGAGCGGAGCTATTGCCAAACGCGTGCGCTACATATTGCGCTAAACTGGAAGTCTTCACTCTTGATGGCATTCCAGTTCAACATTTTGTCCAAAGTAGCTGCTGCGATTAAGAGTTGATGTCCATAGTTCTCTTGGAGCAGTCTTTTGGCTTCCAAAAAGCCCTTTTTTGGCTCCATGTATTGACAACCTTTTACCAAGTCTTTAGCTTGGCCTTCTGTGTACTGCTCTAGAAAGAACAGCCTGTCCTTGTAATTGTCAGTTTTATCTTCTATTGTATGTTCGAACATTCTGATGAATGAAAGGTACTGTAATGGATCTCCTTTAAAGATGGGTATTTCTCTGGATGGGAGTAATGTTAAGCGTTGCTCCTATATTAGCATTTCAGTTATTTCATTTTGTCGCTGCATTACTTGGATAAAGTCATTGCTTTCTGTCCGAGAGCTTTGTCTGACTTGGATGGAGTGATGCTGCTGTGCTGATGCTTCTGTCCTTGTTGTGGGCCTTGGCTGTAATACGTGGACATGGCCACTAGGGGCTGCATAACTTGAGTTAATTGAATTGAAGTCTATGAAACTCCTTTTATTTTCCTTCTCCACAGGTTTTCCTTGGTTCTCTTCATCCAGGAAATCATCATTTACATCTGGCTGACCAGTGTCATACTGCTCCTCCCCCTGGTTAAGGTCAGGATCAAAGCCATCATCCTCAAAAGCTTCCAATGTTTTAATTTGCTGTTGCTGCATCAATATCAGTTTGAAGCTCAAGCCTTTCCTTTTTAGCTCTGATATTGGCTTTCATTGCTTCCAGATCAGCTTCCTGTTTTTCAAGCGAGTGTTTCTCGGATAAGGAAGCAGAACGTGAAATAAGCCCAGCTCTCTCTATCTCTATTTTTCTTCTTAGTGTTGAAGCTGTTGAAGATCTATTGCTGCCACTATGGCTTTTACCTTTTTTGCTTGTCATGCCCACTGATATTGCTTTATGTGGGCTTGGCATACGTGCAACATATGAGCCATGGTCAGAAGAAGGCACATGCTCAAAAGAGGCAGCGCTAGCTAACCATTTCTTCATCACATCTTGAAACTCATTGAAATATGCCATTCTTGGGAGATACCAGTCAACATGATAATTTTCTTGTTCTTGCTCTGACAGCATGTCTTGCACTGAGTCATGTGCGTTTGAAAACTCTTTGGAGAGTAATTGAAAAACCCCATAACAACCTTGCACCTGGCTGATATTCCCATAATCAATCTCATTTTTCTTTCTTGAGACTTGACCCAATTTCGTTTTTCCTTTTTTTAATTAACTGCGCCAGTTTACCTTCAAAAGCCTTTTCTGTAAGTTTTATATTTCTTTTTGGTCTGACGTCAGCATTTTCAACAGGCACTTCTGGCTCATTCACGTTTACCGTTAGGTCCGTATGAGTTTCAGTATCCACATTTTCCTTTTCAGCCATTGTTATGCTTTATTGTCATTAAACATCCACTTGTAAAAAACAGCTGTCCTTGTTCTAATGTTGCGCTTTGTTGTTGTGCGGCCCGAATCCGTGTCAGCCAGACAAACAAATGTATTAAGCGTGCCCCTCAAGATGCGCTCCTTGAATTACGTTCCACACTTTATTCATAAGCGAATTTATTCCACTGGCAGCATTTGACTGTACTGTATTGCGACATCCACAGCATGCGGCACAATTAAGCCTTTTTCATAGAAATCCACTTGTCACAATGCAGAAAGTCAATGCGGTCCGATCCTTTTATTCATAAGCGAATTTATTCCACTGGCAGCATTTGACTGTACTGTATTGCAACATCCACATCATGCGGCACAATTAAGCCTTTTTCATAGAAATCCACTTGTCACAATGCAGAAAGTCAAAGCGGTCCGATCCTTTTATTCATTCTGAAGTCCGTGATTTGTAAACTCACGATTCACATCCGCTCCATTGATTCATTAATCATTTCCAATAGTATTTAATTCCTTCTATTTATGGTGGCAACCATTTAATTCCACACGGATTTGTCCGTCTCGAGAGTTTTTAACAATGTCGTGGCCAGTGGTGCGTTATTGAAATCATCTGGGCTTGCACGCACCACGTGCATGCGCGCTCCCGGCGCGTGCGCGCGCTCCCGCGAATGCGCATTTAATGTCCCCTCGCTTGAGCACAGACTAAAGACAGTGCCTAATTGCCTCTACGAATGGAATGTAACACATGTCTTCACAACAAGTTAGGTGTGAATGTATCTGAGAACGTATTTAACACACCTGACGACCGGCGCTATTGATATGCAAATAGCGAGTACTTATCTGGGGTTGCACAGAGTGCAACCCCGTCCCATGAAGAACGCATGCCTGGTCGTGGCTTCCTTCCATTGTCAATCAATCAATCAATCAATCAGTCCTTCCATCAAGCAACTAGACGCTTTAAACAGACAGTTCTAACTCGTTTCTTTCCTTAGATTACTCACAGTTCGAAGTGTTGCTTGGCCTCCGATGGTTTCGATGATGTTGCGATGTGTTTGCTCAAAATAAAGTACCAAACATTTGCACATGCAACAAAGAAAATAGGCCTTTACAATATTCAAAAGAAAATATGCAAAACTCAAAGTAAATAACAAACAACTTGGGTATTCTTTCTTTCTTGGTAATGCTTATATAACTTTATAACTTAAAGGGTATTTGTACAAGTTGTATGTACGTATAATACGAAAAGGTACGTTATGAAAAGGTAGGAAAAAGTATGAAACGATATGAAACGGTTAAAAACTGTTTCCTGACCGCGTCTCTCAACAGGTTGCCTTCATTGCGGCTTTAGCGCAAGGCGCTGTGGGATTTGTAGTCCTTTGTAGTGCATTGACTACAGACGTCACAATTAAGTGGCTTTCTTATGAAAATCAAAATACTGGCTCTAACAACAACTATAAACACAGCCAAAACAAAGTTTCATGTTTTTATGCTTTTGTCTCTCTCTCTCTCTCTTCTTTTGTTTTATTGTCGCTGTTGTTGTTGTCGGTGCCTTTTTCATTCTCTTCCTCTCACACATCAGCAAACTTCTAAATCTAAAATTACTTCTGGGGTTAAAACTGTGAAATGAAGACCGTCTCTGACACTCTCCACGGCGACACTACAGCCAAACGTCCTCACAAACCCTGTTTTAGAGCAGGCCTGTG
>NC_140169.1:76675651-76885651 GCF_963971535.1 Notolepis coatsorum | reverse complement strand
ATTAAATATCCCAGATGACATCACTGGTGGCCTTATTCAAACTCATTTACTTTTGATAACTGTCAAACTAAATTAATGTGTGCAAAACAGTTTTTAAATCAGCATTGTTTTTTGGTGAAGTGCCCCGTTAAAAGACCATATTTCTAGTGTCTATTTTCCCATACTTACTAAAATCGTAAAAACATAATCAGCATACAAAGTTGGGTAAGCTGTTTCTGTTGAGTTATAATCATGAGATCTTAGGTTTGTTATAATCAAGAGGCGATATGACACAGGCGATAGCTTTCGAGTCCGTGCATGCTTTATTTAACTCCCCCCGTCACAAATCAAGGTTCCTACCGCACAAAGGTTCCTATACAAGTATAACCTAATACTACATCTCCCTTCCTAGGATAAATAACTTTCCCTGAACTTATAACATGACAGTCTCAACAATCAACCATAGTAGCTAAATATAACTAATATTTTCCGCTTCTCTTGTATAAAGTTATTTGCAATTATACAACACATTAGAACGGTAACTTAACTTCTTTCTTAGAGAAGGGTGGGGTAGACTGCCCAGCCCTTCTGCAGAGTGTGAGGATTATTCTGCCCCATTTCTCACTCTGTTCTTTTTTTATTATCATTATTAGGGACTTAACTACGTGTGCACACAAAGTCCTTTAGGTGCCCTGGAGGGCCCCTCACTCTAGGTGGGTATCGTCTCTCAGTCATTAAGCTCTGTGGCTGCCGCTGCTGTTGGTTTTGAGTCACCTTAGCGACATGTGTCTCCACTGCATCTGTTTCACGGTTCACCCATGGTGTCGTCTCAGGTAAGTCGGTTTCAGAATCTGGAGCCACCAGGGTTGGGGAGAGGTGAGACCTGTTTCTCCGTAGGGTACCTCCTCCGGGTGTCTCCACAAGGTAAGACCTGGGTGTGCCTGCCATAGACACCACTGTGCCTCGCTCCTTAGTGTCTCTGATCCACACATGTTCACCCGGTTGGATTAGGGGCAACTGATGTGTTCTGTGTCTTCGATCGTAGTTCAGTTGCTGTTTTTGTCTGTAAACTTGTTCCGTCCTTCTTAGTTTCTCTGTGTCGGCACATCTTGGTTTTAGTTGGGACGGGATGACAGGAACAAGAGTTCAGATTTTTCTCCCCATGAGAAGCTCCGTGGGACTGAATCCGTTTGCGAGTGGGGCGTCGCGGTAGGCCATTAGAGCAAGGTAGGGATCACTTGACTTTTTGATCAGACTTTTTATAGTTCTCACTGCGCGCTCTGCCTCCCCATTGCTGTCATGGTTTTTGCCTTATTTCACCTTTCTGTGAGGGACAGCTGTCTATTTTTGCTTTATTTCACCTCTGTGAGGGATAGCTGTCAATTCCTGTTCCCTGTGGTTAATTGCCTCATGGGTCGGCAGGTGTGTGGGCTTGATTGCACCTGATGCAGTGCAGCTGTGCCTATGGCCATGTGGAGTCTATTTAAGTTTGGAGATCGCAGTGTCAACTGCTTTTTCATTTTCATAGTGTTGGCTGTCCTTTTGGTCACGCTCATTATATTGAAGTGTAGTCTGATCTCTGATTCAGAATTGAGCTTTATGGTAGTCATTCTTATTTTAGGCTACTCACGTGATTCTACACATAAACTCCCTTAGTGGAGGTTTATTGTTTTATTTTTTCCAATATAAACTCCTTTATTAGGAGGTGTCCTTGTGGCTTATTTACTTTTATACTATACCTCTTTATTGAGAGTAGTCCTGTTTTTTGGGACTTGATTTATTTTCTTAATTACTCACTTTGAGATTTCCACCTGTAAAGGTTGTTTTCTGTTGTTGAATTTTTCCCCTCTCCTAAAATATCTGCGTAAGCAGTCTAGTGGTTGTCCATTTCATGGATAACTTTAAGAGTCCCTGTTATCTGCTCATGACCCACACACACACACACAGCCCTCACAGAATGAAAAAGCCATGACTGGGTCAGCAGATAACACAGGTCTCGAACAAGCACTAGCTGCGCAGCGTCAAGGATTGCTTTCACATGAGGAAGCTATCGTACAATTACAACAACAAGCTCTCATGGTGCAACAGCATGGGGAGATGTATGAAGGATTGCGCAAGATGGATAGTGCCATGCGTGATTTGGCTGACCGCATAGCCAATGCACAATTACCTCCCCCTCACCAGATCCCACCTAATGTCTCTCAAGCACTACTCACAGGCCCCCGGTCATTACCTTGTGAGGCTAAAGTCCAGCTCCCCTCACACTTTAATGGGGAGTCAGGTAAATGCCGTGGTTTTCTGGCACAATGCCAAATAGTGTACAGAGCCCAGCCTTCTCGTTTTCAGTCTGAGGATTCACGTGTTGCCCTAATTCTATCCCTGTTGGAGGGACCTGCCCTTGATTGGGCTGTTCCACTCATACGGGCTCAGGCCCCAGTTTTAAACGACTCACAGGGACTCATGAATGAGATGGAGATCGTTTTTGATCATGAACTATACGATAAAGAGGTCGCCATGAAGCTGACGCGCATGCGCCAGGGCGCCAGTAGTGTAGCTGAGTTTTCCATCGCTTTCAGGACACTGGCTGGGGCTACAGGCTGGCCTGAGGGACCACTCATCACTTTGTTCACCAATGCGTTATCTAATCAGGTTAAAGATGCTTTGGCGGTTGTGGGATCTCCAGACAATTTTGACACACTGGTCACTACCGCCATACACGTTGATAACCGGATCAGAGACCGTGAGCGTGAGAGGCGGGGCCAACGTTTTCGTGTCCCGCTGGAGGAAGTTTCGTCCTTTCCTCCACAACCTTCAGTGGCCAGCTCGTCTGAACCTATGCAGGTGGACAGCACTTCTGTGCATGACTCCAGGCAGACTGGTTCTCATGTGGACTGGTGCCGGTACTGCAGGAGAAAAGGTCACACGAGGGTGGAGTGTCCGAAACTGAAGGTAAACGGTCAGTCTCGCTAGTGGGCCGAGAGACACTAGTGAGACATCACATCACCCCCTTTCGAACCTTTTTGCCTGTGGTTTTAGGCTGGAATAGGCAGTCTGTTAAGGCGAGACATCACATCACCCCCTTTCGAACCTTTTTGCCTGTGGTTTTAGGCTGGAATAGGCAGTCTGTTAAGGTTAACGCCTTTTTAGACTCAGGGGCAGTGGACAGTTTCGATACAAACTGCTCTGATCTATATATCACCCATACTACATAAATCATTTAACGTCGGTCACGGAATTATAAACGACCCCCCCCCCCTCCGTTCACCCGCGGGTGATCAGTCATAACATTTAGGACCATGTACAGTTGAAATTTTTTATATAACGTTGATCGGTATCAAACGGCATTTGATAATCTAATATATGCATTTATGTCTATATCTCACGTTCTAGGAAATACTGCAGAAAACGATAAAAACATTTATACTCTAGACGGTATTTTCGTATGAATGTGTGAATGAAAAAGTAAAACGTTCCTACATCCTGAACGATAGCTAATCGATGTTGAATGGGCCATAGTAATGTCAATTTAGCAATACAATTTAAAAGTTATAGCCCTGCAAAGAAGATGAACATCTCCATAGACTTACAGTACTGGCAGAGAATGGTTTAGGATGATCAAAGTGGTGGCAGAGAATGTGTTAAGAGGTCTGGTCTGCATCCCCTTAACAATTGTGTGTATTGGGCTGTACTGTACTGTACCCATTATGCAATCTGTTAATAAAGTTTTCAATCAATCAATCAATCAATATTATGTGTTGGTTGATATTTTATGTTTAGGTTGCATAATGCTCCTCGTCCACAAGGGGGTGCCACCTTCCAATGTTCTCAACAGGAAGTAAGCTGCCGAATAGGGTCCAGCTGCAACGCCAGAGTAGTTTTGTGGCCCAATAGGGTATATCCGCAGAGCCACAGAGCCCAACGTCTGGGCGGGGCTTCGTGGCGTGGACGGGTTTGAGGCGGGGCTTCGTGGCGTGGACAAGTATTGTGGCCTGGACAATCTTTGCACTACTGCGCATGCGGATGAGGGGGGGGGGGGGGGGGGGGGCTCTCTCGCTCGCTCTCTACATACACAACTTTCGTCTTGTTTACATCAGGGTCCCCCATTTTCAATTCATCATAACATGACATAGATACAGTAATGTTACATCTAGACATTTATGACATACCAGATCTACAAATATACTAGACATTTATGACATACCAGATCTACAAATATACAGCACTGTTTGTGATACAAAAATAGTAGAGTATATATAGTAATAATAGAGTATATACATTTGAGGGGGAATACAGTAGACCCCCCAGTACTTTGTGGAGATGTCATAAATCTTCTCCTCAGACATATAAAATCAGTTTTTCAATACAAGTACGACTCAAGACACAGAACATTAGTATGCAAAATAAAAAATGAACACAGATTTGAGTGTGAATGAAAACTTTACAGAAAAGGCACAAGGGTAGATCAAGGAGAACACTGTCATTGAAGTTGTGTAGACCATCTTTCCATTCCTGGTAACGGTAATGCATTCTATGTTGTTTGCAGTATTTGTAGTAGGTGGAAACATTTAGAGATGGAAATATGCAGCATTACACTCGATACAGTACTTTCTCACATGGTTGATTAAATTAACACTGTACATTTCAATATCATAATCAAAATACCTTGAATAATTTTGGTGCTAGTCAGGATTTTGGCCTTTGTAGTAATAAGGACAGGATCTGAGAGGGGCACATTGTCTGGGCATCGCTGGCACATCATCTCCTCAGGAACTAGGCATGGTGGATAAACAGTTTCCACTGAAGGAAGCCTCAAGCCTGATGTAAACAAGACAAAAGTTGTGTATGTCGTAAACGAGAGAGAGAGAGCGAGAGAGAGCCCCCCCCCCCCCCCCCCCTCATCCGCATGCGCAGTAGTGCAAAGACTTGTCCACGCCACGAAGCCCCGCCTCAAACCCGTCCACGCCATGAAGCCCCGCCCAGACGTTGGGCTCTGTGGCTCTGCAGATATACCCTACTCTGGTGGCTGCCACAGGCTTGCCCAGTGAGAGGATCCTCGGCGCTGCAGCTGGACCCTATTGAAGCCGCCTCTCTCTCCAGTCCAAAGACGAGCCAGAGAGAAGAATGGCTTTTGTTTTGGTCTGGTGGTGGGCGACACAACAACACTGAGCCCGTCGCTGCTGCTGCACGGAGACGTCGGAGGCGACGCTACTCATGTAAACAATGAGTTATATATTTATAATTATAAACCAATACCAAATAATCACGTCGAACTTGTTGTGGGTCAACCTCCTCTCCTCCTCACCCTAGTCAACAAGTCAACGTGTTGTTAGCATAACAGGTAAGTTAGCAGACGAGCTAACTAACTTCCCATTGATTGCTAGCTACCTACTGTTAGCCGGTGGATGTCAAGTGTGATGTTTGTTTCTCTATGTTCGTTACCTGTCCATTCCGTCAAGGCATTTCGATCCATCTGAGCCGGCTAACGTTATTATTATTATTAATGCACCTTGCAACAGCGTTGAGGCAGCAGCCCCTGAGTTAGCATTCTGCTATAGCTAGTTAGCTAACGTTAGCTAGTGGCGCTGCGGTTCTACCTCATCCAGACGGGTTACTGCCGCCCCCCCCGCACAGCAGACACGAGAGAGACCCTTTTCATGTTCGCTTATCTTCATTATTGATGATCTAATAATCTTAACGCCATCTTGTAAGTAAACGGGAGGCTGCAGCACCGTTAATGTGAGCGGGCGAGCTAGTTAGCTATAGCCAGCCTCACAGCTAACATTTGATCAGTTGCCTCGTATCTCCTTTCCGTCTGGTGTGAAATGAAACAGCATAGTATTCCACCCGATCATGGCGTGTTTCTAAAGTCGAGTAATTTGTGTCTCTCTCCTCCTGTCGTGTCATAAGCGGATCCCTGCTCGATGCTTGTATTGGCTAAGTAATAATGCCGTTATTGACAATCAATGAATCAGAAACGACCCACTCCACCCACCTCCAATGTACAGTTTCCCACCCCACCTACCCAACCTCCTCCAATGTACAGTTTCTTCCCCCTCAAATGTATATACTCTCTTTTTACACAAACAGTACTGTAGTGCCGAGAGATGAGTCGGAGACGGTGGATCGAGGCGAGTGAATAGCATTTATTAAGCACAGAAATACAACCTGCTACGTTGCTTGCAGTCGACTGACTGACTCTGAGATAATAGCCGAATACATACACAAATGTTCTAGAACATTGGTCATGACATCATACGGTGACACCCATGTTCTAGAACGTTCGGCAATGACATCACCATAAATGTTCCAGATTGTTCGATGTTCTAGAATGTTCGGCTATGACATCACAAATGTTCAAGAATGTTCAGGCGGAACTAATGCCTAACAATAGTTCTGTGGGTGAATTATGTACCATTACAATCACTACACAAGCCCCCCCCAGATTTCACCCATGGTCAAAATCTCCACGGCGGGGAGAGACAACGACCCGGCTGCGGCGTGTGCGGGGAAACCGGGGGCGAGGAGGTCCTTCGCCAGTCCTTCGGGACCTGTGGGCTAGGATGTCCGGTGGAGAGGTCACACAGCAGCCACCAATCGCGACGTCCTCCAGGCGTAGACTGGAATCTGCAGTCCTGAGGGCCTGGATGTCGTGGTCGGAGGCTTGTTCCGAGCCCATGTTGACATAGTCGAGGTCCGGCTGCAACGCTCCGATGACGACTCCGGAGGGGCAGTCCGCGACTACGTTGGGCTTCTCGGTGACGTGCTGCATATCCGTGGTGCACTCGGAAACGTATGTGAGCTGGTGCTGTTGTCGTGCCGACCACAGCCCCGCTACCTTTGACTCAGAAAACGTGAGGGGTTTGTGGTCGGCGAAAGCCGCCAAAAGGCCGCTGTATGTCGCCTCATCGCGGACACCTGCAAACGAAGCCTGTGTCTGCACGTTTATCAGACGGCCATGTCTAACGTCCACGAGGAGCCTGTGTGCACCAAGGAAATCCGCCCGAGGAGTGGGAACGAAATGTTGGCCGTGGCGCAGTCCCACATGAACCGCTGGCCCCCAAAACACAGTACCGTGTTCTTGTACCGTAGGTGCGGATGGGGTATCGTTGGCGGTCGCCAGTTGTGGACCTCTATTTTTCGCCGGCGGTGTCCTCTATTGTCACTAGGGATGGGAATCGAAAACCGGTTCCGGTTGGGAACCGGTTCCTAATTGGCCGATGCCTGGAACCGTGTGGCTCCCGTGACTTTCGATTCCCTTATCGCTGCCAGGTTTTTCCTAGTTGCGTAATAATGTTAGCGTTAGCATGTAGCCATGGCAGACTCTATTTGATTCATTAAGGGCTCGAAATTGCCTGGGTTTTGGTAATATGCTCCCGAAATGCTCCCGCTGTTTGGCTACTTCTATGTGCAGTGAAAACTACTTGAATGCTTTAGAACATAGTCATTGATTTAGTTTAGGGTGAGCTAAAATTAGCCGCGGAGCTATCGCTAGCTAACGTGAGCTAACGCTATTTAATCAAGCTCACAAAGAGAGATAAACAGCTGACAGCGGATAGTACAGGTACAAATACAATAAAACAGCGGGTGGGGACTGTTGTGTAAACCTTGTACTCTTTAGTTCACATATAATAAGAGTCGGATTGTTTGTTTACAAAGTCTCTACTCTGAGTCCGTCAGACAGGAAGTACCATGGTGCAACATACAAATGTGTCCGTGTAGCAACACAAGCCAATACCTACAGGACAGGGGCCCGGGGAGGGAGCTCTGTGTGTGTGTGTGTGTGTGTGTGTGTGTGTGTGAGACAGAAGTCAGAGGAATAACGACTGTTATTCAATAGATTAAATTAGTTAAGAATAAAAAAATAAATACATTTTAAGAGAATCTCAAATACATTATTTTATTTAAGTGTAGGCTATAGTTAATGTTTAATTTTTTACAGTTTTTGTATTTTTCTGACATGGTAAATGGCTGCTTTTTTATATAGCGCTTTTATCCAAAGCGCTTTACAATTTGTTCCTTACATTTTACCCAATCACTCACACATTCACACAACGACGGCGCAGGCAACCATGCAAGGTGCCAACCTGCTCATCGGGAGCAGTTAGGGGTTAAGTGTCTTGCTCAAGGACACATCGACACGCTGCCCGGGAGGAGCGGGAATAGAACCGGGAACCTCCGGATTGCCAGACGACTGCTCTACCTCCCGAGCCACTGTCGCCCCTGACATGGGGGCTCAACAATAAATGACAATCAGAAATGTCAAGTTGCATGTTGTTATTCTAACCAGCTTAGTTCTGTTGCATTTCCAATTTATTTATTTAAATTATAAATTGATCAGGTATCGATAAGAGAATCGAATCGATAAGCAGAATCGATAATGGAATCGTATAGATAAAATCCTATCAATTCCCATCCCTAATTGTCGCTGGCAGGGCGCTCCTCTGAGCTCCGGTGTCACAGAGGAATTTGCAACCGGAGAGTGTGTCTCTAATGAACTGCGCCGAACCGTGGGTGGTAAAAGCACAGGCCTACGGCAGCGGTGCGCAGGGCACGAAATTAACTTTTTTACTCACCGGCCAGTGGCAGGTAGATGGGAAGAATCTACCCGCCAAGCATATTTCTTACCTGCCAATTTTTTTTGATTACAAAAAAAATATATATATATTTTATATAAATATATATTTTTTTAATAAAAAATATGTATTATATAATCATACTTGTAGTTGTATTATCTGCGAGACATCGCCACCACGCAACAATTAAAAATGCTCGCTATCTGCAAACAGCTCCACTGTCTGTATACTCGGGTAGCCTCCAGCTCCAGCAAGGATTCTCCGGCGCTGCAGATGGACCCTATACTCTACATTCATTCAGCATGCTAGGCTTCTCCTGCGCTGCAGCTGGACCTTATTGGTATAACGTTACTGCTGTGCTTTGGTCATATCACATTCAGCATGCCCTCAGCTAGAATACGCATTGAATCAATGTTATAAGACATTGATATCAGGAGCTATCTGTAGCTACTGCTAGCCCGCTAGATAACGTTACTTAAGACGCTTCAAAGAACTATTTCGTTTACTAGGACATATAGAGCTAACGTGAGCTAGCTAACATGAGCTAACGAGCGAACGGAGGTATTATGCACTCGAGTCGACTATTGCTGGAGCATTTGTTTATCAGCAGCTATCAGTAGCTAGCCAGCTAGATACCGTTAGACAATGCCTCGTCATGTATTAAACTAAAAGTGAATAGTTGACTGGGTCATTGTTTAAACAGTAATGGTAGCTCATGGAGGTCCGCTCTAGACTAGAGCAGACTGCCTCTGTGTTGATACGAGCAGAAGCCAATAGTATCCCGCTGCAGGGCTGGGCGGATGCGTCTCTACATTTCGTAGCCGCATTTCTGCAGACCCCTCTCTGATTGGTTGAACTCCATTTCTGCAGACCCCTCTCTGATTGGTTGAGTGAAGCCCCTCTCTGATTGGTTGAGCGTGCGCATGCGCATGAGCCGCGACAAGCTCCTCCAGAAACTCCGGAGGAAACTCCGTTAAGCTCCAGAGAGAGAGGCTGAAAACCCACAGTTCTTGCCCGACGGACGGGAGCGAATCCCGGATCCGAGGTTTCTGATGACTACCCCCAAAACATGGAGGTCGCGAACGCAATTTATACGCATGGAAGTATTGATTACGCCATAACGAATCATTAAAAAAATATACCGTTAACTAGGGCTGGGCGATAAAACGATAACGATAACTATCGCGATAAATTATTTCCTCGAAATAAACATGAAACGTGGTCGCAAAGTTTCGATATATCGATTTTCCAAGCTTGGCTCCGTTCAGCCTCGGCTCACCACACTCACTAACAACAACCAACGTTACGTGATGACGTATTTACGCACAACAGCTAACAACCAATCAGTGAAGGAGATGGCCGAGAGCGAAGTATACCCGGAAGGAGGTAGGACTCACTCAACAACCAGGCTTGCTAGGCTAATTAGCTTGCACGGCAATGTTTTATATATTTACGTGCCTAGTATGTGTGTGACGTGAATTCTGAGGCCACGTTTATAGTAGTGGGGGTATACAGTGGACGTCGTTTCAATATATTGTGGCGGAAGAGAGTATTTTAGTGTAATATTTAGCACATTGTCATGGAATACACAGCTTAGATACTACAGGCTTGCTAGGCTAATTAGCTTGCACGCCGATGTTTTATATATTTACGTGCCGAGTATGTGTGTGTTTTGAATTCTGAGGCCACGTTTATAGTAGTGTGAGGTATACAGTTCGTTTCAATATATTGTGGCGGAAGAGAGTATTTTAGTGTCATATTTATTGTCATGAGATACTCCGCTTGTCGGCTAACGTGTAACGTGCGCGGACTGATGACGACATCAACTCGACTTGAGACATTCGCAGCAGCATAAGAAGTCAATTAAACTTGACAGACATTATATCGACGATAATTATCGATATCGAATTATATGAAAATAATTTTATAATTTTATCGCGATAACGTTTTTGGTCATATCGCCCAGCCCTACCGTTAACTGGAATATGTTGTGTGTGCCTTTCTGAATATGATTTGGGAGGGTTATAATAGAAGAAAGACAGTGTAAACAATATAATGTTATGTGAATAAACCGCGAAATAATAACTAATTCCTTGGTCAATAGAAGTCTCTGTGATACTTTCTGAATATGATTTGGGAGGATTATAATAGAAGAAAGACAGTGTAAACAATATAACGTTATGTGAATAAACCGCGAAATAATAACTAATTCCTTGGTCAATAGAAGTCTCTGTGATACTTTCTGAATATGATTTGGGAGGGTTATAATAGAAGAAAGACAGTGTAAACAATATAACGTTATGTGAATAAACCGTGAAATAATAACTAATTCCTTGGTCAATAGAAGTCTCTGTGATACTTTCTGAATATGATTTGGGAGGGTTATAATAGAAGAAAGACGGTGTAAACAATATAACGTTATGGGAATAAACCGCGAAATAATAACTAATTCCTTGGTCAATAGAAGTCTCTGTGATACTTTCTGAATATGATTTGGGAGGGTTATAATAGAAGAAAGACAGTGTAAACAATATAACGTTATGTGAATAAACCGCGAAATAACATAACGTTATGTTATATAATGTTACAATGTACAGTTTCTAACAGCTGGCTGTGTTGTGAAATGTGCATAACGTTATGAATAAACCGCGAAGTCACGGGAAATAAATAACGTTATACGCGAATCTGGTAGTACATTTCTGCTTATCTTCTTGATATGATAACATTACATCCGCCTTTTACCGCGTGACGAGCTAAACCAATCAGAGAGGGGCTTCGCTCACATGACTCTCAACCAATCAGGGCTGTACAGTGCGACGAGATGGTCGCGAATTGCCCCTTTAATTGACCGTTGCGATTGGTAAATATTATCTGGGGGCGGGCTTGCGAGCAGTGCTTTCAAGCCTTGCATTCGCATTTCACTCCTAAATTATCCAAGGCGTGTGATGAGACCAGGGGAGGAAACTAACTTTTTGGCTTACCAGCCAACTGGCGAGTATCTGATTTTTTTTACCAGACAAACTGATTTTTTACCAGCCCAAAAAAATTGCTAATTGTGATAATTACTTCTTTGTATGTCTTTGTCTAAATTGATTTTCAATCATAGTAAAAATCACACCGTGTCTCTACTCTTTAAAATATTTATTAGCATAAAACATTAATAACAGTCTCTACTCTTCACAATATTAGCATACAACATGTATTAATCACACTGTCTCTACTCTTCAAAATATTAGGATATCACATATTAACATGAAAGAGGGAACTATTCTGGACTGGGTTGGGCTGAACTAGGCAGTGAAAGATGCTGGGCTGGACTGGACTAGGTTGGACTGGTCTAGGTTGGACTGAGTTGGGCAGTGAAAGAACCAAGCATTTCACTGTAATGTAATAGCTAAATAAAACAACTTGACTTGTTACATTTGCACTCTGGTTGTATGCCAAATGTATTCTGGTTGTACTGTACTTGTGCTGTAAGATGACAATACATTGGAACCGAATCGACAACGCTAGGGGTTCAGCAGGTGTATTCTGAATGCCAAGTATGACAACATCACCGTTGTGAAGGGCATATGGGCGAGTGGTGATATGGGGGGAAACCCGGTAATAATAAAATGTCACTCGGCTGCATTTAAGCAAAGCCGCTCAGTATAGTCCACTATGTTGAACGCGCGTTATGGTAGCTTGTTACATGCTAGGTAGCTAGCCGGCTAATGCTGGTGCCTGGTTGACTTGTCATTCTCATCCGACTCGAAGGAGACGCGTCGCATGCTATTGTTCGCCCCCATGTCAGACCGCACTGATATCCGAAAGCGACGACACTACATGCAATTATTTTCATCCACTGATGTGTTTTTGTCTAAGTTTGTCTACGTTGTCAAGCCGGTGGCAGGAGTCTGTAGGTCCGCGCGCAGTGATCTGTCCACTTCCCCTAGATGGGCGGCATCTTCTAGAAAATGAGTGTTCATTGGAGGAGCTTAGAGCGCATCTGTACAACGATGATGTTCATTGGTTATGGTTGGATTGAGGCGCAAATGGGAGGAATCAAGGGGGGAGTCAGAGTTCGGCTTGTGCCAGTGAGCGAATCAGCAGATTGCAGAATGATTTTTTTGTTTGTTTTGTAATTACAAGTACTCGCCAGACTGGCGAGTGCTCTTCATGAATTACTCGCCAAACGTAAAAAATACTCGCATTTGGCGAGTAAAGTGGCCTAATTTCCTCCCCTGGTGATGACGCCACTCACGCGAGCTGAGCAGTGAGCACTCAGCAGGTATGATCAGCGGGAACAATCGACTGAGCACTCACTCTGATAGACTGGCTGACTGTCTGATTTAGCTATGAAGAAAAGTAAAGTTAGTATTGCTTCATATTTTCGACGCGTTTGACCTCCTATAGTGAGCCGAACTGAACTGAACTCAGACACACGGAGAGAGCTGCAGCGTCTGCTGCTCCTCCCGCACCCGTGGCTGTTGTAAACACTAGTCTCTAGTGGGACACTGGGACCTCGGTGAGCCTGCCAGCCGGCTAGCTACTGATATCAACAAATCCTCCAGCAAGTCTAGTAGTGCATGATAGCTCGCGTTAGCTTACTGTTCAAAACGAAACGTCCCATTAAACTAAATAGTTCAGATAGCTCCTGATATCAATGTCTTATAAGTTATAACACTGAGTCGATGCGTATTCGAGCTGAGGGCACGCTGAATATAGTCAATAGGGTCCAGCTGCAGCGCCGGAGAATCCTGGCCGTAGCTGGAGGCTACAGTATAGGGTCCAGCTGCAGCTCCGGAGTATCCTGGCCGTAGCTGGAGGCTACTCGAGTACACACAGACAGTGGAGCTGGTTGCATATAGCGAGCATTTTGACTTGTTGCGTGGTGGCGATGTCTCGCAGATAATACAACTACAAGTATGATTATATAATATATATATTTTATTAATAAAAAATATAAAATATTTTTTTTCTTTTTTTTTAAATAAAAAACAATCGATATAAATAATGGTAAAATTGTTATTTAAAAATTTGCCCCTAAAAAATATTTTTTGCCCCTAAATTTCTCATTTAGGGGCAAGTGTGCCCCTAGTGAAAAAGCTTAGCGTACAGCCCTGCCAATCATAGAGGGGCTTCGCTCAACCAATCAGAGAGGGGTCTGCAGAAATGGAGATCAACCAATCAGAGAGGGGTCTGCAGAAATGCGGCTACGAAATGTAGAGACGCTGGGCGGATATGACTCGTTGCCACGTTTTTTTCAAAATAAGAGTATCATACGAACCGAATGTTGCTAACTGCCGGAGCCATCGATATTATGACTGGAGCTGCGCTTGGGGTGGAAATGAGACCCGCACAGTATCGTTATGAACTACACGCCACACGGCGGGCAGACCTCTCAGTGGCACGCGCCAAACGTAAAAACTGACCGCCGGTGGTGGGCTCTAATTTCGCCCCCTGCCTCTGTTCTTCCTCGCCCCTCCCCCCTGCGGCGCGTAACCGCGTGTCGAGTGGCTAGGTAGAAGCCTTTGCCTCTTCTGCCAAAAGCACAGGGATCAGTGATCGCTGTATTGGCGAGTGCCGTCTGCACGTGTGGCGGCATGCACCTGAGAAACAGTTCGATAAACAGGAAATTAGGCTGTTCAGTACCTAGCAGATTTAGCAACATCTCCATGTGTTCCGAAGGCTTGCTGACCCCCAGGCCTCGTATATCGAACAGGCGTCGGGCTCACTCTGATCGCGACAGCTCGAAAGTCTTAAGGAGGTGCGCTCTAAACGCCCCATATTTATCCCGGGCCAGTGGAGCTGTGATGAATCCTACCGCCATCGCTGCTGTAGTGCTCCCGAGGCTCAAGACGACGTGGTAATATCTCGTGGCGTCGTCGTTAATCCCTCGTAGGGCGAATTGCACCTCTGTTTGAGCGAACCATGCTGCCGCAGACTTAGGGCTGGGCGATATGACGATATTATATAAATATCGGGTACAGTTCATTAACAATACACTTTTTCAACGTATCGTGGATATCGTGATGTTTTGCCCAATAGGATTGTGTCGCGTCAATCTGGTCCACACGTTACTCGTTCATATCTCAGCCTGTGTTGAGATATGCCCATTCCGCGGTCTGTTAATAAAGTTTTCAATCAGACAGATGTATGGAAAGGCTTTTATTATAACATTCGTTGAGGTAAAATCATTATGGCTCATTTAGTCATCCTGTGGTGCACTGGTCTCCTACTAGTCGGTTGCGGGGAGCTAATGTAAGTAGCTTTGTTGATGTCAGCACACCGGACATTCAGGAAGTCAAAAACGAATGGCGCTTGCCGATTGGTGCTAAGAACAGCAGGGCGCGTGCAAGCGGTGTGACGTAATTGGCAGACTCGACTGTCAATCAAAATTATTCTGTTTTCCGTCAGAATGAATGAATACTTTATTAACATATTGCAGAATGGGTACAATACAGTACAGGAGGATGAAGACCAGAAAAAGACTTTCGGCTTTTTTACATAAGGGTCCTCCATTTTCAATTCATCAAAACATTTAGAGACATACAAATATACAGTAGTTTCATAAAAATGCTAAAATGCTATTTATTTATTGATTGATTGATTGATTTAAAACTTTATTAACATATTGCAGAATGGGTACAGTACAGCTCAATACATACAATTGTTAAGGGGATGCAGACCAGAGAAAGTCTTTTGTCTTGTTTACATCAGGGTCCCCCATTTTCAATTCATCATATTTCATATCTAAATCATATAATATCTCATTGCTAAATATATGCAATATATTATAATCTAATAATCCAATAATCTAAATCTAATATATAATATAAAAATGCTAAATGCATGGGTATTTTATTTTGTCTTTAACACTTTGGGTGCCGGGAGCCGTCTTTAGACGTCTTTGCTGGCCATGCTAAAGTTGCCGGGGGACGCTGTACGTCGTCTTTATATCAATATTTCAAAAATCTGCGATCGGATTCATAATGTCCCTCCGCTGGCCTGAGATCCACCAGCAGGACCCACTGAGCTCTCTGGCGGTTCAGGAGCGCCATCTGGTGGCCGATCGGCGCAAGCGCTTAACAGGAAGCGCACTAGAGGTTTTGCTAGACGTCCGTATTGCTTCCGGCCACTCGGTACATGTCCCGTGACTCTAGCTCGTCACTCTACATAGCGATCGATTGCCAATAACTCGATAAACAACATGATTTGGACGTATATACCATTATACAAGCTGGAGATGGACCGGGTAATAATATATCCCATAATGATAAAATGTCTACTCGACGATGATCGCCCAACGGCGCGCGGAGACTGGGGTGAGTTTCAGCGTGTAACGTTACCGTCTTCGATAATAACTGATATTATCAACATTTGACCCACATTAGATGATTGGTATAACGCTGCCCACGGAATTATAAACGCCCCCTCGCCCATCCGGTCAACATCAGATGACGTGTAGTAACTTCTAGAAGTACGTCTAGTTGGAATTTTTTATATCGCGCTGATTGCCATCAAACTGTATTTCATCATCAATATAATGCATTTGGGGCTATATATCACGTTCTGGAGAAAGCTGCAGAAAGAGATGAAAACATACTTATACATTAGACCATACTTTACTATGAATATGTGAATGAAAAAGTTTAACGTTGCTACACAATGAACAATACATATAGGACTTTGAATGGGCCCTAATAATGGCAATGTAGCAATAGAATTTAAAAAGTTATAGCCCTGCAAAGAAGGGGACTTTCTCCATAGACAAATAGCGCTGGCAATCTATGGTATATCATTAATTTAACCTTAGGCAACCAAAGTGTTAATGTTAGCTTGCAAACTCAAATACTGTCTTGGTAAGCCTCATAATGAATCGTTTGGGGTAAAAAAAGAAAAACATTGTGATGTGTATCGCCGAAAGGTCAGAAAATATCGTGATATCATATTTAGGCCATATCGCCCAGCCCTACGCAGACTGCTCCCAAAACTCCGGCAATCGAAGAATAATGGCATTGTTTGCCATGTTCGGTTTGGTCTCTGAAACTTCAGCGAGACCAACGTCGGGGTCACCAGTGTAGTGCCGAGAGATGAGAGTCGGAGACGGTGGTTCGAGGCAGAGCGAATAGCATTTATTAAGCACAGAAATACAACCAGCTACTGCTACGTTGCTTGCAGTCGACTGACTGCCTCAGAGAATTGCCGAATACATACACAAATGTTCTAGAACATTGGTCATGACATCATACGGTGACATCACCCATGCTCTAGAACGTTCGGCTATGACATCACCACAAATGTTCCAGAATGTTCGATGTTCTAGAATGTTCGGCTATGACGGATGCATTATGTACCATTACAATCGCTACAACTGTTTATTTGTAGATCTGGTGGTATGTCATAAATGTCTACTGTATTGTACCCATTCTGCAATCAGTTAATACAATTTTCAATCAATCTGGCTCCCTCAGTCTGGGATCAGTCATCACCGCCCAAGACCAGCACCTGAGCAGGTGTAGTCAGCGGCAGAGGAGACCCTCAACAACCTCGCACGGCATTTACAAGATCGACAAGACTAGCACACATCATCCACACGCAAGCAGGTAGGCTGCAGAATGTGTGTTAGTAGTAGTGTTGTCACGATACTGGAATTTCGACTTCGATACGATACCTTGAAAAAGTATCGATACTTCGATACCATTTCGATACCAATTTTTTTTTAAATAAAATTATAATAATATATATATATATATATTTTAACAAATTTTGCTTTTGTTGCTGGTTGATTCTCCTCAGCTTCTCTCTGGTACTATACGAGAAGAGAGAGCGAGAGAGAGTGAGAGAGAGCGAGAGAGCGAGAGAGCGAGAGAGCGAGAGAGCGAGAGAGAGAGAGAGCGAGAGAGCGAGAGAGCGAGAGAGAGAGAGAGAGAGAGAGAGAGAGAGAGAGAGAGAGAGAGAGAGAGAGAGAGAGAGAGAGAGAGAGAGAGAGAGAGAGAGAGAGAGAGAGAGAGAGAGAGAGAGAGTTATGACCCGAAAATAGAGCTGCCGCGGTATTGATGTTTTCCTTACCGCACAAATTTGCAAAATATTTCCTACCGCCGCGGTTATCACACACACACACACAAAAAAAAGTTTGAATGCATTTTTTTTGTAGTCTACTTTTTATAGCATAAATCCTCTAGTCTAAATGTCTATCTTTAGAGGATGACTTTGCAGCATGAATATTGTTTGGGATTCGGCATGCACGCATTCGTTATTAAACGTGAAACACGGATTCGAAGTCTCCCCTCGGTGTCGCTAGCAGGGGTGGTAGCGGCGCGCCCGCCGGTTACCCCCCCGACCCTTTCTTCTTCTTCTTATTATAACGTTACTACTTATGATTACAAAGGTATTCGATTTGTGGCATTAACGTTAGTATAGTCACACGTTCGTATTTACCGGACCATAGCAAGGCAAGCGTTACTCAATTAATATCTAAGTTCCTTTCTTTGCTCAGAGCGTGCCGAGTTGTACCCATTCTGCGGTCTGTTAATAAAGTTTTCAATCAGACAAGTGTATAGAACGAAGGGCTTTTATTATAACATTTCGTTGCAGTAAAATCATGCCTCGTTCCCTGAGGAGCGACGGCGTCGGTAATCCACTCCGGTCTCCGGTGGGAGCTAACGTACTATTAGCCATGTTGTGACTGTGAGCTCTGATCAATGGCTCATGGCTGAGATTCAGGAAGTAAAAGCACTGCAAGATGCTCCAGCATGTGACGCGTATCTCTTCTGACCAATCAGTGGGGTCTGCAGTGTTTCATGTGACTTTTCTGGTACCCAATAGGGTCGCTTGGAATCTCTACAGAGAAGTAGGGTATATCTGCAGAGCCGCAAGCCCAACAAGAGCGTAATAATAATAATAATATAATAAAAAACAGCTGTGATGCCGGTATTCAGCCCAACGCTGCGGTGGGCATGATGTAACAGCGATACCGCGGTAATACCGATACCGCGGCAGCTCTACCCGAAAACGAGGGTACTTGAGAGAGGGAGATTCCTCCGGAGCTATGCTCGGAGCATTTATTAACGTTACATTTTCAACAACATTGCTGCTAATTGGACACTTCATGGAGGCGGTGTAACGTTGTGTCGATTTCATGCGTGTACTAGTGTCTGATGGGCTCGATGTAACGTTGGAAACGGGGTAGTTGTGTCGAGTTCATGCGTGTACTGGTGTAGTGTGGGTGGGCTCGGCTTGACGTTACTCTGTTTACATGAAGTAATTATAAAGGTGGCCAGCTAGCTAGCATAAGCTAACGGAGGAACGACAGCTAACGTTAGCTAATAATAGCTTTGTTTACAAACTGAAGACAGGGCTGCCCGGCTGTGAGGGGGAGGAGGCTGCAGCAGCTTGTGTCTGTTGCCGGTCTCTGAGGAGGAGGAGGATGCGGAAGGGCAAGCGTGCTCTGGCAGCGCGTCTGTCTGTCAACAACTTGCGGGAGCAAGCCAGCTGGTATCGGTACTTCGGGAAATGAGTATCGAAACCATTTTAAATATTCAGTATCGATATGTATCGATATTTCGATATTTTTGACAACACTAGTTAGTATGCCAACTTTTTATGCTAATTCATGAACCAATAGCCATTATACTTGGGGTATTTGGGCAATCGGGCTTCCATTCGAATAGCGTTCATAAAAAAAGAATAAAAGAAGGGAAATAATGAAATGGGGGAGAAATACTGTGTTGTACTGCAGTCTCTGACAAGAACAAGTTACAGTATCCATCTGCAGGACCACAGCACCGACACATTCAGGACCGCGACACTTTGCGGACCCACACTCTCCAGACCCTCGCTCCCATTGGCTGATTTGGGTCACGTGACCGTCCCACCCAATGGCTGAATTGGAGTGGGACGGTCACGTGACCCAAATCAGCCAATGGGAGCGAGGGTCTGGAGAGTGTGGGTCCGCAAAGTGTGACGGTCCTGAGAGTGTCGGTGCTGTGGTCCTGCAGCAGGATGCATCTCCAGCCGAGGCTGCTGAGCAGCTCACTCGAGTCGCGCTGCCTGTCACCTGTCCGAGCCGGTGTTCTGCGAAATTCTACTACTCTGCTGAGAACTGCTGCCGTAGCGCGAATCGCCTATATGTTTGGACAGCTGGGTGACGTCACCCTATAGTTCACTCCGAATTCCAACAGGTGTACCGACATTTTATCATCTACAAATACATTCGGCTGCAAAGCCAATTACATGCAAATATTTACATGCATATACAGTTCAAAAGGTGCAATGAAAAACATATGTTTAAGATATTGTTTAAGATATATCCTCAACAAGACGTTCGTCAGCAAGGTGGCAGGATATTGTAGTGTGAACGATTGTGGGTCATGCGCATGCGTGCGCCATGCGTGCCAGCAGGTAGTAGAATTTCGCAGAACACCGTTTCAGATGATCCCCAAAAGGTAGAATGCAGGATCTGCCACTGACAGGAGCTTCACCCATGGAGGAGAGGGGGAGGTCACATATAGTTGTTCAGAGGAGCGCCTCTTCAGCAAGTCTGGCCCGACTATTATTGAGAACTGAATCAATCAGAGGGTCGGTTTGTTATAATAACAGAATACACAGGGAGTATCGCCGGGACACTGTCCAGAGGGAAGGGGGCAATAGAATCCGGAGGCTAATATCCCCAAAACCGGAGGTGAGTTTAATAAGATTAATAACTAAATGAGCTATATATAGCCTACCGTCTGTGTCGAATATGATATATAGGCATTTAAATAATAAATACATTTATTTAATTTTAATTAGCAATAAAAAAAAATTTAATACTTTTTTTTTGCCCCCCCCCCCCCCCCCCCCCCCCACGTGTCCCGCATTGTCCCGCAAAAGCAGTGCTGCTGTCCTGCGACTGAACCATTTTGACCTGGTCACCCTAGCTGTATAGCATATTCTTTATCTCCCCCAGAGTCTTTAACACTTTAATCGCCGAAGACGCTGTGCAGCGTCTTTCCCCGCCATGCTTATTCTGCCGAAGACGCTGGACAGCATCTTTGATATCAATATTTAAAAAATCTGTGATCGAAATCATATTTCTCCCCCGGAGACATTATATGTACTGGTGAGCCCCTCTCAACTCTCCAACGGTTCAAGATCGCCATCTGGTGGCCGATCGCCCAAACAGGAAGTGATGCGGATGAAGTGGTGCTCACCCATATTTCGTCCGGGCACTCGCTATCGTTAGCAGGACTCCATCTTGACACACTGGATGTCGATCGGTTGCAAATAACTCGATAAACAACATGATTTGGACGTATATACTATTATACAACCTGGAAATGGATCGGATATTTCTACATCCCATAATAGGAATATTTCAGTTCCACGCTCATCGTCCAACGGCGCGAGGAAGATACGGTAAGATCCAGCGTTATTTTTCAACGTGTTCTTTACTAACTGCTCTAATGATCATATCACCCACACTAGATGAATGATATAACGTTGCCCACGGAATTATAAACGACCCCCCGCCCATCCGGTCGACATCAGATGATAAGTAGTAACTTCTAGAAGCACGTCCATTTGAATTTTTTTTATCTCGCGCCGATTGCTATCAAACTGTATACAATCATCAATATAATGCATTTAGGGCTATAAATCACGTTCTGAAGAAAGCTGCAGAAAACGATAAAAACATACTTATACTTTAGACCGTATTTTTGTATGAATATGTGAATGAAAAAGTATAACGTTGCTACACCCTGAACAATAGATATAGGACGTTGAATGGGCCATAGTAATGTCAATTTAGCAATACAATTTAAAAAGTTATAGCCCTGCAAAGAAGGGGAACTTATCCATGTTAAATAGGGCTGGCGAGGGATGGTAAATTATGAATTTAACCCCGGCGATCAAAGTGTTAACATACTGTGTAAAGGCTGAGAAAAAAAATAAACAAACGAACACACAAATGCCTGTATAACCCACACCCAGGTTATGTGATTATAAATCATGTGTCCATTATGTGACCAGTGGCGAATCCTTATGGAAGCCAACGGAAGCCAGGCCTCCCTATCAAAATATGAATTAATGTCAAATATGAAAAAAAAATATATATTACTTTTTTTTTAATATAGTTTACATTCTTTTTCATCTGTTATAATTTTTTTTTTTTTTTTTTTTAATGTCTCCCTCTTCTCCTTCTCACTCTCTCTAACACACTGTCAGACTCACTATGCTCACTGCAGCTAGAGGAGAGGCAGGGGGTAGGTGTCTTTCTCCAGCCTCAACCATGTGATTCATGTATGTAGAGTCCAAAACCGATACTAGCCAATCAGATTCGAGCTGACTGCCACACCTTAAAAGTTTAAAACGGGGCTGTGAGCAGAATAATTAGTCTGGCATCCCCTCTGCACTCTGAAAATTGTATTAACCCGTGACTGCTCCCACGGGCCGAATATTGCCCCGATCCTCGCGAGATTAAATCCACGGGTACCTTTCGGCGTGCCGAAGCTTTTCCTAAATCACTTCCATCATCGAAAACGAGGGGAAAAGGTCTGCTCGCGACCCTGAAAATGTTGCGTGATTTTAAAAACGCTGTATTAAGTGAGCCTGTTCTGAAGGTCCAGATTAACACATAGAGTCTGCGTTTATTATTTTGTATAACTTATATATTGTTTATATATATATAAGATATATATTTTCACGTCATCTGTTTACCTACCAGTATTCATCATTCGCTTATTTGTATATGTTCCACTCTTAACGCCGTAGACAGCGTGAGCGCATGCGCGGGGTTCTTGGCACATGCCTGGACAGAGTGTGGGTTATAGAAGAAATGTTTGGCAGCAGTGACAGGACGGCAAGCAACGTATCTTGACCGAGAGCTGTACAGCTAATTAGATACCACATAATATTGTCGAGCCACTATTGGCACAGTATAGTGACTTGTTCGAGCGAAGTAATGTTTAGAGACTTATAGCTGAACCCAGAGGCGTTCTGGATTTAACTACCTATTGAAGACGACATGCGGGTTGGCCTAAGTGTACAAGGGCTAACTAGCTAGCAACCATGCCAACGGGCTTTTTGGACTAATAGCTATTAATCCTGCCATCGGGCGCTAGGAATACAGGAACCCGGTCCGTACGAGACCCTCCTCACCAGCGATGACAGGATTATCCCAAGTTTGTCTGCGGCTCTCTGGAGTAGGAGCTCCAGAGAATTACCGTCTCCACCCGCCATCTTGCTTTCCCCGTGCTGCTCGCTTCTTCTCACTCCATTCCAAGCATCAATGGTCGAGTACTCGTAGTTCAGGACTATCGTTACCTCTGACATTGTTGCATTGACATTATCGTATTAAAAGAGATCTGCGCTATGTATAATATGTATGCTTTCTATTACTATTAAAGTGATTATTCAACTTTGTATCACTGTCTCCTCGCAGTTAATAGAGTGTCCGCCATTTTGTGTACCTATACTGTCTGGCTAATTAATATTCTTTAGTAGTGGTTTAATCTAGCATTTCAATACAGTCAGGGTTGTGTAGCCCCTTAGCTACAGAGCCTATTATGGGATCCACGCAAGCTTTCTATCGTGGGAACATCTGGGCGTCCCGCAACTTTTACTAACTTTTACTGTAGCCCCGAAAATGCTTAGAAAAGGAAAGCCGAAAGCGTGGAATAAACTCGCCAAAACGGAAAAGTGTCCCACGGGCGCGCCGTGATTCCGATCCGCGTGAAAATATTCACGACCATAGAGGAGACCGTGGGACACCTTTTTGCAACCGAATATGTGTCTCGAATTTGCTCCCACGCGGCGCGCAAAATCGTGCAAGGAAAAATCTGACCAAAAATGAACCAATGTTCCAGCAGCAGGCCTGTACACTGCGATGATATGATCGCGAATTGCCCCTTTAATTGGCCGTTGCGATTGGTAAATATTATCTTGGGGCGGGCTTGCGAGTAGTGCTTTCAAGCCTTGCATTCGCATTTCACTCCTAAATTATCCAAGGCGTGTGATGACGCCACTCACGCGAGCTGTCAGTGCGACACAATGTCGTGGTGCTATGAAAGAATCTGTCGGCAATGAATGAACTTACTGCGATCACCGATAGCCTGAGTGAAAAAAAAGATTTGCGCGGAGTGAATCTGGGTCACGCTATATACTTGGAACTTGTAGTCTATCGTGCGATTAAAGACCATGTCCCTATCTGCGTAGTCTATACATCCAACACCAAATCCCATAATTCCTAGCGAAACGAAACTGAATGTGTCCGCTTCCTTTAAATAATAATATGGCTCTTGCTCCGCAAGAACAACGGAGTGGATAATGGATATCAGTCAATTTTATGACAACCACGTCCGATGTGGAGAGATGATAAGATGATGATGATTGACGTGATGATGTGATGATTGATTGACGGGGACACGGAAACTTCTAACGTTCAGGATCAGCCATGCATTACGTGAGTACCCCACTATTAGGACGTGAAATACTGTCTACTTAAATTGACACCGCGGATCAATAAAGTATCAACCTATCTATCTAATAATGAGACGATATGCAAATAATATAATACTAATAATTGTCGGTTCCCCGTATATGAAATGAAATGACTGCTGGTAAAATCACTGTTTATTTCTCGTTTAGCATAGTATTACATTCCACTTCTATAAACAATCAAAGTCCTACCGTAAGAGCCTCATACGGGTCAATTAAACCTTTTTTATTAGTCTTTCCTTCGAGCTAAGTTGGACTGAACATTTCACTGTCAAAAGCGCAAATGTAAATAAGGTTGCGTTGCAACAGTTTTCAAAATAAAGGTCATATATACAAATGCCTCTCAATTCTTATAAAAAAAAAGTCCCGGATATACATAAACATTAATTGGCATAGATCTCTATAAACGGCCCAACACATTGATCACTTTAGGCACACACTGAAACCAGTAACATCACAAATATGAAGCAGGTAATTACCCATACAAATAATAAACCTTTCATGAGGTTATTTACAATAATAATAATTCATTTGATTTCTAAAGCACTTTTCATTGTGAAACAAATGTATGCAGAGTTTCTTCTCCTCCTGATTAATGGTGTGTGTGTGTGTTGTGATGATCTCATTCAAGGAGCACTACACAAGCGCGCGCACACACACACACAGTTTGTTGTTTTTGTTCTATTAGTGATTTACACACTCTCAGTTGGTTCATTATAAAAGATACAAACCTGAAAACAAACGCACTTAAATGTTAAATAAAAGGACCACAGTAATGAGGCAGGACTCCGCAGGAGGAACATATTTTTTTTTAATAATGGTAAAATTGTTATTAAAAAATTTGCCCCTAAAAAATATTTTTTGCCCCTAAATTTCTCATTTAGGGGCAGGTGTGCCCCTAGTGAAAAAGCTTAGCGTACAGCCCTGAGCAGTATTAATGACCCTGATGTAAACAAGACAAACGTCTTTCTCTGGTCTGCATCCCCTTATACAATTGTGTGTATTGAGCCGTACTGTATTGTACCCATTCTGCAATCTGTTAAATAAATAAAAAGAAAGTTTGACTGGCCGCCGAGCCATACTGTAGTGTACATGGTGACTGCTTGACTAAAAAAAAAAAAAAAAAAAAATTAATAAAAATATTTAATTTTTTTTTAATAATTTTTTTTTGGCTTCCCCTGTTATTTTACCCACGCGACGCCACTGTATGTGACTAGCCCATGGAATAGTCCCTGTGCCAGGAAGGCGCTCTGGTTGCCCTGGTGGATCGGCGTAATTCCGCCCTCTGTGCAGGGGGCGACACAGTGGGCCCCGGTGGGGGATTGGGTCCAAAGGGGTCGGTGGTGACGCCCGAAAGATCATGTACTTGCACGTGTCTGCCTGCCCCTTGATGCGGGCGTGGAACGACCGGATGGGCTCTTCATATCCCTGCCGCATGTTAGACAGGGCTGCCCGAGCTACCATGGTGTTCTCTGCGTGAACGGCGAGTGCCTTCATGGCACGTCCTCCTCGCCGTTGCCCGCTAGGCTACTGCCCGCCGCGCGTGTGAGATCCTTCCTCAGATCCTCCTCGCAGCACTCCAGTAGCTGTGAAACTATGTCGGGCCCCCTGTTTTGTACTCACCCCAGCGGGTTACGAAGTATGACCAGGCCTCGCCCGTTCCGGCTAGTGCTATGGAGGGACGCTTTAGCTTCTCCATTTTAGCATTTGCGCCACTATACATCGCTGCGACATGTATAGTGGCATGTACACTTAACATGGCCGCCGCTGCATGCTCAGCTACGTAGTCACAACCCTCAATAGGCCACTCTGCATTTATAAGCACCATTGTCAGTTATTTGTAGGGGTGGGAATCACCAGTTTCATCAGGATACGATACGATATAGATTCTTTGGACAACGATACGATATTTTCCGATATCACAAAGTCTGCCACGATACGATTCGATTCAGGTGCCTGCGATCGATATGAGACGATATTATATGCCCATTTAACACAATCAGCAACATTTAAATCAACAACAAAAAAAGGCAATGGAAATATCATGACATTTTTATTTTTGATCTCTTCCAGACATTTAAATGAAAAACAATCTATTGTTTTTAATACAAATAGACCTCCTGATCACTGTTTTTGGTTCTTTTTTCTTTTTTTCTGATATTAATATCCTATCACAGCGCTGTATTTCGGAAGGTGCAGTACCGGCCAGATCCTGTTAGTGGGGCTATAGAATGCAGTAACCCCCCCTCCTTCCCAGTCCCTAGTGGACCTCTGCTGCTCTCTCTATCAGCTTAGCTTAGTTAGCTCACGCTAACGCAACGTTAATTTCGGTATTTAACGCGACGTGGGCATAAAGGAATGGCGAGGATGGAAAACATGTTAGATGCATTTGACCCCTTGTGGGGGAAAAAAACAACAGGCACTTATTTCGGGCAAAATAGGAGGACTCTGAAGCAATGTTGTCTAACATATACACACGCTGAGCTGCACTGAGCTACTGTTGTTGTTGCAGGCAGCCGGGCGGATATGCTCATGAGGGGATTTTCAAAATAAGAGTATCGCAATATGAATCGATCTTTTTACGTTGCATCGATCCTATTTGATAATTGATAATAGATCGATGTATTGTCCCACCCCTAGTTATTTGGATGAATAATCATAATAGCTTGCTTCCAATGTATAAAAAATTCCGTTGTAGAGCTAATAATAAAAATCTACTATAATCCAATGAAATTATCCTTTTTACATGAAAGTATAAAATCCATACGAATTGTCGACGTTAACAGTGTCCTGGTCCTTTAAGTCGACAAGGTGCCGTGTTTGCCGACGGCTCCGTTGACTATCCGACTTTCTCCGTGGTCTGTTTGCGCACCTCGTCGTCCACTGATCATATCCATTGGACTACATCCAGATGTTTGTATATAAATAAGAACGATATTCCATTTGTTCCATCCAGTTTAATAAAGGAAGATAACAATATACAAACAAGTCTCGGACAACTGCAGGTGTATTTACAAATAGCGTTTCAGCTTCCTGTTCCGGTCGCTGCGCTACTGTTGCATGGCCGTCTATTATAGAGGCGCTGTATAGCATATTCTCTAGATTCTTGTATCGGATCTCCTCTGGTAAACAAGAATACCCTGAAGACTCTGGCAGGAGCACTCATTCAAGGGTACTACGACTATGCTTGCACCTCATGGTACCAAAGCACCTCAAAGGCACTAAAAACAAAATTACAAACATCTCAAAACAAACTGGTCAGACTACTGCTTGACCTGACTCCTAGAACCCACCTCACCCCTGCCCACTTTGACAACCTAGGATGGCTTAGAGTAGACGACAGAGTACAGCAACTTGCAATGGGCCTGGTCTACAAGATACACTACACGACCAAGGTACCCATGTACAAAATACTTCCCAAAGGTCAGTGAATACCGCAATTATGCCACATCAATGTGGAACGCCCTACCCAAAGCTGTAAAGTAATGTGAATCACTGCCCACTTTCAAAAACACTCTCAAAGAACACCTACGGGAGACTGCAATTCGAAACTGGCCCCTGCAAATGTCCTAACCCAACCCCCTCTAATTTACAGTAAATTACCAAGTATGGTTTTGTCAATATTCCAATGTACAGTCAGTGTACAGTGTTCCCCCACCCACCCCAAATTCCTCCGGCAGTCACATCTCGCTACGGGACTCCTGACAGACACTATAGTACATATGGATCGCTTTCTAAACTTAATAATCGATATGATTTCGGCGTTTATTGCGCCATACAAACCGGAAATGGACCTAGGCGATCAACGTCGAATAATTGGGATCTTTCACCGCCAGTCTCATTGGCCCACGGTAAGAGAACAGTAACGTTATTTTCAGCCCGATTGTTTATTCATTTCACTGCAAACCATCTGATCAATATATCACCCATACTACATAAAGCTGTTACTGATGATCAAGGAATTATAAACACCCCCCCCCCCTTTCCTCCACGCATGATGAAGCATAATGTATACCGATCATATGCATTTGAATTTTTTTATATAGCGTGTATGGGAAAGTATCGGCCAATCGATAATCTATCATATGCGTTTGGGCCTATAACTAGCGTTTTTGGAATTACAGCAGAAAAGCTTAAAAACATACTTATATTCTAGACGGTATTAACGCAACAATGTATGAATGAAAAAGTATAACGTTCCCACATCCTGAACGATAGATAATCGATGTTGAATGGGCCATAGTAATGTCAATACAATTTAAAAAGTTATAGCCCTGCAAAGAAGGTAAACATCTCCATAGGCTTTTTTTTTTTTTTTTTTTTTAATCTTTTCCCCCCTCCATTTTCCTCCGATTTTCTCCCATCCCAATGTTAGTCGTATGCCAATTCCCAATCCCTTCCTGGTCGCTGCGCACTTACCCCCCACAGTCAGATCATCTGGGAGAGGAGGCTATCACGTGCTTCCTCCGACACACGTCCAGTCAATCAACCGCTTCTTTTCACCTGGCAGCGCGGATCCTCCCCGAGAGGGCGTAGCGTGTGGAAGGATCACACTATCCCACTCAGGTCCTATCCACGCTTAGCAGGCGCCCCGACCGAACTGTTGGAGTCGCTGTTTACAACGTCCCGGACCCACCCCGCCAGCTTCTCCCACCCTCTAATACAGCCAATTGTATTAGTGTGAACGGCCAGCCAAGCTGGTGACAACCCCGGAGCTGTGAGCTGGATTCGAACAGGCGAATCCAGCTCACAGCTTCGGGGTTGGTGACGAACGCAATCTCTGCTACGCCACATAACCGCCTCATCTCCATAGGCTTTTAACGGTGGCAGAGGGGTATAAGATGGGCACAACCCCCGGCGGTCAATGTGTTAAAAGGCTAATGTGAAGAGATACGTTTTTTTGGAAATATTTTTATTTCTCCACTGAGCGTTTCCAGGGTTAGTTTAACTGTTTTGGGACCAGCTTAGCTAACGTTAGCAGCTCACGTTAGTTCAGGTTTTTACCTTGACTTGGTCATACAGGAATGGTGAGGATGCAACGCATGTTAGACGCATTGGACCCTTTGCTGAATTGATGGATGTCATCATAGCTTCTGAAATTGAAGGTCCACGCTGGTCTGTGTCTATTATGAAATGACAAGTGCCATTGAAGGTCCGTTAATTAATAGTCTATTCCACTATAGCTATATCTGTGCGATTGGGTTTTGTTATTCTTTATATATTTATTCTCTGTCATTTGCAGTGTTTGTCTAGTGCTTTATAAATTTTCGGACATCACGATGCCTCGTTCATATATGACTATAAATGTAAAACGTAATTGTTATCGATACAAATATTGTCATGTATTATTAGTTTCTTATATAATTATAATTCTGAGGACGTCTGTAGAATCGGCGTGAACGCAATCGCCAATGATTTCTCCCAAATTAAGCCGTTAAGAACATGGGCACACACCAGTCTGTCTGACGTACGACTGCCTTTCGAACGAATCTCCAAAAAGAAACCGTTCGATCATGTACGAAGAAATTTGTTCGTAACTTTCTCGTAAATCCGTTCGAGCATGAGGACCATTGATCTAAAGTGAATCGGTACTCTGTAGTACCAACGTAATTTGGTCTGTACCCTAAAAAGTATCAAGTTGGGTACCCAACCCTAGATTGTCATGTTCTTGGGAGCACATAGTTGACAGAGAATTGGCAATGTAGCTTGGTCCTGTTCCATTTAGCTTTGTATATAAGGAGGATCTTAAAATCGATTCTAAATGTTACTGGAAGCCAGTGCAGAGTAGCTAACACTGGACTGATGTGGTCTCCTCCCTTGGGTCTAGTTGATAGCCTAGCTGCAGAGTTTTGAATGATTATTTGGGAGGCCAGTAAAGAGTGCATTACGATAATCAAGTCGGCTTGAAATAAAGACATGGATCAGTTTTTCAGCTTCCTTTTCATTTATAAATGGTTGTACTCGCCCAGCATACCATGTCTTCCAGCTGTTGCCCTCCGGAGGCGCTATAGATCTCTGACCACCAAAACATCCCACTTTAAAGATAGTTTCTTCGCCACTGCCATACGGACACTGAACTCTCTATAACAATCCCCCTACCTCTGCTGCTACGGACATAAATTGTGATATTGTGGTTTTTGATTTATGTATTTAACTGCATGTAGTATGTATTATAAGTGATGTTCTATGTTGGAATAATGTTATATGCACTGAAAACAAATCCCACCAGCCTGGCTGTGTGGTCATTAACGAATCTAATCTAATCTACTAGCTATGTTTCTAAGGTGGAATAATGACTTTTTTGTCACCTTGTTAATGTGGGACTCAAAGCTTAGGTCTGAGTCTACTATAACACAAAGACTTGTAACTTCAGGTTTAATCAAGGAGTACGTTTCCCCATATTATTCAGCACGACTAGTAGGATTAAAATTGTTTCCTTGTTTAGTTTTAAGAAATGATTGCTCATCCATTTATTTATTGCTAAGAGACGGGCAGTAATGGAGTTAATAATAATAATAATAATAATAATAATAATAATAATAATAATAATAATAATAATAATAATAATAATAATAATAATAATACATGGACATTTATCTCTCACAGGCGGTCTCCCTGGCCTTCCGTGGTGTTAGTGGTGATGGTGGCGGTGGTAGTGTTGATGGATGTGTGAGGAGGAGAAGGCCCCAGCGTGCCCTCATGGATCACAGTAATGATGACGCTCTGGACATCATCGTCAGCAACGTGGTGGCCACCTTCAGGACCCGGTGCCACCTCAACCTGAGAACCATCGCCCTGGAGGGGAACAATGTCATCTACAAGCCTGAACTAGGGGTGAGGAAGCAGTTTTTAAATTTTTTTATGTCCCCACATAGTGCTGGTAAATGGATTATTAAAGGTGTAGTCCGTAGGGTCGCCATGGTGATAACTAATAAACTAACTACAGGACATTTGACATATTATGCTCAATAGGGCGGCTGAGTGGCGCAGTGGGCAAGGCACTCGCCACTGACGCAGGAGACGCTGGTATCGAGCCCAGCTCTCGGCGTTGCTACCGGCTTGGCCGGCCGTCATACTAACACAATTGGCAGTGTTAGAGGGTGGGAAAGCCGGTGGGTGGGGATTGGATGTTGTGGACAGCGACTCCTACAGGTCGGTTGGGTGACGCCGGTGCGGCGGAACCAGGAAGTAGCGGGGGCAGCGTGAGCCTCCCACGCGTTACCCCTCGCCACTGAGAGTTCGAGCTGCTGTGGTGAAAAGATGCGACAGGCTGCCTCCTCGTGTACCGGAGGGGACACGTGATGCAAGGCTTCTATCCTCACTACAGCCGACCAGTGGGAGGCATAGTCTAGCAAAGTTCAAGACAGGGGAGGGAAGAATAGACCTATCGCTAAGCCACGCCCCCTTTGAAAAATCGGACAAACAAAGTCGACGTGAATGACTGTTGACGATGGCCGTAGGTAGCCCCTTTCCTGACTGTGATGCACGCCTTGCTTCACAGTCACGAAAGGGGCTAGGCCGCGGGAGATTTACCACAGCAGGTAATAGACCTGTTTTTTTTTAAGATAACACAAATATTTCATCTAGAAGCAGACAGAGAGGCTTACAATATGCAGTGGAAAAGTATGTTCATGAGATACACATTTACCTTAGACCTCCATGGTGATGCAAGCATTAGCTATATATAACGTTAGCTAGCTACTCTCAAGCATTACTTACAGTTGACTTGATTGAAGATTACAAGAACTATGACGATAACCCATGATTACTACTATTGCTGATACATTTTAGTGGAGATTCAAAAGAAGCATTTTGTATAAAAGTATTCTGTACTTCTGTATGACAACTATTAAAGAAATTTGAAACTTGATATTCAAGTAGCAGCTAGTACGAGCAGTGTTCTCAAACAGTAGCCTATTTATTTTCTCCCCTTCTCATTTCTGTTGAAACCATAGGGCACCAGGGTACTGTGCACAAATCATTGGGCTCATGACTGTACACTTTAGACATTTCTCGTGCATAAAATGAAGACACTGCCTCCTGTACAAGTCGGCCACAGCAGTGGCATAAACCCACAGGGAAGAAGGTAGCAGGCCAGCCTATAACCTCTGCAGTGGTGGCAAAAGTGATCCCCACCTACACTCCTTACAGGTAGTTTCAAAGCACAATAAAAACACGGATACATTTGGTAATAAAGGCAAAATGGTGCTCATTCACAGTTTATTGAGAAAAAAAAAATTTGCACCGTCATGCAGTTTGATGTGAAAGAATAATAGCCCATTGGTTGTGGCTTGAGCTATCAGGTAATGCTATTCTTGGCTGGAAGTTAGACAGCATGCTCACAACATACCAGATCTGGTTGATGTTTGTCAACCTTATGTTAGGGATCCTCTCTGACACAATTTAAAATGTCTTTATCTTTGATATAGCACGTTCAACATGTGTCCTGTGTGCAGCCACTTTTTTTTGTCAGGCAGACATCTGTAGAGGGCCATCTGCCTTTTTCCTCTGACGAAGGGTGGGATGTTTATTTCAAGTCTAATTTCTTGTAGGTCATTTTCAATTAAAAATCCTTTATCTACCATAAGCTCATCCCCTTCCTGCAGATAGCCATGTTTAAGCAGATTTTTCATTAGCTTAATAAAGTTGCTCTGCCTAACTATTTCTTTGTCAGACATAGATCCAGTGAAAAGAGTTGAACAAAATATTACATATTATAGAATCACTTCTGCTATATGTCAATGGGACTGAAGTTTGCTGTGCTGTTTCACTGCTAGGTATACTAAACACAGTACATAGATTGTTGAATTGATCATAAGTGAATCCAGTGGCACATTTGAAATAATTGATTTAAAAAACAAAATGTAACCAGGAAGTCCCATTGAAATACGAGATCTCCTTTGCAAGGAGACCTGGCCAAGATGACAGCAATAACATTTGCAATACATCACACAGCAATAAAATGTGCGATACATCACACAAGAACATAATAAATGTGCATGTATACAATACGGCTGACCCCTATTAATCGATTAGTCGACTAATCGGTCGAAAGGGGCCGTAGTCGAATATAATTAAAACATTTTTTTTTTTTTTTTTTTTATCATTCTTTCCAAAAGAGAATAGGCCTAGAAGCGTGGCTAACGCTAATGGCACGCATACCAGATGCTAACTGCCTATGAAAACAGGCACAGAGCCACTGAAAGAGGATTTCACCCATCTAATGAACACACTAGATAACTAGACTAGACAAATATCAAGATGTATCCATCAGTGGACCAATTGCATGCTTTTGCAGAGGACAAGAAGCCTTCAGTCGACTCCTTCAGACATTAAGCACCCCCCACAACCCTTTTTTTTTTTTTTTTTTTTTTTTTTTTTTTATAATAAATATTATAATTTTTTTTTTTAGTCTACCAATAGTCGACTAACGGCAAATTTTGGCCAATCCTAGTGGACCATCCAAATCCTTAGTCGGGGACAGCCCTAGTATACAATATACAATACATCACATGTAAACACAGGGTAATACAGTAATTTTGCAGTTCAGTTCAGAGTTTTTATTTGCCACATGGAATCATACAATCATAGTTTCTTCATTACACAAACATAAATAGTCATTCCATGGACAAAAGGAGCTGGAAGAAGAATAAATCTTATAGTTACCTGCCCCTTATTCCTAAACTAACAAGTATTTACTTAATGGTCGGCGTACAACCTAATTTACACAAATAATCATTTATACCATTATAAAAGAAACACACAATCCACAGTTAAACAAGAAAAAATTAAATAATAATAATAATGATAAAGAATAAAAGAAAGAGAAAAAAAAAAAAAATCATTCAGATCACATTTGATTTTCATACTGACTAAATTTTTTTTTTTATACGTTTTTTTTAATTGATAAACACTATTACATCCCTTAAGCTCGCTATGGAGAGAATTCCACAACTTTACACCAATAACTGAAGGACACATCTGTTTAAGTGTGGTACGTGCAAACTGATGTTTAAAATTTTATTTTCTCTTGGGTGGCTACGTGGCGTAGTGGGCAAGGCACTCGCCACGAAATGCTGGAGAGAGACGCTGGGCTCGTCAGTTCGAGCCCAGCGCTCCACATTTGCTTTCAGTTTAGCTGGTCGTCCGCACTAATACACATTGGCCGTATTAGGGGGTGGGAAACTGATGGGTGGGGATCGGGCGTTGTGGACAGCGACTCCTACAGGTCGGTTGGTGCGCCTGCGCAGTAGAATCAGGAAGTGTCGGGGGCAGCGTGAGCCTCCCACGCGTTACTCATCGCCACTGAGAGATCGAGCTGCGCAGGTGAAAAGATGCGACTGCTGTTACCTCAAGTACCGGAGGGGACTTGTGCTATGTATGACTTAGTCCACATTGCAGCCGGCTTGTGGGAGGCAAGAAACAGCGTCCGTAACAGGGGAGGGTTGAATTGGATGATACGAAATTGGGATGGGAGAAAATATAGAAAATGGGAGAAAAAGTGGATAAAAAAAAATTGTATTTTCTCCTACTAAACTCACTTTCTAAATGAAAAAGATTTTGTAGTTTTTCTGGCAGTGTATTATTTCTTGCCCTAAACATAATTAACATTGTTTGAAACTTAACCATGTATTCAAGTTTAATTATTCTAGATTTAATAAATAATATATTTGTGTGTTCTCGATAACTGACTTTATGTGTGATTCGTACAGCCCTCTTCTGTAGTATATATATAATGGTTTTATATTAGTCCCATAAGTATTCCCCCATACTTCAACACAATAACTGATATAAGGTGAGATGAGTGAGCAGTAGAGTGTTCTCATTGCCTCATACTCGAACACATCCTTTACTTTATTCATAACAAAAATACTCTTGGACATATTTTTTTTAACGTCTGCTATGTGCGATTTCCATGTTAGTTGGGACCCAACTACAGAAAGCAGCAACATTCTTCTTGTAGGAAGTTATGTAATACAGATTTAAATTCACCAAGAGAGACCGGGGTGTCTAAGTGGATAATGGTCCTGTAGCCCATTCCATGCCCAAGGTGCGAAGCTTGAGAAAGCTGTTCCTAGCTAACCCTGCTCTAACCCTCTCTACTGGTTCAATTAATGTAGAAAAGTAGAAAAACGTTGCACTATAAAAACGAACTGGATAGTTGATGATAATAAACATTTAACTTCATTAGCTGAAGTATTCTAAAATCATTTAAGCCATTCTCCTTTTCTGTCTGTGTGTGTGTGTACGTCTCATATCTGGTCTGACATCAGAGGAGTTTGATAGTATTTACTGAGGATTGCCAGATAATGTTGATATTTAAACACAAACAAATTATAATACAAAATAAATATACATGATCATGCAACATAAAATAAATTGTTGTAGGAACAGTTTGGGAGAGGGAGGTAAGGGGTTTTAGATTGTGTGTTGTGAAGTTTAGACTTCAGAAAGGGAGAGTAAAGTACAGAAAAAAAGGTACCGTTGGGTACCGGTATCGATTCACAGGTAAAAACAAAAATGTTCAGGCTCGGTGTCCGAACAGACCCACCGCGTAGGCCAGATGCAAGCCGCATTTTACAATAAACCTCTGTGGGGCTGCCAAAAAAATAAGTATAATCGCAAATGTAATCGCAATCGCAATATCTGTCAGAAAAATCGCAATTAGATTATTTCCCAAAATCGTGCAGCCCTAGTGTGTAGAACCAACCCCCTGTGTGTGTTATTATAGTGTGTAGAACCAACCCTCTGTGTGTGTGTGTTATTATAGTGTGTAGAACCAACCCTCTGTGTGTGTGTGTTATTATAGTGTGTAGAACCAACCCTCTGTGTGTGTGTTATTATAGTGTGTAGAACCAGCCCTCTGTGTGTGTGTGTTATTATAGTGTGTAGAACCAACCCTCTGTGTGTGTGTTATTATAGTGTGTAGAACCAGCCCTCTGTGTGTGTGTGTGTTATTATAGTGTGTAGAACCAGCCCTCTGTGTGTGTGTGTGTTATTATAGTGTGTAGAACCAGGGCCCCGTTCCCCGTACCTGGCTAACTGAGTTAGCCGGATAATTTCCAGTATAGCCTGACTTAAGCCGGACCTTTCTGTTCCCCGACGCTCGATTGTCCAAATCACCATGACAACAGATCAAAAAGTTTGAGCCTGGTCGAGAGCAGGGTTAACTTCAGTTAGCCGGATGAACCATGGCCACGCCCCCGCAAATAAATGACAGCTCGCTTCCTGAAATGATTCTCACAGTCTAGAGATCCCATTTATACCATTCTGAATTATGTTTCTGTGCTTCGTTTTCCTAGAGGGGGCTTTTGAAATGTATAATAATAGAACTAAATGCTGATAATAAATCATATTCAGCCTATAGATTTACTTTGTCCTAAATAAAATAATGCACGTCATATACGGCGCTCGGAGTGCGATACACGCTGCAGGCGCATTGCAAATGTGAATCCTGCGGGGATATTTTTAATGAATGAAACCTATCGGCCGTTTGGCTCTGATTAGTTTCATATATTCTCCGCTGTAGATTTGCTTAACGGATCGCCCGGATTGTGTTTCATTCAAGCATAAAATTGAAGTGTCTATGCGTGGATTGTGGTTTTTGTGGATTATGAATTACGAGGACTCTGAGGATTGTTGAATTGTATCATCACTCACACGTTATTGTGATATTGTAACTGGGATTAAAATGTCTGATGAGATGCGCTGTTTGACGGATTTGAGAAATTGAATGAGCCGTTGACGTCACATTAATGCATTTGAGAATAAAGAGATAAAACTTCATTCAAAAGAAAAATATTCAAAACACGGGTCTTTGTCCATTGATGGATACACAATGGATATATCCCGTCTAGCACAGTGGTCCAACGGCTAGTGCTCAAACCTGTCAACCCGACGGCCCGAGTTCGAAACCCCGCGTTTCCAATATAATTTTTTTGGAATATAATATTAATGATTATACGCAAAAGTAGCCTAGTTTTAAGTTAAAATATTATAAATCTACATGCATTGAGGATGTCATTCTTTATATAGCTCTCAACGTGCACCAAATTGAATTATTCCTACATTGCAAAAACAGTTGAACTAATTATTTTCGCTAGCAAGATCTCATTTGATTATCCATTCCATAAACCTACTGCCAGCAGGCAAGTTTAAAGAAATATAATCTGATTGATTGGGGTAATGAGGGACTTAAAATTAGCCTATAGATTATGCATTTAACTTGTCGGCGAGGCTATTGAGCCGTACTGCAATCTGTTAATAAAGTTTTAAATCAATTAATCAATCAATGCCTTTAGAAAATCAGGATTTCTGCTATCGATACGTGCTGGCTTTTCAACTGAAGCGGCCGCGCGCACTTATCCTGGGTCTCAAAGTCTGGTTCGAGTTAACGAGACTGAATCCACCTTCGAGGAACAGGAAAATCCCGGCTTCAAACATCGGGTTAATTGAATCTGGATAATGGGACTCTTGATCGACTTAGTTGAACCAGGTACGGGGAATAGGGCCCAGCCCTCTGTGTGTGTGTGTGTGTGTGTGTGTGTTATTATAGTGTGTAGAACCAGCCCTCTGTGTGTGTGTGTTATTATAGTGTGTAGAACCAACCCCCTGTGTGTGTGTGTGTGTGTGTGTGTGTGTGTGTGTGTAGAACCAACCCTCTGTGTGTGTGTGTTATTATAGTGTGTAGAACCAACCCTCTGTGTGTGTTTGTGTGTGTTATTATAGTGTGTAGAACCAACCCTGTGTGTGTGTGTGTTTATTATAGTGTGTAGAACCAGCCCTCTGTGTGTGTGTGTGTGTCAGGGTTTCCGTTAGAAAAAATTGTTGCCGGCATCAGTGTCCGGTAGATTTCAATCTACCGGTCAAATGAGAGAAATTTTACAACAGTATACAACAGTATAGTGTGTAGAACCAACCCCCTGTGTGTGTGTGTTATTATAGTGTGTAGAACCAACCCTCTGTGTGTGTGTGTTATTATAGTGTGTAGAACCAACCCTCTGTGTGTGTGTTATTAATTTATAGTGTGTAGAACCAACCCTCTGTGTGTGTGTTATTATAGTGTGTAGAACCAGCCCTCTGTGTGTGTGTGTGTGTGTGTGTGTGTGTGTGTGTGTGTTATTATAGTGTGTAGAACCAGCCCTCTGTGTGTGTGTGTTATTATAGTGTGTAGAACCAACCCTCTGTGTGTGTGTGTGTGTTATTATAGTGTGTAGAACCAACCCTCTGTGTGTGTGTTATTATAGTGTGTAGAACCAACCCTCTGTGTGTGTTTGTGTTCAGAAAGTCTTGATCAAGCTTCGCAAGCCCAAGATCACAGCCTCCATATGGTCCTCAGGGAAAATCATCTGTACCGGAGCCACCAGGTACACACACACACACACACACACACACACACACACACACACACACACACACACACACACACACACACACACACACACACACACACACACACACACACACACACACACACACCCCCCCCCCCCCCCCCCCTTCTCATCAATAGACTTTAAATCAATACAGAGGACCATACACTTACTACTCTCGAGTTGGCATAAATATGTCTGGTATTGTTCATACTTGCTATTACTTGGATGGCTGATGTGGCCAAAAATCTGATCTTTATCATGATAATAGAAATATCTACAGAATCTCTTCTCATGAATTGTGTAGAAATGTATTGTAGCCTTGATCCCAATTTTATTTATTTTTCAAAATTCTTATGAAATTCAATTCAAGCGATTTCAGATACAACGAAACTCCAGAATCACTTCAGTTGAATCATAGAATTATTATTATAGGGATTTTGAAAACATTCAGGGGTCTGGATCCTCGCTTATAGGTTCTTTGTGGCTTAGGATTCAAAAGTATTTATTTCATGTACATTTTGAAATTACTGTTAACACAAGCTTTTAGTTATTCTTTAATTGACTACATGTACTAAAATGGTTAAAGTTAGGACTGTCCTTGACTAAAGAAAGTCTTAACATCTGTAACATTTGAAACATCACGCAGAAGGACCTCTAGAGAATTGCTCATGATTTAATTGAAGGCAAAGATCCGTCAGCGTGGAATAAAGCTTAAACATCTACTAACTGACTTGGTGGACTCAGACCAAACCTGATTGATTAAGAGGAGGCATCCCTACATGTGGACTCAGACCAAACCTGATTGATTAAGAGGAGGCATCCCTACATTTCTTTCTCATTCAAAATGTTCTGCACACACAATACACACATAACATAGATTTGCCTAGAAAAAGAATGAAAAGAAAAACATATACATGTATACATACATCTACATAACCATACATACATTACACACACATATATATATATATATATATATATATATATATATATATATATATATATATATATTTTATGCATACATACACACACATGCATAATAATAAAACTAAAAACTAAAATAAATATGTATACATACTAGGGCTGACCTCGAATAGTCGAAAGGAGCCGTAGTCGACTGCCAACCTCTTAGTCGAATGCAAAAATATATATATATAATTTTTTTAATATATATATTTTTTGTATCATTCTTACCAAAAACAGAAGCGTGGCTAACGCTAATGGCGCGCATACCAGCGAGGCTAACTGCCTAAGAAAACGGGCACAAAGGCACTGAAAGAGGATTTCACCCATCTAATGAACACACTAGACTAGACAAATATCAAGATGTATCCATCAGTGGACCAATTGCATGCTTTCGCAGAGGACAAGAAGCCTTCAGTCGACTCCTTCAGACATTAAGCACCCCCCACAGCCCAAATGGAATGATGAGAAATATATATATTATGATAAATATATATATATTTGCATTCCGGCGGGTAAAGTCGACTATCTGCACATTTTGGCTAAAGTCGACTATACAAATCCTTAGTCGGGGACAGGCTACATACCTTTACCATTAACACGTTTAACTCGATCCATGTCATTAGGTACATAAAGACATAATATATTTCATGCTGATAACATTTATGTTATAACTTAAAAACTGCCCTACATACTATTGTAATTGTTTCTGTGTGACGATGTGACATGGTCAGTTATGATGGTCATTGATATTGGTGTATGGTTCAGCCCTCTGTCTCCCCTTTGTCTCCCCTTTTTCCTCTCGTTCCAGTGAGGATGACTCTCGGCGGGGGGCCCGCAGGCTTGCACGCACCTTGCAGAAGCTGGGCTTCAAGGTGAGTGACCACACACACAGGTTGAAAGAATGTCTTGTGTTTCAGCCAATCCTTTAATCGGGAGGTCTGTCCTCCCAGAATAGGGCAATAAGAGGTGTCTGGGCCACTTCTTAACCCTTTCACTACCACTCTACCAAAGGGTTAACCCTTTCACTGCGATAATACAGAAGGTTAACCCTTTCACTGCCACACGACAAAGGGTTGACCCTTTCACTACCACACTACAGCCGGTTAACCTGTTCTGTAGTGCGTTTGGCTGATCGAGCCACTATGCAGTCTGCTGCGGTCGTGTGCGGTGCTATTCCCAAACCAGGAGGTGATGTTACCAGTCAGGATGCTCTCTATTGTGCATGAGTAGAGCTGCCGCGGTATTGATGTTTTCCTTACCGCACAAATTTGCGAAATATATTTTATAGCATATAAGTGTTATATAATTATACTTGTAGTTGTATTATCTGCAAGTCATCGCCACCACGCAACAAGTCAAAATGCTTGCTATCTGCAAACAGCTCCATCCTCCACTGTCTGTGTGTCAAATCACATTCAGCATTGCCATCTTCCCAGTGTTGTTATGAAGCATGATAGCTAATTAGCCAATGTTCAGCTGCAAAAACGAATAATGTCAATTATGTTATAAGACATTGATATCAAGAGCTATCTGTAGCTACTGCTAGCCGGCTAGATGACGTTAGACAATGCATCATGTATTAAAATAAAGTGAACTATTTAGTTTACTGGATCATTTCGTTGTGGTCTCATGCTGCCGCAGCCCGCATCCCTATCATTCTTAAACTGAAATGCGCATTTGTTGATATCAGGAGCTATCAGTAGCTAGCCAGTTAGACAACGCCTCATCATGTATTAAACTAAAAATAGTTTACTGTGTAGTTTTGTTTAAACAGTAACGTTAGCTCGGTAGCTCACGAGCGATTGCTAGTTAGCCAACGCTAGCCAGCACTTGCGAAATGAATACCAAACTGATTATATCAGACGTTGATATCAGGAGCTATCAGTAGCTAGATAACACTAGACAACGCGTTGCCTCATGTATTAAACAAAAGTGAATAGATGACTGGGCCATTTTGTTTAATGCTTGTTAAATGTTGAAAGAGCTCTGAGGACGGTGCCCATGCACTCGAGGGTTTGTTGACGATATGCCACGGGTCTGGGAGGAGGAGGAGGAGGGGCAAGACGGTCAGCAGAGTGTGGCTGTGAGAGAAAAAAAATCCTCCGTCCCCGTTTGTGATGCGGTATTCAGCTTAACGCTGCGGTGGCCGTGATGTAATAGCGATACCGCGGTAATGCGGTAATCGCGGCAGCTCTATGCATGAGTAGAAGTTCTTTAAGATCTTGTGACTCACTTTGCACTTCCTTAGGCGTCTAAGGAAGTAGAGGTGCTGCCGTGCCTTCTTCACTCAGGCATTAAAGCGTTCCGTCTTGGGACGGATATCCGTCCATTTGATTTGGAGATTCCGTCATTTGATTCGGAGTCGTGACGGATTTTAACCTGAGCCAATCAGAGGCGTCAAATATAATTTTTTCCCCTACCGCGGCCGCACCAAACAGTCATTTGGCTATGCGGCTCTGCAGATACCCCCTACTCCTTTCACCCGCCTCCGCTGTGCTCAGCACCAATGGGAAGCGGCCATTTTTCGTTTTGAGTTTCGGAAACTCCGCCATTGCTCTCTAGCTCTACTCGAGAGTAAACTGGACTCATCAACATGCGGCAACTTTTCCGAGACAGTAAGTTCATTTGACTTATTCTAGTCTAAAGAAACATATATATTACTATTGCTATTGATAAATCTAGGTAACGTGAATGCCACAAAACGAATGCCTTTTGTTAATCAGAACGTTATTTACGCGACAAGTTCAACCAGTGTGTTGTTGTTGTTGGTGGTGGTGGTGGTGGTGTTGCGTGTGTGAGCTTGCGCCTCCGTGTATGATAAATGTATGAATGTTGATAAATCTAGGTAACGTTAATGCCACAAAACGAATGCCTTTGTTAATCAGAACGTTATTTGCGTTATCAATTGTTTTTAAGCTCAATAAACGTCTTTCTACCATTTGTCCGGGAGATCTCTGGGTAACAGTACTGTATATTTGCATATCATATATGTCACAAATGTAACATTACTATCTCCTGTAGTATGTCATGTATGTCACTATGAATTGAAAATGGGGGACCCTGATGTAAACAAGACGAACGTCTTTCTCTGGTCTGCATCCCCTTAACAATTGTGTGTATTGAGCTGTACTGTATTGTACCCATTCTGCTATCTGTTAAATATTGATTGATTGTTATTAACAGATTGCAGAATGGGTACAATACAGTACAGCTCAATACACACAATTGTTAAGGGGATGCAGACCAGAGAGAGACTTTCGTCTTGTTTACATCAGGGTCCCCCATTTTCAATTCATCATAACATATATGACACACATGACATACAGATAGACACTACTGCTACATCTATACATTTATGACATACCAGATTTACAAATACAGTAGCCTATTGTTTGTGATACAAAAATAGTCTAAAAAGAGTATATACATTTGACGAAGAAACTGTACATTGGAGGTGGGATGGGGGGGTTGTAACTGTACATTGGATTATTGACAACCTTACTTGGTCCCAAGAAGAGGGTCTCGTGTATTAAATAAAGTTTTCATTCATTCATTCACTCTGGATCTTGTAAATCCAGTAGCAATACACACAATTGTTAAGGGGATGCAGGCCAGAGAAAGGCGTTTGTCTTGTTTACATCATCAGGGTCCCCCATTTTCAATTCATAGTGACACTTATGACATACACAACATACATGACATCATGACATTTATGACATTTATGACATGCATGCCTTACAGGTATATAGTAATAGTACTGTTACATTTGTCACATATACGATATGCAAATATACAGTACTGTTACCCAGAGATCCTAACAGTAAATATATACATATGATGAGGAGGAGACTGTACTAGGGATGGGTACCTTTCACATTTGAACCGATACCGGTACCGGTACCTGTGAATCGATACCGGTACCCAACGGTACCTTTTTTTGGTACTTTAGTCTCAAGAAATTTAATTTACCTACCTCAGTCGTAAAAAAAAAATCCAAACTTCAAATAACTACAATTTCGACAGTTTTCGGCTTGTCATTGCTCCGACTGCTTTGTTGTTGAATCAAGTCAAATCCTAGGTAAGCATATATTGTGCGTGTGAACGTTGACATGAAAAGAAAAAAGTAAAAAAAAAAAAAAAAAAAAAAATTATTTATTTTTTTCTTGGTTTCTCACTTGATTCGATACTCGGTAGTACCGACGTGTTTCGGTTCGGTACCTCAAAAGTACCGAATTCGGTACCCATCCCTAGACTGTACATTAGGAGGGGGTGGGTGGGTGGGTGGTCAAAAAGATATACAAACGGTGGGGAGGAGACTGTCCATTGTTGTTGTACCATAATTGTGAAACGTGTTTAGTCCCTTGTTTGTATGATAACAAGCCGTTTAGTTCATGGTTCAAAGTAATGGGAAAAGGGTGCTAGCTCGCCATCAATCAGAAGCTGCCACAAGACTTGCATTCACGCTCTCCAGCACACAGCCTCCCTGCCTGGCACAACAACCACAACAGTAGGGTCTATAGTCAGTCAGGACAGTAGGCTCTACAAGTAGGCTCCCTTAAAACGCTAACGCTATTAAAAAAAAAAAATACAGTGGAGGTTAAAATAAGAATATGACTTGGCCAGAAAAAAAGTTCAGTCAGGAGATTTTTTTTTGCTTTAATCCCTGTCTTCACTACACTGTCTGTGTGTAGTCCATATCAGGTCCTGGGATATGTGGACTCTGAGGTACTTGGAAGTTGTTCACCCTCTCGACCGGTGCCCCATAGGGGGCTGCAGTTCCTTACCCCAGACCTTTGGTTTTGCTGACGTTCAGGGATTCCATTCAACATGTTGTGTCTGTAAGGAGCAGAGTATTTATCTTTCATGTTGCTTATACTTGTTGGCGGAACTGAATTAAAAACAAATGCACTAATTAGTCATTAGTTCCAAAACTGTTTTACGTATAATACAGGGTATCTGCAGGGTATTAAAAAGTCTTAATATAATAATAATAAATTTTATTTATAAAGCGCTTTTCAAGAACCCAAATATGCTGGGAAAAAATACATCTCAAAAACATCTCCATTAAATGACACTTGAATGTGCATGGCATAACACAAATCGGACTATAAATCGAACATTGTCGAGTCATTTGCAAAACTGGCAGGAATTGTTTCATGACACTGTTTAACAATTTGTTTGAAATTACTTTGAAATCTTAGTGGCTTGAACCCTGGAATTGCCCCTTGCGGCTATATTGGTCAATTGTAATTGTGTGTTTCTGTCTGTGTGTTGCCAGGTGCGTTTCTCAGACTACAGAGTGGTGAATGTGTTGGCGGTGTGCTCCATGCCCTTCTCCATCGGCCTCATCGCCTTCACCAAGAACAACCGGCCCATCGCCAGGTAACGCACATCAAAGCAGGGTTCACACAAGGTCCTTGAAGTGCTTACAAATAAAAATAAAAAAGTCAAGGCCTGATATTCCTTGAAAACAGCCCATTTTCTTTAACAAGGTGCTTAAAAAGTCCTTGAAATTCAACCATTCGCATTGAATGTTTTGTTCATCCATGATCAAATTGTTCTGAATCAAGAAATATTTTTTTTTTATTTAAAGTGTAACTAATTGTTTTTTTTTCTATAAAAAAACTGATTTTAAAAGTGAACACCTTTTAACTGCCCTTAAAAAAAGTGCTTAGGAAAGTACTTGAAAGTCCTTGAATTTCATTTAGCAATGTCTGTGGGAACCCTGTCAAAGTCCGTCGTGGGTTAGAGGCTGTGGAAGTGTTCCTCTGAAGCCTCTGTTCACACCTTCCCCCTCATCCTTCCCTTCCTCTCCCCTCATATATCCCTTCCTCTCCCCTCATCCTTCCCTTCCTCTCCCCTCATCCTCCCCTTCCTCTCCCCTCATCCTTCCCTTCCTCTCCCCTCATCCTTCCCTTCCTCTCCCCTCATCCTCCCCTTCCTCTCCCCTCATCCTTCCCTTCCTCTCCCCTCATCCTCCCCTTCCTCTCCCCTCATCCTCCCCTTCCTCTCCCCTCATCCTCCCCTCATCCTCCCCTTCCTCTCCCCTCATCCTCCCCTTCCTCTCCCCTCATCCTTCCCTTCCTCTCCCCTCATCCTTCCCTTCCTCTCCCCTCATCTTTCCCTTCCTCTCCCCTCATCTTTCCCTTCCTCTCCCCTCATCTTTCCCTTCCTCTCCCCTTATCCTTCCCTTCCTCTCCCCTCATCCTCCCCTTCCTCTCCCCTCATTCTCCCCTTCCTCTCCCCTCATCCTCCCCTTCCTCCCCTCATCTTTCCCTTCCTCCCCTCATCTTTCCCTTCCTCTCCCCTCATCCTCCCCTTCCTCTCCCCTCACACCCTATTCGTTGTTTCACCAATTCACCCCTCCCCACAACCCCCACCCCCTTTTTCCCAGAATGCTTAAGTAGCAAGCTCACAGAATTGGGGGATGTTTTTTTTCTTTTTCTCCTGGCCAGAGAATCAAGTCATTTACCAAACTACTGAACCTGAATTTGTATTTGATTGGCAATGTTTTAACAATACATTTGTATCAACCATGAAGATTTGACCACACATAATTAACCCCTCCGGTTCCACCACAACACCACAGGATATAGACGGCGTGTTGTTTTGGTGTGATGTTCACACGACAGTCCACAGATGTTTATCAATATTAGTAATCAAATTAGGTTAACCTTCTGTAGTGTGGTAGTGAAAGGGTTAAGGTAACATTTACATTTAGCTGAACGCTTTTATCCAAAGCGACTTACAAGTTCTGTACGACAAGTCATCAGGAAGGGCATAACTCTATCAGCTGAGTAACAAGGTTCATCTAAGTGTTGAGTGCTACAGTGTAGGTTAGTATATTAGGACAAGTGCATGACAGTAAGTAAGTTAGGGTTAGATCTTTTTTTCAATAATTTTTTTTCATTTCAGATAATGGTTGAAGAAGTGTGTAACAATGAAGGGACATCCTAGTAGCCTACTGAATAATCGCCTGATTACTAATCCTAAACAACTAAGCTATTACTGAGTATATAGGCCTACCAGATGATAAACTTATTCCACTGTGTGTTCGAGCCCGTCTTCTGTGATCTACCAGATTCAGCCAAGATTCAGAAATTCTGATTCATAATTTTCCCTAAGATGAAACACTAAAAACATTAATAATGGCATAAAAGCCTATATAGGCCCCTAGACGATCTTGATTCACACTTGCATTATGTGCATGGTCCAGCAGTGTCACTCACCCGCTTCCACACTTCCAGAAGAAAAGACCCCTGCACACGGTCAAATCTGAACAATCCACTCTTAATGTATTTGCTGGGATAGAGTGCCCTCTAGTGGCGTCTGCTCAGTCTTCTAGGAGGAAGCTCTCCACAGGGGAACTCCATCCCAGCCTTTCTCTCTCTCTGGCGTGAGCTGGGAAGTGTCGTTTTTTTTTAATCGAAAGCCCTGGGTCTCTTCCCTCAAAAGACTACACTCAAAGTTAGGTTGCGCCAAATCCTCTAGTCAAGCCTCGCCTTTTCCCCCGACTAGATTTCTATAACTAATATTTCACTAATAACACTTAAAACCATTGGTAAACAAGCGTAGTGCTGAAAATATACACGTCGACTGCTGTTTTGACAGGCGTAGGGTCTTTACTCTTGGCTACATTTGAAGAAAGAAAAAAAAACATTAACCCTTTCACTGCCACATGACAGAAGGTTAGCCCTTTACTATCACACAACCGACGACGACGCTCCATCATTAGCTCCGCAAATGCGCAAATGTGGAGCTAATGATGCTAATGATGGAGCATCGCCGTCGGTTGTGTGATAGTAAAGGGCTAACCTTCTGTATTGTCACAGTGAAAGGGTTAACCGGCTGTCGTGTGGCAGTGAAAGGGTTAATTGATACATTCTGTAGAGATGGATTTATGGCGTGATGTAGAAGGCTGCCGACACGAGACGACCCGACAGGTCAGTGCTAGTGTTGTGTGTCTGATCTCCATGGTCCTCATGAGCCCTGAGGTGTTAGAACACACTTCTCTGTTCATAGTGTTCTCACAACGTTGTGCCATAAGCACCAGGGTTGGGCATCGTTTGGATTTGAACTATTCCGGTTCCGATTCTCCATTTCGATTCCTGTTCTAAACGATTCTCGATTCCGATTCCTGTTCTAAACGATTCTCGATTCCGATTCTTTGAGGCGCAAAGGTCAAAACAGGTCTCCGGCAGAGATACGTGATGGTTTGAAAGCTCGGCGTTGCTAATAAACATTTTAAATAATTTGTATAAACGTGTAAACATCACAGAGGCAGCGTTGCATGCTGGGCGCACCAGGCATGTCGTCACACATGCAGAATAAGAGAAGAATCCATTTTGATGCAACGCTGCCTCTGATGTTTACACGTTTATAAAGAATATTTAAAATGTTTATTAGCAACGCCAAGCTTTCAAACCATAGCGTTTCTCTGTCCGAAACCCTCGTGCAGCTGTGAGTACCTTTGACATGTCTCTGTGATTCTTGTATAACGAACGGTTCGGTCAGAACCAGTCCTTCAGGGTAAATCTAGGTTGGTTTCCTATTGAGGAGCAAGTGACTGTGGATTCACTCGGTGCATCACAGTCACGAAAGGGGCGAGCTCATTGGCTGTGCTCGTCAGGTGGCATGGGGCGAGCTCATTGGCTGTGCTCGTCAGGTGGCATGGGGCGAGCTCATTGGCTGTGCTCGTCAGGTGGCATGGGGCGAGCTCATTGGCTGTGCTCGTCAGGTGGCTGCTCATTGGCTGTGCTCGTCAGGTGGCTGCTCATTGGCTGTGCTCGTCAGGTGGCTGCTCATTGGCTGTGCTCGTCAGGTGGCTGCTCATTGGCTGTGCTCGTCAGGTGGCTGCTCATTGGCTGTGCTCGTCAGGTGGCAGATAATGGTCTACTTTCAGCTGCTGTGTCTTTGTCTAACATGGTGTTAAGAGGTCAAACAAATAAAACTCTTGACTTGACTTGGTGTACCCACAGGGGGGTTAATATAATGCGTCTTAAATAATAATATAATAATCAGAATGTTGGGCCTTTAAAAAGGTCTTAAACATGTATTGGATTAGAAGGTTACTTTTATGTTGATATGTGTTTGGGGGTAAATGTCCAGGCTGCAAAGTAAGCAGTATGGTAATAAGTTAAGCCATCAGCCCCCCCCCCCCCCCAACAATTTGTATGGAATTGCTTTTTTATTTTACCAGTATGGTTGTGAAATAGGTATTAAACTACTTTAAAGTGATCTTAAAAAAGGTCTTAAATCGTTGAAACCTGCAGGAACCCGGCTATCAAGATGTCTCTGCTGATGATGTCATGGAATACTGTGTGTAATACATTAACCGTCTGTAGTGTGGTAGTGAAAGGGTTAACCTTCTGTAGTGTGGTAGTGAAAGGATTAACCTTCTGTAGTGTGGTAGTGAAATGGTTAACCCTTTGTCGCGTGGCAGTGAAAAGGGTTAACCTTCGGTGTTGTCACAGTGAAAGGGTTAACCCTTTGATAGTGTGGTAGTGAAAGGGTTAACACATTGACAGCCAGCAGCAGGGGGCGCTGATCCCCCTTCAGTGCCAGGTATTTATTCAATGGATATAGTTTTAGACCGACATTTGCGAGTGCTTAAAATATATCTTATGGGTCTAATAACGCCGTCGACTGTCAGTGAGTTGCTTCCAGTCAACATGCCCAAAACAGATTGTTTTTTTCATCCGTACATTTCCGTTTTATACCGTTTTGAATAGAGTATGGTTTGGGTGCTTCTGAGTAATTCCAGGAAAAAGACGAGAAAAGGGCATTTTAGTGTAATCCAGTCATCACGTTGTGACCGGCTGATAATCGAATCATCCTGAAATCAACGCTAGATTATCATTATTATATCTCATCGTGCATACATGAAATGGCCCCCCCCCACCACAGTCAACGGTAATAAGCACATACACCTACACACAGATAGCTTTGATCGCGGTAGAAAGAAATATCAGATCAACACAAGGTTTCATATATAGAGTCCTTACCTGGTATCTGATGTAATGCACAAAAAAAATCAAATTATCTGATCGCCATTCCAGTTATCCACAGCGATCATGTCCCTGACATTACCAAGCGTTACACATGAACGGGCGGGCGGGGTTAGTATTCCATGCCGTCGTTGTAAAGGCCTGGCTCGCCTGAGTATTTAAACCCCGCCCGCACGGCTCAGATCGGCTCATAAAACACACCAGCCCATTTCCAATGGAATGCAATAGCTCCGCAAGGCAGTAGAGGGCGGTGTTGACCGTCTGCCAGCTCAGACAGGGTCTGAAGGGTGTACAGAGGCTGCAGCTATGAATTATGAATAGATATAGCGAATAAACGAAATAACGATATTCGCATGGCGGGCAATAACGAGTATACTAGTTTTTGGCGCAGAACCAGTTAATAGCCATGGTTGTGTGTGTTTCAGTTATGAGCCAGAGCTTCATCCTGCTGCCACCTACAGGATCAAACACATCAAGGCCACCGTCCAGGTGTTCTCTACAGGCAGCATCACTGTTACAGGTAAACAAACACATCATCACTATTACAGGTAAACAAACACATCATCACTGTTACAGGTAAACAAACACATCATCACTGTTACAGGTAAACAAACACATCAAGGCCACCGTCCAGGGCCCTATTCCCCGTACCTGGTTCAACTAAGTTGATCAAAAGTCCCATTATCCAGATTCAATTAACCCGATGTTTGAATCCAGGCTTTCCCTGTTCCTCGAACGCTGATTCAGTCTCGTTCATTCGAACCAGATTTGATACTCAGTATAATTGCCTCACCTGAAAAGACAGCAGGTGTCCATCGCAGAAATCCTGATTTTCTAACGGCATTGATTGATTGATTGATTGATTGATTGAAAACTTTATTAACAGATTGCAGAATGGGTACAATACAGTACGGCTCAATAGGCTCGCCGACAAGTTAAATGCATATCTATAGGCTCATTTTAAGTCCCTCATTACCCCAATCAATCAGATTATATTTCTTTAAATGTGCCTGCTGGCAGTAGGCTTTATGGAATGAATAATCGAATGAGATCTTGCTAGCGAAAATAATTTGTTAAACTCTTTCAGAATAAGTAGACAAAAACGAGCCCAAAGAGTATCTAATTGATACGAATTAATAGATACTTATGAGGATATCTGTACTGTATGTGCTTAGGTATCATGTACTATATAAATACATGGTTCCCAAAGTTTTCAAGGCGCGACCCCTGAAATAACGTGTCAGAGAGGCTTGGAGGCTATACAGTTTCACTATTAATCAGGTTTTAATCTGTTTCGGACATCATCCATACATGCATTGAATTGATTAACCTTTGGTTTATACCAGTGACACCAGTCATGTTAATCACCTTGTTCATCATCAGATAACACTAACAGTGCTTGAACAGATAAATGCATTTTCTCAAATTCATTCATCAAAACGTCAAAGGCTTGCAATTGCTCATTAACTTTCTCAAGTCACATCCACGTCATCAAATCCGTCAAACAGCGCATCTCCTCAAACATTTTAATCCCAGTTACAATATCACAATAACGTGTGAGTGACAGTGATACAATTCAACAATCCACATATTCAGATTTGTCGTAATTCATATCCACAATCCATGCATGAAGACGCTTCAATTTATGCTTGAATGAAACACAATCCGGGCGCAAATACATCCACAGCCGAGAATATGAAACTAATCGGAGCCAAACGCCCGGTTTCATTCATTAAAAACATCCCTGTGAGATTCACATTTGCAATGCTCCGACGTTATTAAAATAACCACATAGTCTGTATATCACACCTCGCGAGCGCCGTATATAACATGCATTATTTAGGACATTTATAAGTAGGCTGAATATGATTTATTATCAGCATTTTAGGTATATTATTTTACATTTCAAAAGCCCCCTCTAGAAAAACGAAGCACAAAAACATAATTCAGAATGGTATAATGGGAACTAGACTGTGAGAATTATTTCAGGAAGGGAGCTGGCATTTCTTTGCGAGGGCGTGGCCATGCAGGTTATCGAGCTAACTGAACTAAACCCTGCCCTCGACCAGGTTCAAACTTTTTGATCTGTTGCCATAGTGATTTAGAAAATCGCACGTCGGGGAACCGAAAGGTCTAGTTTAAATCAAGTTACCCTGAAAATTATCCGGCTAACTCAGTTAGCCAGGTACGAGGAACAGGGCCCAGGTTCTACAGGCAGCATCACTGTTACAGGTAAACAAACACATCCCAGACCACCGTCCAGGTGTTCTCTACCATCACTGTTACAGGTAATAAGACACACTCGGAGAGAGAGCTTGTGTACTTTGTGGATGTATAGGGTATAGCGGTGTAACGGTACACAAAAAACACGGTACGGTACGTACCTCGGTTTTGAAGTCAAGGTTCGGTACGGGTTTTCGGTACAGTGGGGGAAAGTTTGGCTTTCCATGTTCCACTCAGGGGTGATGTAGTGTGCAGTAACTAATTGTACTTGTAGGGCTGTCAACGAATATGCTATATGGAAATTAATAATTTACTTGTACTTTTTTTTTTTTTATAATAATAATTATATTAGATTGTGAAAAAAACAGCCCCCGGTGGGCGGTCGTTAGTGGTTAACATACCGTTGTATTCTTTCGGTACACAGCCGTTTGGTACGGTACACACTGAAACGGTTCGGTACGGATACGTGTACCTTTACACCCCTATAGGGTAGTATACCAATTAATTCTGTACCACTCAACACTTGGATGAGTTGTGCCCTTCCTGATGACTTGTACAGAACTTGTAAAGTTGCTTTGGATAAAAGCGTCAGCTAAATGACAATGTAATCCATACCCATAACCCTCTTGAGACCTGGCGGGGCTGTCTTTCAGAGGCTGTAGTGCTGTTTAAGTTAAGATCCTGGTATAATATGGAACTAGATTAAGGTATCCATTGGTACGTCACGCCAGCTTGTCAGGAAGGGGGCTAAATGATGATGAAGAGAAACTTACCATGGCCATTTTCAAAGGTGTCACTTGACCTATCTGAATGAAAATGGGTTCTACCCACGAGTCTGCCCTTTACATACTGTACAGTGGGCATGTATGTAAATCCCATGCAGTTTAGTGCAAGAACCATGCAGTTCTTTGCAAGCAGTACAAATGTGTTATGTTTGCCTATTCTAAACATGGTGTATTTGACTTTCTGCATACTGGGGGTCCCTAAAAAGTCTTACGATTGCATAAATCCATGACTGGATTCTACCATGTAAAATCATAGATTCACCTAGTTTTTGTAGCCATACAGGACGCGTGAATACTTTCCCTAAGGGGGTTGTACTTTTGCGCGATCTGATTGGCCACTGATGTTTCTGGTCATGTGACATGTGTGCCAATCGTGTGACGGCAAGTTCTGCGCCTATTTCCGGGTCTAACAGCCTGCAAACTACCTAACGCCTAGTTTATCACTGGTTAAGCTTAGTTAAGCTTAGCAAGTTCTGCCACCGGTTAAGCTTAGGCGACTCTTTCGAAGTTGGTTAAGGTTAGAGTTTGGAATCAGGGCTGGTGTTCTATCACCCTGCTCTAAGACAAACTCTAACCTTAACCAACTTCGAAAGAGTGCCTAAGCTTAACCGGTGGCAGAACTTGCCGTCACGCGATTGGCGCACATGTCACATGACCAGAAACGTCAGTGGCCAATCGGATCGCGCAAAAGTACAACCCCCTTAGGGAAAGTATTCACGCATACAGGACGCAAACAAACACAAAGCCTAATGGACAGATGCAACATAGTTATGTTGCAGCAGATAAATTTTCCGTTTTGTGGTATTGACCTCTCTTTATCTTTCTTCCTCTTGTCTCTATGTCCCTCTCTCCCCGCCCCCTCACTCACTCACTCTCTCTCAGGACCAAATGTGCAGAACGTTGCTAGCGCTGTGGAGCACATCTACCCATTACTGTACGAGTGTCAGAAACCCCTCCGCAAATAGAGAGCTGCGTGGAGGAGAGGAACGGAAGAAGACTGCTCTCCTCCATTAGTGACAGACGAGTGAAGAAGCACCTTATTCGTTGTGGATGTATTGTGTCAACGTTTTACAGCCTGGGATATGATTGGCTGGATTTTTACCTGGCTTAAACATTTTGTTTTTAAACCCGAGGGCCCGTGAGAGCCAGACTGCTTCCCTCTCACCGACCCGACAGTCGTTTTTGGATCATGTGACTATTTGACCTCTGCTAATATCCAGCCGACCTCTCTTCCCTCCATTCATCGCCCTTTATCCGATACGTGATCCCACGAGCTTGATTGACACGAAAGAGGGGTGGAACCTTATGACTATGATGCCATGGGCCGTCCTTTTGGTTTTCCACGTTCCGGGCGTCATTGCACCGACGGGGAGGGAAAGGCCAGTCTCTCCAGTCGTCAAGCTGACCGAGCGAGTTTTTAAAATGCTAACCAACAACATCGACCACCGTGAAACAAAAAGTCATGCACATTTTAACACACATTTCTTAAGCTTTTTGAAGTCCCATTTTTACCTTGCGGAATATTGAGATGCCTTGTTTTTAACCCTACGTGTACAGACCGTCCCGGTCCTTCCTTCAGCGACTATCCGTCCGCAGCTAGAGACGGTGCCCCCCTATGCACAGATACTTGGGGTGAACTCTGGATCACCCATCCTAGCTCAGTAGGGCGTGCAGCTCGATAATATTCATCACCAATCAAACCCCTGCACTGAAGAACCACATAACTCCGTTTTGACATTTCTATGGACGGGCCCCTCATGTATTTGCTGTTGTAAAAGTCAATCCAAAAATCACTTGGGAGTGTGAATGTACCAGAAACTACTCAAACCTCGACTTGTCTTTTTAACCATGAATGAAACATGGCACTTATAAACTTGCCATCTTTTAGATAATAAAACGTTGTTCCCCTCAAAACCTGAAACGGGAGTTATGTGGTTCTGAGGCGCTGGACTAAAACAGAACCAGGTTGGTATAGTGCTATATATAATGAGATAACAGAACCAGGTTGGTATAGTGCTATATATAATGAGATACTGAAACAGAACCAGGTTGGTATAGTGCTATATATAATGAGATACTGAAACAGAACCAGGTTGGTATAGTGCTATATATAATGAGATACTAAAACAGAACCAGGTTGGTATAGTGCTATATATAATGAGATACTAAAACAGAACCAGGTTGGTATAGTGCTATATATAATGAGATACTAAAACAGAACCAGGTTGGTATAGTGCTATATATAATGAGATACTAAAACAGAACCAGGTTGGTATAGTGCTATATATAATGAGATACTAAAACAGAACCAGGTTGGTACAGTGCTATATATAATGAGATACTGATACCAGTATAATGAGGGCAGAGTTTCCTCAGGTCCTTGTGAGGTCAGATTATAATGTATAGCGAGTGGAAACGCATCCTATAGAGGTCAACCATTTACACAACACTGGCAGTTGTACTGCTCTACATTCCACTCCCTTATTCACTTGTGAGGTGTTGAATTAATTTGTGTTACCAGATCTGTACACTAGATGGTGTGTGTGAGTGAGAGTGTGAGAGAGGAATTGAGGAAGCGCATGGGAATGAACACAAACGACGACCCTTTCACACAGAACTCTGAAACGACTATAGAAATTCCCCTTCACCTATAAACGGTAACTGTCAAGTATTGGGGGGACGTGTGAAATTGGTTCCTTTTTGTTTGCATTACTCATAACTATAAGGCAAACGTGCAGACCGTCAACAATTCTTATACGTTTTTAACCCTACCGAGAAAAGGTTGTTGGCTGTCAGTTGTCCAATTAATTTGTACGACTGCCTCAGATTCATCGTTTCCCCCAGGAATAGAGCATCACCACTTCTCCAGTATGTTTTCCCACTGTCTTCAACCGCGTGCGATAGACGAGCGATTTGCAATCACAACAGCCCTCTCGTCGTAACAAGTACAGGGAATGTAAAGTGAAGCGAATCTGACCCATGATCAGATACGTCCATAGCCTCATAATGGCAACATAGGACCGATGTCGGCTTCACACCTTTTCCAAGATCTGCGAATAGAGGCGACGCCTTCACGTAGTTGATGGGGATGAGTCGGCCGACTGCTCACCGGTGTGTATCCATGCGGGTGAGAGAACCTGTCAGACTACAAGTACAGTGTTGAGGAATGGGGTATACTTGTTTGTGTCGGTGTACAAACTTTTGTATTTTGTATAAAAACAAAAGGTTTAACTGAATAAAATAGGCTACCATAGGACTGCTATAAGAGTGTGGTGTTCTGTGTGTAACAAGTAGGCCAAACCAACGAATGCAGCAAGTACAGACATTGAATATATATATACACAGGGTATCTGTGGTGTATTAAAAAGTATGAAATTCATAATTCTCAGTGTTAAAGTCTTCCATTTAGAGCTTGTATGGAACGTGCAAGAATAAAAATTGGTGTATTTTATTTTTGCTAGTATGGTCATGGAATTGGTATTACATTTAGCTCTTTAAGTGGTCTTCAATTGAACTTGTTGAAATCGGCACAGAGACCCTGATATACTTGTAGGATTACTGTGGGAACAGCATTTTGATATAAATGGTGCATTTATAAAGTACTTTTATTCAAAGCGCTTTACAATGTTTGTTCCTCACATTCACACACCGATGGTGGAGGCAACCATGCAAAGCACCACCCTGCACATCGGGAGCAATTAGGGGTTAAGTGTCTTGCTCAAGGGACACGCTGCCCGGGAGTGGGAATTGAACCGGGAACCCTCCCAACTACCAAGATGACTGCTCTATACCTCCTGAGCCACTGACGCCCCCGATTATGATAAAGAGAAGGACACGAGGTGTAAAATAATAATTACAAAACTTTTAATTGTGAACAGTTGAACCTCTTAAGCATTTCAATAGTTTAAATCACCCCAGCAGGATGATTAGTTGAAGCTGATAACAAGCCCTTTGTCGATGGCCTATGTTCCTTTGGTAATCTAAAGGCCTAAGTAAGTAAGATAACCCCCCCCCCCCCATAGAAAAAAACTCCCATCTTTGTGAGTGTCTCACAAACAGTAGTAAATTGTGCAATCATCAAATAATTTTCCCAACATTATTATTTACCTGAAGACTTTCAAATAGCCTTTCATTGATTTAGCTGCATTGTTACCTCAAAATGTACAAGAGGAAAGGGTACCCTGTGTGTGTGTGTACATTAATAGAACAACAGTATCTTAATCTCAAACCTACCTTTACGTGCCCCATTAAACCTTTAATTAAGGTGTACCGTGTTTTTTTTATGTACTTCCATCTTGACATTGTTCAAACTCTTGATTAGTAGTCATTGAGAACTCAACATTCAAATAATCATGATGTATCAAAGTTCTATCTCGTGATTAAGATGGCACACCTGAAATTGTTAAAATTATAACAACCGGCTTGAGACATTTTCATTTGACATTTAGTAAAATGTCGGTAAGAGAGTGAGAAACGGTTACAACTGTAAAGTACCAACGTGTGATTAGTTGCTACTTCGTCAATATTTATCAGGTTTTCCTTACTGGAATCTAAAGCTGCATTCTACGACTCCTTGTTGCGACACTGAAATATCAACAATTCCATAGGAGTGACGAGTGAGCCGGTTAGGATAAAAAGATAAACAAGCATTTTGGAAACGCCGGAGGCGTGAATATTAAAGGCAACCAACTTGTGTTCAGCTTTTCGTTCAGCGTTTCTCTGATTGGCCACACGGCCAATCAATCAATCCACTAGCACACGCCCTTGCGGCAAGAGAGACGCGGCAGAATCGCTGGTCGAACCAGCGGTGTTCTGTTGTGTGACTGTACTACAGCGGTGTTCTGTTGTGTGACTGTACTACAGCGGTGTTCTGTTGTGTGACTGTACTAAACTCTTCCACCACATGACCGACATTTGACATACAGTACACCTCCTATCTATGTTGGGATTATGTTTGGTCATGACAAAACAATAAAAATCGCTACTGTTAGTAATGCTGCCACCACCCACTTCAATGACAGAGCTCTCATATTTGCGAATGCATAAACTATATCTTAAATTATGGCGATGTGTCTAATATGGCTGTCGCGAAGTCATTGATAAGCGACAGCCATATTAGACACATAGCCATAATTTAAGATATAGTTTATGCATTCGCAAAATATGAGAGCGCTTGAAGGGCTTCTACAACGGAGGAACGGCCGCTGCTGCTGCTGGAGCTGAACCGAGTCAAGCCGTGGGCGGCGCACGGAAGCCGGGGATACACCACCGCGTCGCCCCGCTGGCGCTTCAGGCTCAGCAGCCTCCACGGGCGAAATAACATATAACGTTACAGTTCCACACTGATGTACAGTGAGTGTCTGAAGTCATGCCTCTCCCTCTGAAAGCCCATCCACACTGTGTATCATAGAGCACTGGGTTTTATCACTGGAGATATATTTCTCACTCACCATTGTATTTTGCGCCATCTGACAATATCATAATGATGTGTTTTCTATATTATATCCACAATCATTCATCTAAAAAATTGTATGGGCTTTGATTAAACATGTAACCTACACCTACTGTAACTTACTGTACCTCTGCTTCCTACAGCACAGCAGGTAATGGCGTTAATCAATGGAACGCGAAACATAATAACGTTACGCTTTCTAGTTCAGCGCATTTCATAACTGTATGGGCTTTGTTTATACACGAGTGAATCTGGTAGTTGGTTGTTAAAAACGCGAAACATAATAACGTTACGCTTTCTAGTTCAGCGCATTTCATAACTGTATGGGCTTTGTTTATACACGAGTGAAACAGCAGCCCAACACAAGTGCGTTGGAACAGCAGCCCATGGTACACAAGTTGGTTGCCCGCGCTGCCGCTCGCTTGCGCTCCTTGGATTTCATTTGGGACGTGGGACGACTGCGCTTGCCTGCGGGGGGGGGGGGGGGGGGGGGCGCGGCCAATCAGAGAAAAGCCGAACACAAGTTGGTTGCCTTTAATATTCACGCGTCCCGGAGCTCTCGGAGAAGAGAGTAGGGAAGGATTCATGTGCATCTCCACCCAATCCTTATGTGACAGTTCTGTATATTCCTTTTCAACAAGCAGCAGTGGGGCCCCTGAGCTATTTCACAATCACTTCCAACTGTTCATCCAATAACACCTCTCTCAAACCCTGCCCTCTTTTCTTGAGATTGTAGGATCACAGTTGTGATAGGTCAACTCCTTACACCCAAGAGGAAAGCAACAAGTTGTGATTGGAGGATCAATAAAAGAGGGCGGGTTTAGGCATAGGTAAATTCCTCCTTACAACCCGCGCCCTCCGTTCACATCAGTCGTGCGTCTCTTGTGGAAGACTGCGTCATCCAATCCGGCGCTAGAGGTACGACAGGCTGGCCGATGAGGGGCACTTCCTCAGTTTTATTCTGTGGGACGTTGCATGTTATCATAGCACACGATCTGACTGGCTGTCGGTCAGCGACTTGTGTGTTTCTCCTGGTTGGCTGTCGGTCAGCGACCTGTGTCCTTCTCCTGGAAGGCACATGGCGCTCTCTGTACGGGACTGTGTCCTGTTAGAGCGTCTTTTCGAGGCCTCTGTGGACTGGCTGCTGATCAGGCTCTCCTCGGGTCGGACGCGTGGACAGAACCTCACCTCGAAGTGCTTCCTGGGAGAGACAGAGAGAGGGGGGAGGGGAGGTGGTTGTGATTGGGAAGTCGGAAGGATAAATCATGTTTTCTTTTACATGCAGCATTAAAATGGTTCTCTGGCCTGAGAGAAATCCATATAGGATCTATAGGACGCTGGAGAGCACTGGGATGAAGCACTTGTGATAAAAGAAAACCTGAAGATCTATAGCAACAATAGCTATCACCAACCACCTGACCACCGTTGTACGACTAGCATTGTTGATTTTGATTAACGTTATCTTTTTGTATTTTATTTCTTTATTATTTTTTAAACAAACATGACAACACACGATAAGATATACAAGCATTATTAACAGTGCACATCCAATGAAATCACCATTTAGTTAAATGTATTATACAGGATATACCCCTAATACCTGCTATCTAATGGCGCTTTTCCACTGCATGGTACCTACTCTACTCTACTCGGTATTTTCGGTTTTCCATTACCAAAGTACCTGGTACCAGGTACTTTTTGGGTACTTTTTTAGTCCCTGCTCTGTCGTGGTTCTAAGCGCGTGCCAAGCGGGTAGAACTGGTACTAGAAAAGTCACGTGAAACACTGCAGACCACTGATTGGTTCAGTCTGAACCTGGTCTGAACGAAAACAGAAAGCCGCCATCTTTAATGTCTCGCATAGGATTTCATTATGGTTGCAGCAGGCACAAGTTCAATAAACAAACGATACAGTCACTGTGTATTCTGCCTCATTTATTGATTAAACAAAACCGACAACACAATTTGCCACCGAGCGGAGTTTAGTCTCGCAAAAAGATCGCTGACTTGTTAAGGCTTAAGCTTATGTTGTGCTAGCGTTTTAGCATGGCTATCGTACATAGCGTGATCAATATAACTCGCTATTGATTGTTTGTATGAGTAACGTTAATGCTAGTAGAATAGACACAACGTGAGGTAATCACCATCCATTTTAAACCGGTTATTACCTAATGCTAACGTTAGCAAATAGACGCGACTGGTAACGTTACAGCTTGTTAGCCTAATGCTAACGTTAACGTTAGCATAGACAGCCTAGCTAACGTTAACGCTTGTAGAATAGACACAATGAGAGGTAACGTTAGCGTTAGCAGAATAGACACAACGAGAGTCTCGTTAATGTTGTTATTGATTGATTGATTGAAAACTGTGTTTTACTCTGGCTTGCGCATAGCTCACGGACATAGCTATGCTGGAGCTCTCACAGAGCTATGGAGCTCTCAGCTGTACACCAGCAGCCCCGCCTCCCCACACGGAGACAAACTGAGTACTTTATTTTAGTACCTGCAGTGGAAAAGGAACGAAGTACCAGGTACCTAAAGCGAGTAGAGTAGAGTAGGGTAGAGTAGAGTAGGTACCATGCAGTGGAAAAGCGCCATAATACCCTACACACATATGCTCTAGCTCGTACCCCCCCCTCCCGGACCCCCCATTGCTCTAGCTCGTACCCCCCCTCCCGGACCCCCCATTGGATAATCCATCCATTATCCCTCGCTCCTAACCAGACACTACCATTATATGCTAGCTTTTATTCTCTCCACCACTTCTAACCACATTGTCATTTTGGATTCATTGAGACCCAGAATTCTTGCTGTAGATATTTCTAGATAAATCACATCGAGATATGTAATAATCCAGACCTTTCGGCAAATTTTTTCCGGTTGGAACCATCGTGATGCTATCAGCTTTTTAGCCACTGTGATACCCGATAAAACTAATCTCTTTAGCTGTGGATGTACTGCACACTCAAAAACATCATTCAGCAGTAATACAGAGGGGTGTACAGGTATATTCAGAGTTAAGAGATTTGATAATTGCTGGGTCACCTCTTTCCAGAATATCTTAACTGGTGGGCAGTCCCAGTACATGTGCATAAATGTTCCCTCGTCCCCATTTGTGCATAAGGAGCATTTGGAGTCTTGTTTAAGACCCATTCTGTTCAGTCTTATAGGAGTCAAGTATGTCCTGTGAATATAGTTAAGATTGATTTGTTGATGGTCCGGGTTCCTTGATGTAAATCGAACATTTGCCCAGGCTTCTTGCCAATCAAAATCTTTTTCCAGGTCTGGTATATCCCTCCTCCAGACTGAGTCTAGGTGGAGGGTTTCATACGAGGACGTTAGTAATTGATGATAAAAATCTGAAACAAAACCTCTCGATGTCTCTCTTTCATAGAAGAATTTGTGGTATCTGTGGTGTTCAATTGGTATCTTTAATGGAACACTGTGAGCCTTCAAACATAATAACTGTGCGTAAAAATAATATGTGGACTCGGTGAGATAATTTTTTTTGCGTATTTCTTCATAACTACAAAAACCCTGTTTGTTGAAAACATCACCTAATGAGTGTATGCCTTGCTTTTCCCATATAGGGAATCTTATAGGTCGTTTTCCAATCAAGAGTGCATTGTTATTGAATAAGGGAGTATGATTATGCCATTTATGTGGGTTAGAATATTTTTTTTGTGTTTCACGCCATATCCGGATCGCATGAGTAATTATGGGGCCAAATTTCCGTTCGCATTGCTTAATTGATAATTTAGTGTATGCTATGTCCTTCAGTCTATGTGGAGCTACTATATTTTCTTCTAAATTTCTCCAGGATACTAATGCTTGGGGATCAAACCATGTTGTCAATGGTCTTAAAGTGTACGCCTTAAAGTAGTGGAAAAAATCATACCACCATCTGCTTTGTTTCTCTGTGCTGTGGATCTTTTTATACATGGTGGTTTGTTATTCCAAATAAATTTGTATGTGGAGGAGTGTAATTTTTTCCAGTAACCCTCTGGAGGGGGTAACGGTAGCATTGAGCTGAAGAAGTTGATTCTAGGTAGTACGTCCATCTTAACTATTGATATCCGTGCCTGTACTGAGTTTTTAAGTTTTGACCACCTGTCAAGGTCGTCTTTGATTTTGTTTTGGATTTTTATGTAATTGTGCTTCACCGTTTGTCTTATGGTGGGGAATATTTCCACTCCCAAACATCTAAAGTGTTTTACCATAGGTATCTCTTCTGGGAGTTTTTTTTTATCCACTTTTTCTCCCATTTTCTATATATATTTTTTTTAAGTCATACATTGCACAAGTCCCCTCCGGTACTTGAGGTAACAGCAGTCGCATCTTTTCAACTGTGCAGCTTGATCTCTCAGTGGCGAGGAGTAACGCGTGGGAGGCTCACGCTGCCCCCGACACTTCCTGATTCTACTGCGCAGGCGCACCAACCGACCTGTAGGAGTCGCTGTCCACAATGCCCGATCCCCACCCATCAGTTTCCCACCCCCTAATACGGCCAATGTGTATTAGTATGAACGACCAGCTAAACTGAAAGCAATGTGGAGCGCTGGGATCGAACAGGCGAGCCCAGCGTCTCCGCATTCGTGGCGAGCGCCTTGCCCACTACGCCACGTAGCCGCACCCCTCTTCTGGGAGGGTTATATTTCTTTTTGCAGGGGCGTTAAGTGGAAGGAAAGCCGACTTCGGCCAATTCATCTTAAATCCCGATAAATCTCAAGTCCTCAATCAACTTGAGCAGATGAGGCAATGTGGTGTTGGGGTTTTGCATGAACAGTATTACGTCGTCCGCATATAAACAAATTTTATGTTGTGTGCCCTTGATTACGATTGGTTCTATGGATTGGGATTGTTTTATATATTGTGCTAAAGGCTCTAATGATAGATCGAATAGTCCGGGACTAAGAGGGCAACCCTGTCTAGATGAGCGTGATACCGGAAAGATTCCGGAGGTGATTATACCTGTTGTAATCATGGCCGATGGGTCTTTATAATACTTTAATCATATCAATGAAACCTTTACCTAACCCCATCCTTTCTAATACTGCCCATAGATACGACCATTCCAACCTGTCAAAAGCTTTCATTGCATCCAGGGACAGCATCGCCTTAGGCGTGGTGTCGTCCTTGTCAGCATCTAGTACGTGCAGTAATCGTCTTATGTTATCAGTGATCAAGCGGCCTCTTATGAAGCCAGTTTGGTCCGGATGAACTAAAGACGTCATATGCTTTTGTAATCTGATGGCTAATACCTTAGAGTACAGTTTGATATCGGTTCCGAGGAGGCTTAAGGGTCTATAACTACCGCACTCGGTGGGGTCTTTGTCTTTTTAAGGAGGACTGTTATGAGTGCAATATTGTCGTTTGTCTTTTTAAGGAGGACTGTTATGAGTGCAATATTGTCGTTCTTATGGAAGTTCCCCTCCTTGACTGAGTATAAAATCATATTTAGTAATAAGGGTCCAATTATGTCCCAACAAGAGAGGTACATTTCTGTTGGGATACCGTCTCTTCCAGGAGCCTTACCACTTTGCATTTCGGATATGGCCTTCTTGAGTTCCTCTAGCGTGATCGGTGTTTCTAACTGTTTAGCGTCATCCTCTGAAAGTTTAGGGAGGTTAATTTGATTAAGATATGTGTCCATTTTGTTTTGATCAAAGGTCGTTTCTGATTTATACAAGTTGGAGTAGAATTCTTTGAATGTCGCGTTTATTTTTTCAGGGTCTGTAACAAGTCCTTGTTGTGCTCTAATGGTAGTTATATCTGCAAATTTTGCATCAACTCTTAATCGCATAGCTAATAGGTGACTTGGTTTGGAACCTTGAGAGTACTGCTGTTGTCTTGTGCTACGTATTTGTATTTCAGATTGTTGTCTGTATATGGCGTTAATCTCTTTTTTTAGTACATTAACTTGATTTTCCAGTCGAACCGAGTTGTTGTATTGTAAAGAATTAAATAACGTTGAGTAAAGCATTTCCAGTTCAGCCAGTTTTGAGCATCGATTCTTGCGCATTTTGGAGGAAAAGCTATCAGTGAAATCCTTGATCATTCCCTTTACCGACATCCATAATATTCTGGGGTCCTGCACCGAGTTTGCATTCCTCCGTAGGAATACTGTAAGAGCTTCTTTGAGTTGTGTAATGAATTCCTTGTTATTAAGCAGCATCGAGTTAAATCGCCATCTTGGGGCTCGGGAAGATAGTATACCAAATGTTCCTTTTAGGAGTAAATAACAGTGATCTGATAATGCATTGGGTATCATTTCCACATCATAGTTATCAAATAGTCTCGGGGATGCAAAAACATAATCTATTCTGGATAATGTGTTATGTCTCGCAGATCGACAAGAGTACTTCCGGGTCGTGGGGTTAAGTGATCGCCATAAGTCATTTACACCTGTAATCTTCGACCAATCCTTTAATGCATTAGATGAATTTTTTTGTTCGTTGGAAAAGGAGGGGTAAGATTTACGTTATCTATTTGTTATTTTACTCTAGAACCACGATTTGGGCCTTTGCGTTTTATTGTATATTTGTAACTTTTTTCTATTGCCTGGCATTGTGATTCGCCCCTTTGCTTTTTATTAGCTATTTGTTATTTTACTGTATAATAATAATAATTTCTTGGATTTATATAGCGCCTTTCAGGAAACCCAAGGCGTATTGGTGTTTTGTCGCGATGACCACCAACCCGGAGGATGCTTGCCCTCGTAATTTGTTTGGAGTTTGGGAACAATTGAAAAAAAAGACACTGATGCCCAGAAAAAACCCTATATGGACACGAGCCCTATATGGACAAGCTCATCTCCAACCTATGTGCGTTCAAGCTACAAAGTGGGAAAAACAACATTAACCAGGGTTCCCACAGACATTGCAAAATGAAATTCAAGGACTTTCACGTACTTTTCTAAGCCATAGAAGTCCATAGCCTCAAGTCTTGTATAGTACATGTCCAAATTTCATAAAAATCCGTTCAGAAATGAGTGATTACAGTAGGAGCGATTTTGGTAAACTGGAAGAAAAAGAAAAGCTCTGCAGGTTTCAGTTTTCTTTCGCTCATGACTTTTCACCTAGATCCCTGATTCGCTCATCCCTGATTCGCTCATCCCCACACTCATTGGTTACAACCCTGTCCAATCATTTTCGAGATTGCCAAATGATTGACGAAGCTAGAGCCTCGGGAGTCGCGGGTGGTATAAAAAGAATAAAGATCTGCCATGTACTTTGGTGCACGCCTCACATATCGTCATGTAACTCGAGAACCGCTGAATGGATTTTGTCGCCTGAAAGGGCAAACGACAGGCAACAAATAGGGCTTTAATTCGATTTATATATTATAAAAGAATATGCACACCCGAGCCAGGACGTGCCTGTTAAGAGGTTAAAATACCTCACTGACATGACCTTTAACACGTTTTTAAACCAAACGATAAAATACCTCACTGACATAACTTTTAAAATGTTAAAATACCTCACTGACATGACCTTTAAAATGATAAAATACCTCACTGACATGACCTATAAAACATTAAAATACCTCACTGACACGACCTTTAAAACGTTAAAATACCTCACTAACATGACCTTTAAAATGTTAAAATACCTCACTGACATGACCTTTAAAACATTAAAATACCTCACTAACATGACCTTTAAAACGTTAAAATACATCACTAACATGACCTTTAAAACGTTAAAATACCTCACTGACACGACCTTTAAAACGTTAAAATACCTCACTGACACGACCTTTAAAACGTTAAAATACTCACTGACACTACCTTTAAAACGTTAAAATACCTCACTGACACGACCTTTAAAACGTTAAAATACCTCACTGACACGACCTTTAAAACGTTAAAATACCTCACTGACACTACCTTTAAAACGTTAAAATACCTCACTGACACGACCTTTAAAACGTTAAAATACCTCACTGACACGACCTTTAAAACGTTAAAATACTCACTGACACGACCTTTAAAATGTTAAAATACCTCACTGACACTACCTTTAAAACGTTAAAATACCTCACTGACACGACCTTTAAAACGTTAAAATACTCACTGACACAACCTTTAAAATGTTAAAATACCTCACTGACACGACCTTTAAAACGTTAAAATACTCACTAACATGACCTTTAAAATGTTAAAATACCTCACTGACACGACCTTTAAAACGTTAAAATACCTCACTGACACGACCTTTAAAACGTTAAGTGGTTAAACGGTGTACTTTTCACACGTACTACTAGAATGCTACTTACTTCTTGGCCAGTTCTTTAGATATCTGTTCCAGTGTCCGTCCTCTGGTCTCCGGCACGTAGAAGATGACAAACACCAGCAGGATGAAGCTCATGGCGGCGTACAGGAAGATCACGTTGGGGACGCCGATCTTCTCTGAATGAGAGGTAATAACAGACATGACACATCCTCAGTGGTTTGCATCATTATATAAACAACAGCAGAGGAGAGGAAGCACTACGTCAGTCAAGGTCAAGTTTATTAGTATTTCATGTCCCAAACTGGGCAATTCATGTTACAGCAGATAAATAGGAACTTAAAAAAAACACAGCAAACAAGTAGAACACAGACAGACATGTACAGTAGTAAGTACATGGTGGCAGGATCAGATCATGACAACAGTCAAACAACCAACCACAACCATCCCCCCACCTCAAAGCCGCCCTCGCCTGCCTCCTCCATTGACGGCACGAATGGAGGTAGCAGGTATAAATGAGAATTTGTATCTATTGTTTTTAGCTGCAGTGCCTATAAACCAACATGTGGCGCAGTGGCGGCTGGTGAAAATGATTCTAGGTGGGGCGGTGGCACATTCAATCAGTTTCAGTAACTAACTACAGTATATAACCGGACCTGCAGACTGATAAGAGGTGACATGTTTGTAAACCAAATATAATAATAATAATAATACATTTAATTTATAGAGCGCTTCTCACTCAGTAACCCGAAGTTGCTGACAGTAGGCAGAGAGAAAAAAAAACAAAGAAACAACAGAACCACAGGGGAAACGGGGAACAATATGAAATTCACAGGAACATAGAGCCACAGTAACAAACGACAACAGGTTGGAGGAGGGAGGTTATGGGTAAGGAAGGGTAAATGCAAGGGAGAACAACAGGTGGGTTTTAAGATGGGATTTGAAGGTGGAGAGTGAGGGAAAGTCTCTGATGGTCTGAGGACGCTGTGTACCTGTGACGGTGAGGAAGGTCATGGAGATGACGAGGTTGGTGGCCCAGTTGACGGCAGACACCAGAGACATGGCTTTGCCTCTGATGCCGGTGGGGAATATCTCGCTGATCACCACGTACACCACTGGGAGGGAAGCAAACGCACACAAAGCACACACGTTTATTTTCATGTGAAATGAGGGGGACATTCGTTCCCTAACTGGCCCCAACATAACTGTAGAAAGAACGAGAGGTAGGCAGGTGGGCGTAGATGGGTATTTAATACAAGTATCTTACAGGGACGATACGATACAGTCTAGTGCTATATGCTGCTAACCTGACCGGTGTTTACTTCCCGAGTGACGTCAGAGTAGTACGGGGGCCGTCACGTCTCAAGCTTGTGTATCAGACTAGCACAATGCTCTACATCCTTCCTCTTAAGTTGTGCTCTAATGTAAATACTAACAATGCTCTACAGGCTAGTAGGCTATAACAAATTACGCCATGAAGTGATTACTATTAATATCTAGCATGTGGCTATTTGAACAAACCACAGGTTAACTGTACTTCAAGTGGTAATACACAACAGGTGTATAGTATGAACATCATTACTCCCTTTTTTTTTTCTAACAGTCCTTGTGACAAACACTACATATATCTGCTGTTTGGCCTGCAGACGCGGCCTGCCCGTGAGATGTACGGAGACTGAGTGTGCGGGTTAGTCTTTTGAACAGTCTCTTGTATCTGGGCGTGTTGTTGAGCGCCTGCCTTCTCTGTAACGGGGTGACTGTTGCCTTCGGGTTGGCCAGTCGGAGGTTGGAGAGTGATATCGGGGTCGCAGGGGTCGCTGAGGTCACCCTGTGGCGGTTCCGGTTCCGAGACGGGAAGAAGGTGTCTCCGATTCCTTCTGTACTCTCCTCCTTCTGACTCCACGACGTAGGACCTTGGTTCCTTACAGATGCTCTTGATTGTGCCCATCCGGTCGAATCCACGTGGAGTCTGTAACCTCACTACGTGTCCCTGGGCCAGTGGCTGGAGGGGCCTGCTTGATCTGTCATAGCACGACTTCTGAATGCTGCGTTTCTTCTCGAGCTGTGCTTTGATCATCTTGTTGTCCTTCGCCTTAGGAACCAGTAGTGTCTTGCAGATGGGTAGGGTGGTACGTGTCTGTCTTGACATGAGCCGCTCAGCCGGTGACCCAAGTGACATGGAACGTTACAGAGGTTGAGCAGATTTAGGAAGACGTCGGTTCCGTCCCGTCTGGACCTCTCCATGAGTTGCTTTGCGCTGCGCACAGCTCTCTCTGCTAGTCCATTCGCCCGCGGGAACTCCGGGCTACTGGTCACATGGTCGAAGTCCCAGGCCGAGGCGAACTCCTTGAAGCGCTGGCTTGTGTACTGGGCCTTGTTGTCTGATATTACTTTGTGTGGGGCTCCATGCACAGCGAAGTGTCTTTTCAGTTTTGTTATCACTGTGTTGGATGTGATGTCACGCAGCAGGTCCACCTCGAACCAACCTGAGTATGAGTCGACCAGCACTAGGTGGTGACGTCCATTCCACTCGAAGATGTCGGTCGCCACGGTTGACCACGGTAAGTCTGGAATGGGATGCAGCTTGAGTGGCTCCCTTTGTTGGTGTTGTTTTGTGCTGTTGCAGACGTGGCATGATGCCGTTTTCTCCTCGATATCCTTCGCCATGGCAGGCCAAAACACAATGTCCCTCGCCCTGCGCTTGGTCGACTCTGTGCCAGGGTGGCCTCTGTGCAGGATTGTGATGTAGTCCATTTGCAGTGATTTGGGAATGACGGCTCTTGAGCCCTTCATGATGACGCCATCGTCGATTGTGAGCTCATCTCTGAATGTAAAGTATTGGCGAGCCCCTGCCGGCAGCGTCGACTCCCTCGCAGGCCATCCGTGGTTGATGATGTTGCATATTTTCTGCAGGGTTGGGTCCCTTTCTGTGTGTTCCTTGAGCTCATTCAGACGTGATGAGGAAATGTGTCTCACTGCCATGACCTCAAAGTCTGTCTTTTCACCACTAAGCCGGTCTGTGGTTTGTCTGGGAGCACGTGACAACGTGTCCGCGAGATACATGTCCTTCCCCTTCTTGTACCTCAGCTCAAAATCTTACCTTTGGAGTCTAAGCATCATACGCTGCAGTCTGGCTGGAGCCGTGTGTAGGGGCTTTGACAGGATGGTGACCAGCGGTTGATGATCTGTTTCGATTAGGATGTGCTTTCCGTATATGTAGTCATTAAACTTGGAGCACGCGAACACTACTGCGAGGAGCTCCTTCTCGATCTGTGCGTATTGCCTCTCCGTCAAGGTGCGGGATGCATAAGCGACTGGGACACCGTCCTGTAGACACGCCGCGCCTAGGCCATACTGGGAAGCGTCGCACGTGAGTGTGACAGGCTTGCGGACGTCGTAGTACATCAGCGTGGGTGGGTTTGAGAGACATTGTTTCAGCGCATCAAATGCGTCTTGGTGCTGCTTGTACCAACACCATTCCGTGTCATGGTGCGTTAGGTGTCGCAAGGGGGCTGAGATTTCACTGAAGTTTGGGACAAACCTGGCCAAGTAGTTTACCATGCCGAGGAATCGCTGCAGAGCCGTTACATCTTCTGGTGCAGGCAGCTCGCTGATCGCTTGCGTCTTTGATGGGTCTGGCTTAAGACCCTGACTTGTGAACAGGTGTCCAACGTAGCCAACTTCTTTCAGTCTGAACCTGCATTTCTTGGAGTTGAGCCGTAAATTGACTTCACATGCTCTGTCGAGGACTTTCTTGAGATTTTCATCATGCTCTTTCTCGCTGCTTCCTCCAACGATAATGTCATCGACTATCACTGCACAGGGGTATCCTGCGAAGATTTGCTCCATTGTGTGTTGGAAGACTTCACTGGCGCTGCTTATGCCAAAGGGCATTCTGAGGAAACGGAATCGTCCGAATGGCGAGCTGAATGTGGTCAGTAGCGATGATTTGTGATCCAGCAGTATTTGCCAAAAAGAGTTCTTGGCGTCCAGTGTTGAGAACACGGTTGAGTTTGGCATATGCGCTGCTACTTCCTCCACAGTGCGCATTGGGTGATGTGGGCGTTTGAGCGCCTTGTTTAGGTCTCGTGGATCAATGCAGAGGCGTATGTCGTCTGAGTTCTTCTTGTGGGTTGCTACCATTGAAGATACCCACTCAGTGGGTTCTGAGACTGGTGTTATGATGCCTGTGCTTGCCATTCTGTCCAGTTCCATCTTCACCTTCTCTTGCATAGCGACTGGGATCCGGCGTGCTGGCCTGACGACAGGCGTGGCCTCTCTGTCGATTTTCATGGAGTAGGTGTAGGGGAGCCTACCCACCTCATCCTTGAAGAGGTCTGAATATTCCGAGAACATCTTGTGTGAAAAGTTTTCCTCGTCTGTCAGATGTAGCTGGTGTATCTCCTTACTGAGTGTGACCAGTCCCATGCTAAGGCTGTCTTGTAAACCCAGCAGCGTCTGGACGTCTTGTTGCACCACGTGGAACTGTAGGGAGTGGGACTTATCTGTTATGTAGCATGCTAGGGTTGCTGTCCCCAATGTGTGTATTTAATTTCCTCCGTAGGCAACCAGCCTCGCTGTCCTGGAGCGATCCACTCTCTCTTTGTATTTCACTTGGTTGAACGTTTTGCGAGATATCACGTTGCACTTGGCTCCGGTGTCCACTTTGAGCTCGACAGGGATTCCGTGGACCTGGACTCTGCAGAATATTTCACTCTTTTGTGTCGCTGGTGATCCCACAGTATTGACTGTGTTTGTCACTACTGTGACTCCATCACAGTAGAACGAATCGTCGCTGTCGCCTGACGATATTGTTCTGTCAACCTGGTTCACAGCGTGCTTTTTTCTGTATTGGTGCTGTGGATTGTCTCTGTGACTCCCCGGAGTGGATTTGCAGTACTGCTTGAAATGATTCATTTTCTCACATCCGTGACACTGTTTGCCGAATGCAGGGCACCTTTCTCGTCTGGGCTTGTGGCTGCCTCCACAGTTGCTGCAGCTGGCTATGGACCGAGTTGAGTGCTCTGTATTTGGCTTCTTCTTGTAAACACGTTCTTTTATTCTGTGCCGTAGGCTATCTACATTGGTTGTGCTTTGCTTTGGTGCAGCCAGTGTCCTAGTGTGTTGTTCTGTCATTTCGTGGATCTGACATGTCTCCACTGCCTTGGTTAAAGTCAGTTTGCTGTCACGGAGTAGTAGCTTCCTCATGCCATCATTTATTATGCCACACACAAGTCTATCTTTGATTAGCTCTTCGCGCAAATCTCCGAATTGACAGCTCTTTGCTTTGATTTTTAAATCACTGACATAGGCTTCAATAGTCTCATCTTGTTTCTGGCTCCTTGTATTAAACTTGTGCCTTTCCATAGTGACGTTTGTTTGTGGATTACATAACTCACGGAATTTCCTCTTCAAACACTCCGGGTCTTCTCTTGATTGGGCGGGGACTATTTCTTCTCCCTGCTTGTCGTCTCCATCGTACAGGGCTGGTCCATATACGAATGCCCCTTTCCCGTTCTATGGCTTCCGAGCCAGCCAGGTTTAGCAAGATGAAGGGTTGAGAGCGAGGCGGCTTGTCATAGTGTGTGGCAGCAATGAATATATCATACTCTTGCTAGAATATTCTCCAATTCTCCGCGACGTGGCTGTCAAACACGAGTGGGCCTGGTTTGCGGAATCCTTCCGCCATGCTGAACGTGAGTCCTTGCGCGTTATTCCTCGCGCGTTATATATCCTAGTTATAGGCTACCTCCTAAACCTTCGCTTTTAACTTTCGGACGCGGGTTGACTACTGTGTCCACAACGTCTGACACCATGTAGAAAGAACGAGAGGTAGGCAGGTGGGCGTAGATGGGTATTTAATACAAGTATCTTACAGGGACGATACGATACAGTCTAGTGCTATATGCTGCTAACCTGACCGGTGTTTACTTCCTGAGTGACGTCAGAGTAGTACGGGGGCCGTCACGTCTCAAGCTTGTGTATCAGACTAGCACAATGCTCTACAATAACTTTAACCCTTTCACTACCACGCTACATAAGGTTAACCTTTTCACTACCACACTACAGACGGTTAACCTTTCACTACCACACTACAGACGGTTAAAAAGGGTTAACCCTTTGTTATGTGACTGTATTGTCGCAGTGAAAGGGTTAACCCTTTGGTAGTGTGGTAGTGAAAGGGTTAACCCTGACACTAAAACAGCTCCTCTGAAAAATCAGGACGTCGAAAATGTCCTCGTTTTGTCACCAAATCAGGGCATTCCTTCATAACAACGTCTCTGTACGCCAATATAGACGGTTTCAAAGTGACGACGATACCATTCTAAAAGAGACCCGAGTTTATTTCCTGTTTACAATGTTTGCTAATAATGCAATAATGGACAGGAAATACATGTGGGTCCAACTGTTGCTTGTTGTGAAGAAGGCACGACAACGCCTCTACTTCCTCAGGCGCCTTGCGACGCCCCTTGCGACCGCGGGCGAGGACGCGGGCGCTTGTGACGCCCCTCCCTCCTCGCCCCCGGTTTCCCCGCACACGCCGCAGCCGGGTCGTTGTCTCTCCCCGCCGTGGAGATTTTGACCATGGGTGAAATCTGGGGGGGGCTTGTGTAGTGATTGTAATGGTACATAATTCACCCACAGAACTATTGTTAGGCATTAGGTCCGCCTGAACATTCTTGAACATTTGTGATGTCATAGCCGAACATTCTAGAACATCGAACAATCTGGAACATTTATGGTGATGTCATTGCCGTTCTAGAACATGGGTGTCACCGTATGATGTCATGACCAATGTTCTAGAACATTTGTGTATGTATTCGGCTATTATCTCAGAGTCAGTCAGTCGACTGCAAGCAACGTAGCAGGTTGTATTTCTGTGCTTAATAAATGCTATTCACTCGCCTCGATCCACCGTCTCCGACTCATCTCTCGGCACTACAGTACTGTTTATGTGTAAAAAGATAGTATATACATTTGAGGGGGAAGAAACTGTACATTGGAGGAGGTTGGGTAGGTGGGGTGGGAAACTGTACATTGGAGGTGGGTGGAGTGGGTCGTTTCTGATTCATTGATTGTCAATAACGGCATTATTAGTTAGCCAATACAAGCATCGAGCAGGGATCCGCTTATGACACGACAGGAGGAGAGAGACACAAATGACTCGACTTTAGAAACACGCCATGATCGGGTGGAATACTATGCTGTTTCATTTCACACCAGACGGAAAGGAGATACGAGGCAACTGATCAAATGTTAGCTGTGACGCTGGCTATAGCTAACTAGCTCGCCCGCTCACATTAACGGTGCTGCAGCCTCCCGTTTACTTACAAGATGGCGTTAAGATTATTAGATCATCAATAATGAAGATAAGCGAACATGAAAAGGGTCTCTCGTGTCTGCTGTGCGGGGGGGAGCGGCAGTAACCCGTCTGGATGAGGAAGAACCGCAGCGCCACTAGCTAACGTTAGCTAACTAGCTATAGCTAACAGAATGCTAACTCAGGGGCTGCTGCCTCAAATCAAATCAAATCAAATTTATTTATAAGGCCCGACAACACACGTTAATGTCCCCATGGGCCGTACAGGTCTTCTTTAAACAAGTCAAGAAGAAAACATAACAATAAGTCAAGAACAGAACAAGAACACCATAAGGTCCAAAAATGTTTTGATGAATACAAATAAATGAAAGAATGAAAGAATGCAAGCACTCCCAGACATACCCCACGCGAAGGTAAGGAAAAACTCACTAAAACCTAACAATAGGGAAAAAAGCTCCACAGGCAGTGTGGAGGAGAGAAACCTTAGAAGGGCCATTCAAGGGGGGATCTCCCTTCTTAGATGTTGGTGATAGTAGTGTTGCAGACGGACAGTTGGTAAGCATGCACTCATGTGTGTAGTGAAACACAGATGAGTGCATGCAATAGCAACTGAACATTTTGAAAAATTAAAGATAGAGCTAATAGCGATAGCAACTGAACATTTTGAAAGATTAAAGATAGAGCTGATAGCGGATCTATTTGATCCTTAAGAACTTCTACTCATGTACAATAGAGAGCATCCTGACTGGCAACATCACCTCCTGGTTTGGGAATAGCACTGCACAAGACCGAAGCAGACTACAAAGAGTGACACGTTCAGCGGTGCAGGGGTAAGGCTAAGAGAATCATCAAGGACTCCAGCCACCCGAACAACTGCCTCTTTGAACTGCTGCGGTCAGGCAAGCGATACCGGAGTCTCAAGGCGAGCACAGAAAGACTCAGAAGAAGCTTCTATCCCCAGGCCATCAGGCTGCTCAACGAACAATAAACACTATGCAACAACCATCAAATGCACACAGCACACACATCCACACGCACACACTCACGTTAAACAAACAACACACTGCAGCACCCACTCTCCACACTTTAGATCACCTAAACACACTTTATATTTATTGATAAAGGATTTGCACTACAACTCGTACACCTTACTGTAAATTGTACCTAAATTGTACCTCATCCCATTTCTGCTTTGCACTATATAGTATTGTATATTAGTATATTGCATAGTATATTGTATATTGTATGGTAACTCAGTTACTTCTAGTCTAGCACGGTCTCTGGAGCGTAACAGTAAGAAGCATTTTGTATAAAAGTATTCTGTACTTCTGTATGACAACTATTAAAAAAACTTGAACTTGAGTATAGGTAGGCCAAACATCTTTCTGCCGTCACTGGCAAATCAGTGGCAGAGCCAATATTTATTTAAATACTGTAACTTATTGCACCTCTGTGAGATGGTCTACAACGTAAAAAAAAAAAAAAAAACACTGTATAATCCCAACGAAATGTTAGTTTTTTGTGGCGAAATAAAGAAATAATAATTCTTGGAATCAGATTTCACTTGTAGTGGAGACTTTGGGAAACACCTGTTGCTCCTATTTAACACTATGGTCGCCAAAAACGCTGTAGCACGTCTTTCCCCGCCATGCTCATTCTGCCAAAGACGCCATACCACGTCTTTGATATCAATATTTCAAAAATCTGTGATCGAAATCATATTTCTCCCCCGGAGACTTGAGATCTACTGTTGATCCCCTCTCAACTCTCCAACAGTTCAAGAGCGCCATCTGGTGGCCGATCGGCGGATCGCCCAGAGCGGAAACAGGAAATGGAAGCTGGTGCTCATTTCAATTCGGTCCGATCACTCTGTAATAGTCCCAGGACTCGAGCTGGACACAACGGATAGCAATCCGTTACCAATAACTCGATAAACAACATGATTTGGACGTATATACTATTATACAACCTGGAAATGGATCGCATATTTCTACATCCCATAATAGGAATATTTCTGTTCCACGCTCATCGCCCAACGCTATGAGGAAGCTACAGTAAGATTCAGCGTTATTTTTTAATGTGTTCGATACTAACTGCTCTAATGATCATATCACCCACACTAGATGAATCATCTAACGTTGGCCACAGAATTATAAACGACCCCCCCCCCCATCCGGTCAACATCAGATGATCAGTAGTAACTTCTAGAAGCACGTCCATTTGAAATTTTTTATCTCGCGCAGATTCCTATCAAACTGTATTTGATCATCAATATAATGCATTTGGGGCTATAAATCACGTTCTGGAGAAAGCTGCAGAAAACGATAAAAACATACTTATACTTTAGACCGTATTTTAGTATGAATATGTGAATGAAAAACTATAACGTTGCTACACCCTGAACAATAGATACTTGACGTTGAATGGGCCATAGTAATGTCAATTTAGCAATACAATTTAAAAAGTTATAGCCCTGCAAAGAAGGTAAACATCCCCGTAGACAAATAGAGCTGGCGGAGGATGGTATATTAAGAATATAAGCCTGGCGACCAAAGTGTTAAGGGGAGTAGCCATTTGAATGAAAAAAGCAAATGCCATTTTGACAGGCTTGGATTTCTCCAACAAATCATTAACCAACAAAACGTGTGTGTGTGTGTGTGTGTGTGTGTGTGTGTGTGTGTGTGTGTGTGTGTGTGTGTGTGTGTGTGTGTGTGTGTGTGTGTGTGTGTGTGTGTGTGTGTGTGTGTGTGTGTGTGTGTGTGTGTGTGTGTGTGTGTGTGTGTGTGTGTGTGTGTGTGTGTGTGTGTGTGTGTGCGCGTGCACAGGGGTTGGCTACAATTTGAAGGGTTATTTTTTCAACTAATTGAAAGTATTGTTTGGGACTTTGGCTTTTTGTGAGGCGAGTGCCCCCGCAAATTTAAGGGACAAAATCAGAGCGGAACTGCGTTCTGAATAGCATTGTTTGAGCGGAGCTTCCACTTGCTCACATCACGGCAGAACATTTCACCTCCCTAGCGACAGAATTCCAGTGAAACCAATCTCTCTAATGTAAGTTACATGTAATAGTTAGGCTTTTCAGCACACTTAACCCTTTCACTACCACACAACAGAAGGTTAACCCTTTCACTACCCCACTACAGACGGTTAACCATCTGTAGTGTGGTAGTGAAAGGGTTAACCTTCTGTCGTGTGGTAGTGAAAGGGCTATCCTTCTGTAGTGTGGTAGTGAAAGGGTTAACCATTTGTCGTGTGGCAGTGAAAGGGTTATCCTTCTGTAGTGTGGCAGTGAAAGGGTTAACCTCCTGTAGTTTATTTATTTATCCTTTATTTATCCAGGAATGTCCTGACCAACACGGCACACAACACGTTTCAACAAGTGTGACAGTGAAAGGGTTATCCTTCTGTATTGTCGCAGTGAAAGGGTTAACCAGTTGGCAGTGTGGTAGTGAAAGGGTTAAACTAATACCGAGACTGAACACTTACCACATAGAGTAATTCAATCATTTTAAATGATTAATAATTTAAATGATTCATTATTAATTATTTTTATTAATTATTAAAAATCTCACGCTGACCCTAATGTTACTTGCAATCTTGTCATGTGTGTGACCCACCGGAAATGACCATTGTGGGTCCCGATCCAGACCTATTAAGTACGAACGATGTGGAACAAATATCTAGCTGTGGTTATTTAGACTGATATTGCAATTGCGATGAGACTCATGAACGATATTGGAGGGAATAATAATGTGTGCCTCAATATTATCATTTACATTGAAAAACATTCAAATGATTATGGTGTGATTTTTGCAGGGAACTGAATAACAAAGATGTTTTCTTAAGACTGTAGGATACTACTCTTTGCACATAACTGCCCAATTGCACAGCCCTGGCCTATTCCTATTTTATTTTTATTGTACTATATTTAATTTAGTTTATATCCCATTTCATATTATTCAACCTCTTTATTTACAGTTGTACAGCCCTGGCCTATATTTTATTTTATTCCATAATTATATTATATTCTATTGTGCTTAACTTAGTTCATATTTCATTTAATCTTACTCCACCTCTTTATTGTATTATCTGTCTGTTAATGTCTGTCCGCCAATGTCGCACCGAGAACTACCAAAGCAAATTCCTTGTATGTGAAAACTACTTGGCAATAAATACCTTTCTGATTCTGATACTATTATCCTACAGATAATGTTGCAGCATGACAATATTTAATTTATAATAGGATTTTGATAGTCGGTTATGACTGGATATAGTAACGAATTGTATGAACTCTGCATGGATGACCAGTGATGGGGAGTCATTTCACACTACATGTAATTAAACTAGTAGTTTAACTACATTTTGCAGTAGTTTGCTGGTAGTTCAAATTCAATTCAAATTGGCATAATGAGGTTAGCAGTTAATAAAACTAATTTGAGGTGGAGTTAACTACTTGAACTACAATTTTGATTCTCCTAATGCCTTGTCTCCACTAGCCAGGGTTTAGCCGTGCTGTGTGGCCTTGTCTCCACTAGCCAGGGTTTAGCCGTGCTGTGTGGCCTTGTCTCCACTAGCCAGGGTTTAGCCATGCTGTGGCCTTGTCTCCACTAGCCAGGGTTTAGCCGTGCTGTGGCCTTGTCTCCACTAGCCAGGGTTTAGCCGTGATGTGGCCTTGTCTCCACTAGCCAGGGTTTAGCCATGCTGTGGCCTTGTCTCCACTAGCCAGGGTTTAGCTGTGCTGTGGCCTTGTCTCCACTAGCCAGGGTTTAGCCGTGATGTGGCCTTGTCTCCACTAGCCAGGGTTTAGCCGTGCTGTGGCCTTGTCTCCACTAGCCAGGGTTTAGCCGTGCTGTGGCCTTGTCTCCACTAGCCAGGGTTTAGCCATGCTGTGGCCTTGTCTCCACTAGCCAGGGTTTAGCCTTGCTGTGGCCTTGTCTCCACTAGCCAGGGTTTAGCCTTGCTGTGGCCTTGTCTCCACTAGCCAGGGTTTAGCCTTGCTGTGGCCTTGTCTCCACTAGCCAGGGTTTAGCCTTGCTGTGGCCTTGTCTCCACTAGCTAGGGTTTAGCCGTGCTGTGGCCTTGTCTCCACTAGCCAGGGTTTAGCCGTGCTGTGTGGCCTTGTCTCCACTAGCCAGGGTTTAGCCGTGCTGTGGCCTTGTCTCCACTAGCCAGGGTTTAGCCGTGCTGTGTGGCCTTGTCTCCACTAGCCAGGGTTTAGCCTTGCTGTGGCCTTGTCTCCACTAGCCAGGGTTTAGCCGTGCTGTGGCCTTGTCTCCACTAGCCAGGGTTTAGCCTTGCTGTGGCCTTGTCTCCACTAGCCAGGGTTTAGCCATGCTGTGGCCTTGTCTCCACTAGCCAGGGTTTAGCCGTGCTGTGGCCTTGTCTCCACTAGCCAGGGTTTAGCCGTGCTGTGTGGCCTTGTCTCCACTAGCCAGGGTTTAGCCGTGCTGTGGCCTTGTCTCCACTAGCCAGGGTTTAGCCATGCTGTGGCCTTGTCTCCACCTGCCAGGGTTTAGCCGTGCTGTGGCCTTGTCTCCACTAGCCAGGGTTTAGCCGTGCTGTGTGGCCTTGTCTCCACTAGCCAGGGGTTAGCCGTGCTGTGTGGCCTTGTCTCCACTAGCCAGGGGTTAGCCGTGCTGTGGTCTGTCTGGCACACAGTGAGCATCTCCATTATCTTTATAACCTGGACAAACCTGTCTGGAACCCGACTGAGACACACACCTTTCACAACCTGGCTGGGACTGATGTATCATCATGGTTTAGCTTGTGCACCCCAGTTGGTGGTGTGGATTTTGATAGGTTGCTTAGCAACTAGGGATGGGTACCGAATTCAGTACTTTTGAGGTACCGAACCGAAACACGTCGGTACTACAGAGTATCGATTCAAGTGAGATACCCAAATAAAAAATGACATTTTTCTTTTTTTATTATTACCTTTTTTCTTTTTATGTCAACGTTCACACGCACAATATATGCTTACCTAGGATTTGACTTGATTCAACAACAAAGCAGTCGGAGCAATGGCAAGCCGAAAACTGTCGAAATTGTAGTTATTTGAAGTTTTGATTTTTCTTTTTTTGCGACTGAGGTAGGTAAATTAAATTTCTTGAGACTAAAGTACAGAAAAAAGGTACCGTTGGGTACCGGTATCGATTCACAGGTACCGGTCCGTATCGGTTCAAATGTGAAAGGTACCCATCCCTATTAGCAACCGAAGAGTTTACAAGAAATGCCATGGAGACACAAACCCAACCATACCGTGGCTAGCCCCAGCCAGGCTGAACATAGCTAATGGAGACAAGGCATAACTGTGTCATGCCAATAGTGGCTGATAGTGGCCCCAGACTAACTGTGCCGTGGCCGTGCCAATAGTGGGGCGCTCGTGACTCACCATTCATGTTTGGCAATCGTTTCGGCAGTCACGAGTCATGAGTTATCAGGTGAAGGCACAGTAACCAATCTTAGGTCACTGACATGTGTTTCTGTTTGACTTGGGAACAGGACATGATGTACTTTGATTATAAGTAGGGATGCTCGATATTGGCTTTTTTACCGATACCGATATTGCCCAACTCTTAATTTCCGATACCGATATCAACCGATATCAACCAATACCGATATATGCAGGGTTTCCCCGTCCAAAAAACGGAATAATTTCAGGTAACTAATAATTTCACTGGATATATATATAACAAATATTGTTATTGTTTTTTTTTGTTTTTAAACCGATACCGATATTTTCCGATATCACATTTTACTGCCGATATCGGCCGATAATATCGGTCGGCCGATAATATCGGACATCCCTAATTATAAGCCTGATGGCTACTCCTACATGGTCAAACCACGCCTCCACAGGCGTGGAGGTGGAATAGCCACATTCCACAAAAGAAGCATTGACACAAGCAATATTACCATCCCGGCTGCCTCCTCATTTGAACACCTGGCTTTTAAACTGTCTGGTCCCAAACCCCTAGTCACTAGGGGTGGGAATCACCAGTTTCATCATGATACGATACGATATCGATTCTTTGGACAACGATACGATATTTGCCGATATCACAAAGTCTCTCACGATACAATACGATACGATTAGATTCAGGTGCCTGCGATCGATATGAGATGATATCATATGCCCATTTAACACAATCAGTAACATTTAGATAAACAAAAAAAAGGTAATGAAAATATCATTTGACATTTGTATTTTTGAGCTCTTCCAGACATTTAAAGGAAAATCAATCTATTGTTTTTAATACAAATATACCTCCTGTTCACTGTAAAGTGCCACGTTTTTATATATTGAGCTTTAAACTTTAAGCTAAATTTTTTGGAACTCAAAACTCACAACCTCCCTCTCCCAAACCGTTCCTACAACAATTTGTTGATGTTGCATGATCATGTATAGGCCTACATTTATTATGTATTATATTGTTTATGTTTAAATAACATTTAAACATCAAACTCCTCTGACCTCATCTGGTCTTTCCAAAGACGCGCGCACACACACACACACACAGAAAGGGAGAATGCTATGCTGTAACATCTACACACACGGAGCTACTGCTGTTGTTCTTGGGCGGATATGAGACTCGCCACAGGATTTTCAAAATAAGAGTATCGATATGAATCGATCTTATTACATCGCATCGATCCGATTCGATTGTTGATAATTACATCGATGTATCGATCTGGATCGATGTATCGTCCCACCCCTACTAGTCACTGCAGTCATTTACCGGCCCCCCAAACCAAACCAAACCTTCCCCTCTGACCTGTCTGAATTCCTGACACAACTCTGTGCTATCTCTCCATCCATCCTTTTAATCAGTGATTTCAACATTCATGTTGATACTTTGGACTCCAAAACCTCCACAGAATTCCTGGACATTTAAAAAAATGTAATCTCACCCAGCATATTGATTTTCCCACTCATAAGAAAGGTCACACACTGGATCTGGTCTGCACATCTGGCATCTCCATCAGTAATTTCACCTGCTCCGACCTCACCATCTCTGATCATCTGGCTATCACCATGGACATTCTCATCCCTACTCCCCCAATCAAGCAGATGCGTTCCATAACATTCCGTAATCTCAAATCCATCCACCCCTCCTCTCTCTCCTCCCTACTGACTGACACCATCCCTGATGCCTCCCTCTTACAGCATGGCTCCCCTACAGACCTGGTCAACATCTACAACAACACTCTCTCCTCCTGTCTCAATCAGCTCGCCCCAATCAAAACCAAGTCTGTCTCCTTCACTCACTCCGCCCCCTGGTACACCGATCACCTACACCACCTTAAATCCAAGGGCCACCAGCTCGAACGGCTATCTAATAAAACCGGTCTCACTGTCCATAAAGAGGCCTACAGACAACATCAACAGCTCTACAAAGATGCCCTCAACTCTGCACGCTCCTCCCACTACTCCGCTATCATACAGTCTGGCAGCAACAACCCCAGGACTCTGTTTTCCACCATCAACACACTTCTTAAACCCTCTGACACAATCTCCTGTTCCTTCACTGTCAGTAAATGTGTCTCCTATCTGTCACATCTCCAAACAAAAATTGACAAAATCCACACCCAACTAACAATTGCCTCCGCCAACACTATCTCCCCTCCGGATTCAACCCCCTCTCCACCGCCCAACCCCCCTTTTACATCCTTCACTGAAATCACCGCATCGGACCTATCCTCCATTCTCTCTACAATGAAAACTTCTACCTGCATCCTGGACCCTATCCCCTCCATCCTAGTCAAGGCTTGTCTCCCTGCCCTTTCTCCCCTAATCACCTCCATCGTAAACACCTCTCTGACCACTGGCCTATTTCCCCCCGCCCTCAAAATTGCTTCTGTCACCCCCCTACTAAAAAAACCCGGTCTCAACCCTGAAACCCTTGATAATTTCCGCCCCATTTCCAACCTCCCCTTCCTCTCAAAAATAATTGAGCGAGCCATTGCCTCCCAATTAAAATCCTACCTCGACAACAATAACCTTTATGATACATTTCAATCCGGATTCCGCACCAAACATAGCACCGAAACTGCTCTTCTAAAGGTCACCAACGACATACTCCTCTCTGCCGACTCTGGTTCCCTCTCCATCCTCATTCTCCTAGACCTCAGCGCTGCTTTTGACACCATCAGTCACCCCATCCTCATCACTCGTCTCCAGTCCTCCGTTGGCATCTCCGGAATCCCCCTCACCTTGCTCCAATCATACCTCTCACACAGGCACCAATTCATCTCTATCAACAACTGCAAATCCCCCACTGCCCCCATCACTCATGGTGTCCCCCAAGGCTCAGTACTTGGTCCCCTGCTCTTCATCCTCTACATCCTTCCACTTGGTCTGATTCTCCGCCAACATGGCCTGCATTTTCACTGTTATGCAGACGACACTCAGCTCTACCTCTCCACCAAGACTATCACTCCAGCCACTCTCTCCACCCTCAGCACCTGCCTCACAGACATCAAAACATGGATGCAAAATAACTTTCTCAAATTAAACTGCAATAAATCAGAAATCATCATTATCGGTCCAAAATCCCTCACCAGCCACACCCAGGATTTCACCCTAAATATTGATGGTACCATTGTCACCCCCTCCACTCACGTCCGTAACCTTGGCATCATCCTGGACTCCACCCTTTCTTTCCTCCCCCATGTGAACCACATAACCAAATCTGCCTTCTATCACCTCCGGAACATTGCTCATCTCCGCCCCTCCCTATCACTCTCCGCTGCTGAAACACTGGTTCATGCATTCATATCATCAAGACTAGATTACTGCAACAGCATCCTCTACGGCTCACCAAACACTATTCTCAATAAACTCCAATATGTCCAAAACTCTGCTGCCCGCATGCTCACCTCCACCCGTCACTCTGATCACATCACCCCTGTCCTCCACGACCTCCACTGGCTTCCAATCAAATACAGGATACATTTTAAAATACTACTCATCACATTTAAAGCCCTCAACAACCTTGCCCCTCCCTACCTGTCCGACCTCCTCCACCGTCACACGCCCACCCGTCGCCTTAGGTCTGCAGATGCCAACCTCCTAACACCTCCCACGACCAAGCTCCGGACCTGGGGTGACAGGGCCTTTGCTGCTGCTGCCCCCTCCCTCTGGAATGCCCTCCCCAGCCATATCCGTGATGCAAACACCCTGACATCTTTTAAATCAGCCCTCAAAACCCACCTTTTCAATCTTGCTTTTGACCTCTAATTCTGTCGGTTTTATTTTATTTTGTCATGTATTATTTTTGTTCTGTTTTGTTCTGTTTTTTTGTTTTGCCATAGTTTGTCTCTCCTGCCCATGTGAAGCGTCTTTGAGCACCTGGAAAAGCGCTATATAAAATAGATGTATTATTATTATTATTATTATTATTATTATTATTATTATTATTATTATTATTATTATTATTATTATTATTATTATTATTATTATTATTATTATTATAATTATAATAATTATTATTATTATTATTATTATTATTATTATTATTATTATTATTATTATTATTATTATTATAATAGTGTTGATATAACAAGTAAATTCAACTTTCTCCTGTGTGCGTGTGTGTGATTGCAGTGAGTGAGTGACTGAGTGAGTGACTGAGTGACTGAGTGACTGATAAGGCTTTCACACCCGAACGTAATCTCGCACTGGCCGGCGCGTTCAGACCGGGATTAATTGGTTCAAAACGTGACAAATCGGTGCTCAGCTGGCACCGAAAAAATTGTTGTTTTTTCCTCGCGAACCGTGACATCATCAGTGGGCGTGTCATATTCTAGGTTGTGAAGACGAGTAAACGGGGGAAAGTAGAGAGTCGGCATTGCACTCAACCGATCCATTCAACGCGATTTGCGAGTACAATACACCATCCAAACAGAGTGGATAAAGAAATGCCCCAGAAATGAATATGCGTAGGGAAAGGCTTAACGAGTCAGCGCGAGAGCGCACACACAAAAGAATACACGCACACACGCGCTGTATACGTTTGAAATGAATCGTTCCAGCAAAGTATGCTTCTATTATTTGAATTACTTGTTTTAATGGGTATCATAGTAGTAAGTCCTACTGTAGAACATGACATAATACCATGACACTTGAAAAGTGTAAATGATGGATTAGTCAGGAGCAGTTCATGATGGCCCGTTTAGCTCAATTGGTTAGTGTGCTGCCTGTGGAGCATATGGTCCCCAGTTCAAATCTCTTGATTACCTTTTTTTTTTTTTACGTTAATTAATTAATTTATCCACTCTGGTTGATAAGATAAGATATTCCTTTATTGATCCCCTTCAGGCATCATAGCAGCATGGGGGGGGGGGGGTACAGGTAGTAAAAACAACACAAGCAGTGTAAACAAATAAGTCAATATAATTGACTATCTAACTAACTGAAATATACAGTATTCACATAAGGTGCAGTATGCATAAGGTGGTGTTATTGTCCTTTTTGGGACACCAGAGTGGATAAATGAATTAACGTTACAAAAAATAAAGTAACCAAGAGATTTGAACTGGGGACCATATGCTCCACAGGCAGCGCACTAACCAGTTGAGCTAAACGGGCCATCATGAACTGCTATTGACCATAATAATCCATCATTTACACTTTTCAAGTGCCAATTGCGGTTGTCGTCCAGTATGGGCATTAATAAATCAGATGTCATGCTAATATGTCATGTTCTACAGTAGGACTTACTACTATGATACCCATTAAAACAAGTCATTCGAATAATAGAAGCCTACTTTGCTGGAACGATTCATTTCAAATGTATACAGTGCGTGTGTGTGCGTGTGTGCTTTTGTGTGTGCGCTCGCTAAGCCTTTCTCTACGCATTATTTTTACCTCCGCCTGAGTAACGCCCCCGTTGATGACGGAGTCTGTGGAATGTTGGTTCTGATTAAATGGGTGTAAATGCGGGCTGGTTCGCCAGAGTACCAAGGTTCAGAGGGTTCAGAACGGAGCTGGAGCTTGAACCGGAGCCCTGGCGGTGTGAAAGGGCTATGCGTGAGAGAGTGAGTGAGTGAGTGAGTGGATGAGTGAGTGAGTGAGTGAGTGAGTGGCTGAGTGGCTGAGTGGCTGAGTGAGTGGCTGAGTGAGTGGCTGAGTGGCTGAGTGAGTGAGTGAGTGAGTGGCTGAGTGGCTGAGTGAGTGAGTGAGTGGCTGAGTGGCTGAGTGAGTGGCTGAGTGGCTGAGTGAGTGAGTGAGTGAGTGAGTGAGTGAGTGGCTGAGTGAGTGAGTGAGTGGCTGAGTGGCTGAGTGAGTGGCTGAGTGGCTGAGTGAGTGAGTGAGTGGCTGAGTGGCTGAGTGAGTGAGTGGCTGAGTGGCTGAGTGGCTGAGTGAGTGAGTGAGTGGCTGAGTGGCTGAGTGAGTGAGTGAGTGGCTGAGTGGCTGAGTGGCTGAGTGGCTGAGTGAGTGAGTGAGTGAGTGGCTGAGTGGCTGAGTGAGTGAGTGAGTGGCTGAGTGGCTGAGTGAGTGAGTGAGTGGCTGAGTGGCTGAGTGAGTGAGTGAGTGGCTGAGTGGCTGAGTGGCTGAGTGGCTGAGTGGCTGAGTGAGTGAGTGAGTGAGTGAGTGAGTGAGTGGCTGAGTGAGTGAGTGGCTGAGTGGCTGAGTGGCTGAGTGAGTGAGTGGCTGAGTGAGTGGCTGAGTGGCTGAGTGGCTGAGTGAGTGAGTGAGTGGCTGAGTGGCTGAGTGGCTGAGTGAGTGAGTGAGTGGCTGAGTGGCTGAGTGGCTGAGTGAGTGAGACAGTGTGTTCTTCTTACTGGGCCCGAGGCTGATGGAGAAGGCCGCCACATACACCAGCAGGCTGATCAGCGATATCCACTTCAGCGAGGGCGACATCGTCCTCCCACTCCCTGTCCCTCCTTTCCCATCATCCTCTCCGTTAGTCCTCACCACGACCCCCGACCCTGCCACCTTCGTCTCCCCAGAGCCACTGCCGTTCCATTGGCTGGGAAAGGCGGTGGTCAAAAAGTCAATATTACGGTCCGAGTCCGGAGAGGAACGGTTAAGAGAGTCCCACCCACTGCGGGTGTGGTTTAGAGAGTCCCACCCACTGCGGGTGTGGTTTAGAGAGTCCCACCCACCGCGGGTGTGGTTTAGAGAGTCCCACCCACTGTGGGTGTGGTTTAAAGAGTCCCACCCACCGTGGGTGTGGTTTAGAGAGTCCCACCCACCGTGGGTGTGGTTTAGAGAGTCCCACCCACCGTGGGTGTGGTTTAGAGAGTCCCACCCACCGTGGGTGTGGTTTAGTCCCGAGGAGTGACTCTGACACAGGCTGGTGAGGTGGGTGTGACTCTGCAAGGTCACGGTGCCCAGCGTGGCCAGCGACATCGCCATAGCCACGGCGCCCACGCACAGGAAGTTCTTGGGCCCGAAGCGGTCCACCAGCAGCACCGCGGGAATGGTGCCCGCCACCTTGACCACGCCGAACCCCGTGGAGGCCAGGGTGGCCGCGGCGTCGCTATGGAAACCGACGCCGCGGAGGAATGGCGAGGCGTAGGACAGGATGTTGGGCTGCCCCGTGGCCTGCTGCAGGAACACCAGCGCCACGCCCGTCAGCAGGCGCGCGCGCAGGTTGGCCTTGGTGCTGAACAGCTCGCGGAAGCCATGCTCCGCCTCCTCCTTGAGCCCCGCCTGGATGTCCCGGAGCTCCGCCTCCACGTCCTCCTTATTAGCCCCGCCTGCCCTCAGCCTGGCCAGCACCGCCCGCGCCCGCTCCGCGTCGCCCCGGGCCACCAGGAAGCGTGGGCTGGGCGGCAGGAAGAGGAGGGCGCCGGCCTGCAGCAGCACGGGGGGGATGACCAGGCCGAAGGTGTACCTCCAGCCCTGCGGCGCGGCGGAGAGCAGGTAGCTGCAGCCGAAGCCCAGCAGCACGCCCAGCACCACCATCAGCTCGTACAGCGTCACCAGCAGGCCCCGCCTCTCCCGCGGCGCGATCTCCGCGATGTACAGGCACGCCGCCGTGCCCGTCAGCGCCGTGCCCATGCCCACCACCAGGCGGCCCAGCGCCAGCGCCGTCAGCGAGGTGGCGGCGACCAGCACGAGGGTCCCGCCCACCACCAGGGCGGCACTGAGGAGCATGGAGTTGCGGCGGCCGTAGAGGTCCAGCAGGTGGCCCCCGACCAGGGAGATGAGGAAGGCGCCGAGCAGGAGGGAGCCCACCAGCAGCTCCTGCTCCCAGCAGGAGAGGGAGAGGAGGCCCCGCAGCTGCAGCAGGGCGGTGGAGGTCAGGCCCAGCTCGTAGCCCAGCGTCAGGCCACTCAGAGAGGCGGTGGAGGCGGCTACCAGCACCAGCCAGCTGACGCCTAGAGGGGGGGGGGGGGGGGGGGGGGAGGGGGAGAGGGCGAGAATGAAGCATGAGGAATACAAGGGGGGAAAGGCTTCCTACCAAAATCTATATTGTTATGGGGGTCATCCCTATGTTCCCCGGGTTCTATGTTCCCCGCTCCCTAAAAAAGGGTCCTATGTTCCCCGGGTCCTAGATCAGCCATGGAGTGGGCCGTGGAGGCAGCCTGACCTACTGCCAGAATCAATGCTTACATTTGTGTTAGTAGTCGCCGCAACGAACGGTAGAATTTTGCCGGCACGGAAACAAGAGGAATGGAATTGAGAATGTTTCTGGAGGAAAGAGAATAATATCGTTGGCTAGGTGGTAGGCTATTGATTGTGTGTGTGGTTCAAACGTTAAACTTCTATTCCTAAAAGAACACTAGCGACAGAGTTCTGTGAGGCAGGGCTGTACAGTGCGACGAGGTGGTCGCAAATTGGCCCTTAATTTGGCCCGTGCGAGTGGTAAATAATAATTGGGGGCAACCTTGCGAGTAGTGATTTCAACCCTTCATTCGCATTTCACTCCTAAATTAATCCATACAAATTGGATACAAAAAATAGTAAAACATTAGCCTACAGCCAGGGCTGTACAGTGCGACATAATGTCGCGGTGCTATGAAAAAATCTGTCGGCGATGAATGAATTTACTGCGTAGCCCCCCGTGCGATATTTGCGTGTACTGTGAAGTTAATCTGGGCAGCGCTATTCTACTTGGTAGTTGTAGTCTATCGTGCGATTAAATACCATGTCCCGTCTGTGTAGAGTCCATACATCCAACACCAAATCCCATAATTCCTAGCAAACAATCGAAACTGAATGTGGGCTATTGCATCGCCAAAGAAGAACTTCCTTTCAATAAGTTTAAGCCGCTCATTTTGCTCTGCAAGAAGAACGGAGCAGATATCAGTCCATCTTATGACAACCACGTCCGATGTGGAGAGATGATAAGAGACCATAGCCGATTAAATTAAGTCGGATCTGGCAGTGATGATTGACGGGGACACACTTCTAACGTTCAGCCATGCATTAGGTGAGTAGCCCACTATTAGGACGTTTTTCAATACTTAAATACTTTCTACTTAAATTTCCCTCCGGGGATCAATAAAGTATCAACCTATCTATCTATCTAATAATGAGACAATATGCAAATAAGATAATACTAATACTTGTCACGGTTCCCCGTATGAAAGTGGCTTGCAACTTACTGCTGGTAAAATCACTGTTTATTTCTCGTTTTGCATAGTACAAACAAAAGCACTTAAATGTTAAATAAAAAGGACCATAGTAATGACGCAGGAGGAACATATTTGTTTGCACTATAATGGTCAAATTGTTATTTAAAAATGTGCCCCTCAAAAATATTCTGTGCCCCTAGTGAAGAAGCTTAGCGTCCAGCTCTGTGAGGGAGTAGATGGTGCATGTTTTCTTGTTATCGGGAGCAGGGAACATAGGACCCGGGGAACATAGATACGCTCCCATTGTTATGCTAGCCTGTCACTCAGAGATAGGCTTGCCGCGGTAGTCAGTGATACCGGTGTTCATTTGTGTTCAGGATCCACTGAGCAAATTTCTTGCCCACTGACCGGTGTATGTTTTATAATGTTTTTTTTTTTTTTTTTAGAACCCATTTAGTTAATTTTCACAAATCAGTAAGTAAGTCATGTTTATTTATATAGCACCTTTCACAGGCCAGGGTCACAAAGTGCTTCACATAATAAAAACATCAGTAAAGTGCAAAGATAGCAGCATGGTAAAGAAAAGTAATTAAAAACGTGAAAGAACAGGAAAAACTAAACAGATAGAAAAGACATAAAAGATTTACACAGACATGTGAAGCAGCCAACTTAACAACGCTGACTGAATAGAACTTTAAGGTCAGAAGTTCACAAAAACAATGCTTCAGCAGTCTTGTAAGCCTCTGTGTGTGTGACTTTAAGGTTTAGTAGTTAATGGAGACATAGGGCAATCAGTGGACCCAGCTTGGTAGATACAGAGAGTAGCACTGTGTTACGCAGGCAATAGATAAGCTAATCATGCATGCATGCACTCGAAGCCTGACCGAAAGTGTTTTTGATATCATCACTTATAAAACACAACAGATAAGCTAATCATGCATTATGCACTCAAAGCATGACCGGAAGGTTTTTGATGTTACATAGGACCTTGATATAGTGACACCCTTATCAATCTCTAGTTTCTTATTGTATTGCTTTACAGACAGCTATTAATGACCACAGAAGCATGAGAAGAATATTAATGCATTTACAGTACTATGTTGTAAGGAGTGTTGAAGCAGTTTTCTTACCAGTCTTGGTCTATGGTGATGTAAATTATAGACATGTTGCATCAACCCTTAAATCCCTGGACTCTGTCCATCACGCTGCCCTCCGATTCATCACTAATGATAGATACGATACTCATGTTCAACCCAGATTCGGCTCAAACAAGGGACTAAATACGTTTAGCAATTATGCCACAACAATGTGGAATGCCCTACCACAGCCGTAAAATAATGTGAATCCCTACCATCCTTCAAAACCACTGTCAAAGAGCACCTACGGGTGGCTGCAATTAGAAACTGGCCCCGGTAAATGTCCAATAAAATGTAGAAATGCATGCAATACATAAATAAATATGAATCTCCATATATGAAATAGAACATTTAGATAAGGTGCTACTGAGATGTTTTGGTGAGTTCTTTGTTTTTTTGTGGAAGTAGCCCTTCTTAAAAATGCATGAACATTCACTGATAATTGGTCTGTAGTGGAGTCTACAAGGTCTACATTGCCGGACCATGTAGAATCCGGACCTTGTAGACTGACATAATTATGTGCATAGTTTAGTCTACACAGGCCATATTTCAAATAATCAAAATCTTACTTCATTCATCTTAAACATTCTTGATTTGGGGGATTGGTAGTTCCCATGAAATCTGAAGTTGTTCAAACGACAACAGCGATCCACCTTGAATTAAATCACACAGCCGAGTGAAACCTTGTTGGCTGCGTCACAGTCACGAAAGGGGCTACTTAATTCATTAATCCAATCCACTTTATTTATAGAGCACATTTAAAAACAACAACGTTTACGAAAGTGCTGTACAAGTCCCACAACATAAGATTAAAAAAAGAAAAGAAAAAAAAATCGAAGCTTCGAATTAAAATCGAAGCTCGGCCCCGAAGCTTCGATTGCCAAAAAAAGCTTTGAAGGTCAGCCATAATATTGTGTATATGTCTTGTATGTCATAAATTTTCTTGATGAAACAGTACTGTATATCTGTATGTCAGAAATGTCTTGGTGAATTGAAAATGGGGGACCCTGATGTAAACAAGACGAAAGTCTTTTTCTGGTCTGCATCCTCTTAACAATTGTTTGTATTGCGCCGTACTGTATTGTACCCATTCTGCAATCTGTTAATAAAGTTTTCAATCAATCAATCAATCACTGTGTCCTTTATAAGAAGGTTGGTTGGCCCTCTCTGACGGATAGGTGCAACAAACACTGGTATTTGTTCATTCTTAAGGCCCTAATTGGTAATCTACCTCCTTATACTACATCATTATTGGAATGGAATTTTGGAAACTATGGAACCCGTTCTAGTGACTGGCTGGTCCTTAACTCATTGACTGCCAGGGACTAGCCTCATCCGCAATTATGCCACATCAATGTGGAACGCCCTACCCAAAGCTGTAAAGGAATGTGAATCACTACCCACCTTCAAAAACACTCTCAAAGAACACCTACGGGAGACTGCATTTCGAAACTGGCCCCTACAAATGTCCTAACCCAGTTGTACAATAAAGACCAAGCATGGCTTTGTCAGTATTCGAATGTACAGTGCCCCCCCCCCCCCCCCCCCCCCCACCTCCAATGTACAGCCCCACCCAACCCCACCCCACCTACCCAACCTCCTCCTCTACAGTTTCTATGTCAAATGTATGTCAGTATTCCAATGTACAGTGCCCCCCCCCCCCCCTACCCACCCCCCCCCCCCCCCCCCCCCACCTCCAATGTACAGCCCCACCCCACCTACCCAACCTCCTCCAATGCACAGTTTCTATGTCAAATGTATATACACTCTTTTTTTGGATTTTTTTAGTATCACAAACAGTACTGTATTTGAAAATCTGGTATGTCATAAATGTATAGATGCAGCAGTACTGTCTATCTGTATGTCGTGTGTGTCATATGATGAATTGAAAATGGGGGACCCTGATGGAAACAAGACAAAAGTCTCTCAGGTCTGCATCCTCTTAACAATTGTATGTATTGTGCTGTACTGCACTGTACCCATTCTGCAATCTGTTAATAAACTTTTCAATCAATCAATCAATCAATCCCGTTCTAGCCAGGCCACGATTTAAAGATAGGAGTGCGTCACCTTGTTTGTAGAGCTATATCTATTCTATATTATACTGTAGCTATGGATACAATACTATGGTAATTTGACAGTAACTATCTTCTGTCCAAGATGCAAAAAATTTAAATTAAATTCATGCATACATTTGCGCGTTATCCCGTGGTGAATATAAGTATAGTTTCGGAATGATCCGGGCTAATTCCTGGGAAACTGAGTCATAGGGCTCTACGTGAATTATACTAAAAGCATTGGCGTTTCATCCCTGGACACTAGGGCTGACCTTCGAATATTTTTTTGGAATTCGAAGCTTCGGGGCCGAGATTTTTTTTCTTTATATATATAATTTTTCTTTATTTTTTATTTAAAAACTTTTTTTTTTAATGTTGTGGGACTTGTACAGCACTTTGTTCAACTTTGTCAGTGCTGTAAAGTTTAAACCTTTTTAAATCTTAGACAAACAAAACACTTTGCTTTCATGAAATATTTTAAGCCGTCATTTGAGGCTTTATAAAAGCAGCACAATGAACACAAATCTGTCAGTGCCGAGTCCGACCTCATCTTAAATAACAAACAGCATTGCTTGTTGTAATTAACAAAGAGAGGCAGAGTTGATTTTGCAAAAAATTTAAATAAAAAATCATATATAGAATTCTGAATTTTATTTTCATATTCGAATCCCATGCCCATCGAACGAAGCTTCAAAGCTTCGAAGTATTTAAGACAGCCCTACTGGACACGCTACTATTTCCAAATCAACTGTATATAATAGGTATTAAGTTTCATCATGAATGCATGAAAGGGGGGGGGGGGTTCTGATGCTTTGATTGCCAGTACGGCATTCGTTATGAACACCACACACGCCAATCAGCCGGATCGGTACGAAATCCTTGCAGGATCAAGATGGAATTGATGTCAGATAGTCCTTACCTGAGGTCGGGGGTAATCCAAAAAGAATATTCCAATTGTTTGATCGCCATCTGGTCCATCTGATGTCCATCTGGTCCACGACATAATACGGCACAACACATGCGTCGAGGGGCCCGGACCCGTTTCAATGCAAGTATGCAACCGAGTGAATCTCTAGGCTTCCCTGTACTAAAAAAACTGTGCGCGGAGCGGTTTAAACACAACACCCGGTCTGGAACAGGGTTTACTGCACTCTCGATACTGCCACCTGGCAGGATCTGGCCGGTACTGCACCCTTGGAGTCCCAGTGTGCCTTTTAACGGCAACATACAAGGTCCGTGACATTGAATAGAATATTAAAATCGAAAAAAAGGAAAAACGATCAAATAACGAGTATACTGTGTATGAACGAATAATGGACTCTGTGAAGCGCTCTGGGTCAGTGAAGAGCACTATATAAATCCAAGTCATTATTATTATTATTATTATTATTACTCGTTGTTGGCGTTCAAAGGATGGCGCCCAATAACGAGTATAATCGTTGTTGGCGGGGAATGAGTTATGGTCCCCTAGGCCTAACAAAAATAATAGTTGGTTTCCGGTTGCCGACCGACCCTGCCGATTTAGGTGCGACCCAATATATTTTATGAGTTTTGAAAAAAAAATATTAAAAAAAATAAATAAAAAAAAAATCATTTTTTTTTCTTTTTTTTTTTTAAGAATTAAGTTTCATATAAATCTTAGTCAAACATTTAGTATTATGGATATTAAACATGCTGGCAGAGTACATGCATCCATGTTGTTGTGAACATTTTAATTAAATAAAGAAATTCCCTATCCATAGTCGCCGTGGGAAAGAGTAAAATAAAAAAATAAAATCAAATAAATTCCCTACCTACCCATGGCCAAACTGACAACCAACAGGAAACCAACAATATTTTTTATTATGCCCTATGTTTGCCCTGAACAGGGTAAATCTGCATTTCATTATGATGCCCCTCTAGCTCATGGAATGAACTCCAACAGTCCTTAAAGCTTGAGATTCTCCCCTCTGTTGCAGAGTTTAAAATCTTGATCTCCAACCTTTGTCAATCAAGTTGTACCCGTTTGTAGTCGATTTGTTATCCTTGCTTTTTGCCTCGTCTTGTTGTCTTATCGTTATGATTTTATATGCTTTTCTTTGCCGATGTACACTCGACATGACTGTAAATGAGGGAAACCTCGGTTTGCCTTTTGAGCTCAAATAAAGGTTTGAAATGCAATATCGTTCCTATCTGTTCCCTACGTTATGGGAACAGTCCCCCTCTTCCCTCCAGAATTAAACACAGAAAAACTGATTAGTGCCATCTCTCCACCACTCCCCAGAAATGCTATTATATGTAATGAATATAAACTAAAGGGTTGTCAATGTGTAGTAACTATAATGTGGGCTGATGAATACAAGAACGCCGGAGTCTTTCAACAACTACCATTTACGTCAACAGGATAAAGTAAAACAATACTAGTCCTCAGTAGCATAACTCATGTATAGCAGTCTCTAGCTCTGCTCCAAGATATGGCCACCTAGTGATATAAACTAACTAATATAATATGAATACATATAAATAGCAATAATGACGTAGCAGACATATAAATGATAGAACACAACAGTAATCAATGTGTTAATATGTACTGAAAATGCTGAACGTCGCGCTGATACAGAGTCAAACTGGTTTGGAATGATTGGGAGCTACGTGAACCACGTATCAACGACAACGAGTGTCGCGACTCTCACTGTACAGGGTGCTGGTGTGGAGCGCAGCGCAGCAGAGCCTCTCACTGTACAGGGTGCTGGTGTGGAGTGCAGCGCAGCAGAGCCTCTCACTGTACAGGGTGCTGGTGTGGAGCCTCTCACTGTACAGGGTGCTGGTGTGGAGCGCAGCGCAGCAGAGCCTCTCACTGTACAGGGTGCTGGTGTGGAGTGCAGCGCAGCAGAGCCTCTCACTGTACAGGGTGCTGGTGTGGAGCCTCTCACTGTACAGGGTGCTGGTGTGGAGTGCAGCGCAGCAGAGCCTCTCACTGTACAGGGTGCTGGTGTGGAGTGCAGTGCAGCAGAGCCTCTCACTGTACAGGGTGCTGGTGTGGAGTGCAGCGCAGCAGAGCCTCTCACTGTACAGGGTGCTGGTGTGGAGTGCAGCGCAGCAGAGCCTCTCACTGTACAGGGTGCTGGTGTGGAGCCTCTCACTGTACAGGGTGCTGGTGTGGAGTGCAGCGCAGCAGAGCCTCTCACTGTACAGGGTGCTGGTGTGGAGCGCAGCGCAGCAGAGCCTCTCACTGTACAGGGTGCTGGTGTGGAGTGCAGCGCAGCAGAGCCTCTCACTGTACAGGGTGCTGGTGTGGAGTGCAGCGCAGCAGAGCCTCTCACTGTACAGGGTGCTGGTGTGCAGCGCAGCGCAGCAGAGCCTCTCACTGTACAGGGTGCTGGTGTGGAGTGCAGCGCAGCAGAGCCTCTCACTGTACAGGGTGCTGGTGTGGAGTGCAGTGCAGCAGAGCCTCTCACTGTACAGGGTGCTGGTGTGGAGTGCAGCGCAGCGCAGCAGAGCCTCTCACTGTACAGGGTGCTGGTGCTGGTGTGGAGTGCAGCGCAGCAGAGCCTCTCACTGTACAGGGTGCTGGTGTGGAGTGCAGCGCAGCAGAGCCTCTCACTGTACAGGGTGCTGGTGTGGAGTGCAGCGCAGCAGAGCCTCTCACTGTACAGGGTGCTGGTGTGGAGTGCAGCGCAGCAGAGCCTCTCACTGTACAGGGTGCTGGTGTGGAGTGCAGCGCAGCAGAGCCTCTCACTGTACAGGGTGCTGGTGTGGAGTGCAGCGCAGCAGAGCCTCTCACTGTACAGGGTGCTGGTGTGGAGTGCAGCGCAGCAGAGCCTCTCACTGTACAGGGTGCTGGTGTGGAGTAGTGAGCCTCTCACTGTACAGGGTGCTGGTGTCTCTCACTGTACAGGGTGCTGGTGTCTCTCACTGTACAGGGTGCTGGTGTGCAGCGCAGCGCAGCAGCCAGTGAGCCTCAGCAACTCATAGATTGTCAACAGTTCAGAAATAGACCTCTCACTCATTTTCCCTCATTTTGACTTTTTGTCACACTGCCTTTTTTTGGTATTTTCCTTTCCTGATTAATATAAGATAAGATATTCCTTTACTGATCCCCTTGGGGACATTTGGGGCGTCATGGCAGCACGGGGGAGGGGAGGTACAGGTGTTGGTAGGTTAATAGTAAATAAATACATACATATAGGCAGTGCAATTAAATCTGAATGTAAAAATGAGAAAAAATTATTTGTGTAAACACAATATAATTAACTCTGAATATAAAAATATGAGAAAAATGACCAATGATTTTGTGCTTCATACTGCATGTGGGGTCGATGGGGAGTTGGCATTTCACCAAAGGATTTCATGTTTTGACCAAAGGGGTTTCACTCAAGAGAGTCGAAGCAGTGGTAAAAAATAAATGTAATTCCTTTCTTTTCTATTAGCCTCCAGCCAACATTGTAGTTCCAGTAGTTAACTCCAAATGTCAAAATGTAAAAAGAATTGTTGCCATCCGCCATTTTGCTAATTATTACCGATACATGTGTTACAAAAACATCTGTAAAACACAAATTTTCTGTCTGATTATTATCAACTTTGGACCTATATTAGATAGACTTCAGGCTATGGAACCGTGATGTTTTCTAGCCCCAAGTGTTCAGCTGGAACTCTTGTGCAGTTATCTGTTTGCAAGTAAACAAAGACGTGAGTAAACAAAACCTTTATTTCAGTGTGTTGTCAAACCTCTCTAAGACCAGACTCATGCATGTGCTATAAGTGGTTCAAGAATAAATGGCAAATTACTTTGGGTATGCAATCGTCAGGCGTTTTATGCTAAATGTGCCGGATGCATAAGGGGTTAACTACTGAAATCACTATGCCAATTTGAATGTAGTTGAACTACTAGCAAGCTACAGCAATGTTTAGTTAAACGACTAGTTTAATTACATGTAGTGAAATTACTTCCGATCACTGGAAATAATTAAATAATCAAGAGACAGAATCAATAACATATTACCTGGCCTGGGCTACACATTTCTAACTTGTGTCGTGCTTCTTGAGTGCAGAACTAAGTAATAGAATAGCTACAGGATAAAAGCATTGTAGCCCAATATTGAGGTATCAAACCTGACTGTACTTGGTAATATAGTTCCTTATTACCCTGAACGTTATGTACTGTAATGTAAATTTGTATTGTAGACTAATGTAAAGTGCTGCTAATGACACCTGATGTAGGAGCCATGTATTAATCTGTGTTGTTTATTTGTTTAGGCTACACACATGCATTGTGGGTTACTATCACTTCTGGTAATTAGCACCTGGGTGTGATGTCACATTATTTTACCTGTTCACTTACATGAATGAATGAATGAATGAATGAATGAATGAATGAATGAATGAATGAATGAATGAATGAATGAATGAATGAATGAATGAATGAATGAATGAATGAATGAATGAATGAAAATTTTATTTAACAGATTGCAGAATGGGTACAATACAGTACGGCTCAATACACACAATTGTTAAGGGGATGCAGACCAGAGAAAGACGCTTGTCTTGTTTACATCAGGGTCCCCCATTTTCAATTCATAGTGACATTTGATTTATATGATTATTACATGGCAGAGGGGAACACAGAGGGTTAGTAGAGCTCCAATATTTTCTGTTGACCATCACGTCACATCAAAGTATAATACAAAATAATTGCTTTCATTAATAAACACTATATAGACGCATCTGGACGTCAGAATGGATTTGTTTGAACGTGTCACAATCAAGACCTTACTTAGCGCCATTTTTTTTTATTGATAGTAGTTGCTACACCTGCCGTGACATGTTTATGATGCCTTATGTCACCTCAGTTAATGTGAAGATTTTATTCTTAATCTTTTATTTTTTAAATGACACTTGCTGTGACATGTTTATGACGCCTTAACAACTTGGTTAATGTCAAGTTGTCATGACAAAGAAATCCAGAACAATGTCAACTTTGCATTTGAAAGTGTCATTATCAACCGGATGACACTCAAGTCACAACAGTCATTAACATGTCCTTCAATCAGTCCTGTTTTGCAGTCAGAGCCACTCAGTTCTGGAACATCCTACCAACAGAAATACGACACTGTGCTACCTACCACACCTTTACAAAACAACTCAAGACCTGGCTATTAACCAATCAAACATGTGATCACTTATAATCAGTTCATTGTGTATTTTGTTATTGCTTTTACTATTATGTTGGATTGTGTTGTAAATATTGTGTTTTACTTGTAATGCGTCTGTTTTAGGTGTATGGTCTTATAACATCTTGCCAAAAGGACTACAGTTGCGAATTAGCTAGCTGGCTGAAACACATTTACAGAAATGTTGATTAATGTGTACTGTCCTTTTTAAATAAACTGAAACTGAAACTGAAACATTCATGAACATCTTTGTCAGTTGTGTCATGTCATTACATGTTCTCCCCCAATACAAATTTGAATAATAATCTTGAATTGAACTCTTAATTTTTTCACCTATATAATTTACATATATCATGCCCCGCCCCCTAGTCCACTGTTCCTCCAATTACAACTCAGCAGGATCAGTTGGAGGATCAAGAGAAGAGGGCAGGACTTGTGATAGGTCAATTATATTAGGTGAAAAAGGTGAAGGTCCTTCTGTTCAGGTCAATGTCTCTTCCAATCTAGTTCCAAACGAACCACGATTGCGTAACATCAGTGCAGCTGCAAGTTAAGACCCCCGGGGTCCTAGTTAAGACCCCAGACCCCGAGAACGGCACCCCACCATTTTTAATGCTCTATATTCTGACTGCCATTATGTAACATGCTGTAATGTAATCACACGTGTATCACAGACTAGGAGTGCACCCATACCATTCTCTCACCGCCAATATAGACTCAGAATCCTGCACTCAAAGTATCAGCCGATCACAGAGTACCAACCTGACCCCATGAATGGTAAATGGCTGCATTTATAGAACAGCTTTTATCCAAAGCGCTTTACAATTTGTTCCTCACATTTTACCCACTCACTCACACATTCACACACCGACGGCGGAGGCGACCATGCAAGGTGCCAACCTGCTCTTCGGGAGCAATTAGGGGTTAAGTGTCTTGCTCAAGGACACTTCGACACGCTGCCCGGGAGGAGCGGGAATCGAACCGGGAACCTCTGGATTACAAGACGACTGCTCTACTTCCTGAGCCACTGTCGCCCCATCCGTTACTCTTACAGAACGGTATAGACCCGTTCACATTAGACAGGTCACACGACTGACATTTACTCTGTTAAGAGATCTAACATTATGAACTCAAAGAACATTATGTGAATTTAAACTAAAAAAAAAACACTGATTGGGATTATTTTGCAGTGACAAGAGTCCTCTTCCTCAATGAAGATCCAGGCTATCAAACATCAGCAATCAGTAACTGATCTGCATAGGTTCACACAAGGATACAGTATATCACATCTCAGGGTAATCTGTCTGTAAATCATGATGACCGTGGAGGGTACAAGCAATGACAGTGAGCGGTCTGTTAATCATTAACCCAAGGTAGAAGAATAGTGACTGTCGAAATTGTCGAGTGTAAAGAAAACACTATCTTTTTACTTGGCTGATTGTGTTTTGTCACTTTAAGATAGACATCTGTAATGCCGCCAAACAGCGACCTCTAAGCAAAAGAGGTTTGCACTTGGGTCTGTCTGCACCAGTGCATGTGAGCGGATCGGAGCGTGAGCGGCGCGGGGAGCGGAGCGGGCGGTTTTGACGTGAGCGAGGAGTGGGTTTTAAAATGGGTCGGCGCGACGTCCGGAGCGAGAGTTCTCCTCCGCTCCAATCCACTCCGGGCCGCTCACAGTGGTTTAACACTGATGTAATATATACATGCAGTACAATGCCAAAGCAACAGATGGCGATGTACAAACATGAAGGCCATTTTCAACCAATGAGAAGGGTGAACCTGTGATATCCTGTTCAGGCTTTGTCACTCACTCCTGTTAGAAAAAGTATCGACGCCATTGTTGTTGTCGTAGCTTACATGCTAACGTTAATGGCAGCGACCATAGCATTGTGGCTCGGCTAGCTATCATCGCTTAATAGAGCTAGTGAATGGATAAACAACGTTATTTAACATTGCAGAATGGGTACAATTACAATGCGGCTCAATACAAACAATTGTTAAGGGGCCCAGGGGGTGTAGACTGTTGTAGTTTGAGCTAATTTACACCATGCTCCAAAAAAAAATTTAAAATCTGCCGTGCGATCTGGTCTGGGGAGCGGGGAGCGCTCGATTCAAGGTGAGCGGGGAGCGAGCGGAGAGCGACTTGGGGGCGGGGTCAACATGAGCGATTAGCGGAGCGGACCAAGCTTTAAAGAGCGAAGAGCGGATTTCTCGGCCGCGCCGATCCGCTCACGTGGCCTGGTCTGCACTTGGTCTGCACTTGGTACTGCACTTGGTACTGCACTTGGTACTGCACTTGGTACTGCACTTGGTACTGCACTTGGTCTGCACTTGGTCTGCACTTGGTACTGCACTTGGTACTGCACTTGGTACTGCACTTGGTACTGCACTTGGGTCTGCACTTGGTACTGCACTTGGTCTGCACTTGGTCTGCACTTGGTCTGCACTTGGGTCTGCACTTGGTACTGCACTTGGTACTGCACTTGGTCTGCACTTGGTCTGCACTTGGTCTGCACTTGGTACTGCACTTGGTACTGCACTTGGTCTGCACTTGGTCTGCACTTGGTCTGCACTTGGTACTGCACTTGGTACTGCACTTGGTACTGCACTTGGGTCTGCACTTGGATCTGCAATTGGTACTGCACTTTGTTTACATGTTTTGTTTTGGTCTGTTTGGGTTGGAGGTGAGTGGGTATAGGAGGCAGGGGTTGCTATTGCTGGTCACACCTCAGGCTCTGCCAAGAGAAGTCTGGAGAAATTCACAGTGTAATAACTAATAACTAAGTCACTAAACTATAAACTGATCAGTAACCCACATATCAGAGCAAAACAAAGAACGTAAACAGTGCAATATCAAGCTGGGCTCTTTTGCCAAGAGGTCGCCATTTGACATTTGTGTACTATACCTTTAAAGGATAACTACCATTTTTTGACATGTGGGTTCCATCATGTCAGTCCTGCCTTGACATGAATTCATACACCGGACCGCCGTTCAATATGTTTTTCCCTCGTAGAGATATTTTCTGTAGCTATTTTGGGCCGATTCATTCATCACTTCTGTAGGCCTTCAGTGTACCTTAAACACCTTGTAGATGCTCGAGACTCGCCAACATCCAATGGAAATGGCACTCTGACATGTGGGTCTAAACGGTTGACCTTTAAAGTTGAGTCATCATCATTGCTCAAAACTCACTCAAAAAGAGACAATTATTCATTTTCTTCCTGGCACAGTTGGCAATGTTGCATAATTGCAAATTAAAGCTGCTGTAAGTGGTATTTTATGTTAAAATGAGTGGTCAACATGTTAAAATAATACACTCTGCTGACTGCCATCACTGAGAGGGAGTGTTTTGGTAGGTAACATGGGTCTGCCAGTCCCTCCGCTCTGCAGTAAACACAAAATACATTTTCTGGTAACCTGTTCTACTAGTTTTAAGCAAATATGTAAGCAAAAAAGTACAATTATCAGCCAGTGCAGTACGCGAATTGGGCTTGGCAAGATTTCTTGAAATAAGTAAAAAATATCTATAGGGTTCTCTCTCCTGATTGGATACAGTGGGAACGGGATACCAGGAAATTTATTTTCTGTTTACTGCAGAGCAGATTTTAAGACCACACACTCTATATCATAATGACGGCTGACGGAATGTTTATTTAACACTTAGAAAATACCACTTATACTTAAATTAGCATTGGTGTTCCGTGGCACAGCGGCACTCTGTGGCACAACGAATCAGCTTTATTGTATAGAACTTTACTATGTAAAAACGTACTTAGAAAAAGAAGCTGTTGCCATTTTTGCCACCTGGCATGGTCTTTATGGAAATTTGGTTCTGGAAGAACCGTTTCAGTGTGTACTGTGTACCGTACCGTACCGAACGGCGGTGTACCGAACGAATACAACAGTATGTTAACCACTAACTGTTTTTTTCACAATCTAATATAATAATTATTATATTTTGGGTGGCTAAGTGGCGCAGTGGGCAAGGCGCTCGCCACTAACGCAGGAGATGCTGGGTTCGAGCCCAGCTCTCGGCGTTGCTTCCGGCTTGGCTGGTCGTTCATACTAACACAATTGGCAGTGTTAGAGGGTGGGAAAGCTGGTGGGTGGGGATCGGACGTTGTGGACAGCGACTCCTACAGGTCAGTTGGTGCGCCTGTACAGCAGAAGCAGGAAGTAACAAGGGCAGCGTGTCCCTCCCACGCGTTACTCCTCGCCACTGAGAGATCGCGCTGTGCAGGTGAAAAGATGCGACAGGCTGCCTCCTTGTGTACCGGAGGGGACACGTGATGCAAGGCTTCTATCCTCACTACAACCGACCAGTGGGAGGCATAGTCTAGCAATGTTCAAGACAGGGGAGGGAAGAATTGGAAAATCCGAAATTGGGATGGGAGAAAAATAGAAAATGGGGAGAAAAAGTAGATCAAAAAAAAATATATATATATTATATTTTTAAACTTTCCCCCACTGTACCGAACCGTGACTTTATAACCGAGGTAGGTACCGTACCGTGGTGTTTGTGCACCGCTACACCCCCTAGTTTCTGATGCCCCTGTCAGCAGTAGTACCTGGTGGTGGCACTGCCGGTTTCTGCGACCCATTTGCTGCGATGCCATGGTAGGAGGGGTGGCCACAGAGGTCAGAGGTCATCCTCTGGGTCTCAGCTCCTGCCTCCAGCTCCATCGCCAACCACCTCCACCTGGGGAGACAACGAGGTTCAGGGAGGGGGGGGGGTGTGTACGTGTGTGTACGTGTGTGTACGTGTGTGTACGTGTGTGTACGTGTGTGTACGTGTGTGTACGTGTGTGTGCGTGTGTGTGCGTGTGTGTGAGAGTGAGTGAGTGAGTGAAGATAGTTTCACATCATCATTATTCCTAATCCTTAGATCTAGAGTACATAATAATAGGTGAAAACACACACACACACACACACACACACACACACACACACACACACACACACACACACACACACACACACACACAGAAGAAACACAGGGGGAAGAGGAGCGGGATCAGATTAAGACTAAGAAGATCTGCTTACCGTCCGGCTATTCCATCTATCTTCCTGGCGAATGCACGTTCGCTAGAGAGTAAGATGGATGATTTACGAGCGCGGGTCCGATTCCAGCGAGAGATGAAGGAATGCAATATCCTGTGTTTCACGGAGACCTGGCTGAAATCAGTGACTCCCGATCACAGCATCTCTCCCTCCAACTCCTTCACCATCTTCAGAGCGGACCGTACAGAAGCCTCCGGGAAGAGCATCGGCGGGGGGCTATGCCTTATGACCAACAACGGCTGGACTAGCCCCGGGGAGGTGAAGATACTATCCCGTTCATGCTCCGCCGACATGGAACACCTCACGATCCAATGTCGCCCGTTCCATCTTCCACGCGAGTTCACTGCAGTGATCATGACTGCAGTGTACATTCCACCCCAGGCGAACGTCGGCAGGGCGCTAGCGGAACTACACGACCATCTAAACACACACCAGATCAAGCATCCAGACGCCGCCATGATTGTAGCCGGGGATTTCAATCAGGCGAATCTGAAGAAAGTCATGCCGTGTTTCTTCCAGCACATCGTCTGCTCCACAAGGGGAGGAAATACACTCGACCACTGCTACACCCCGTTCAGAGCCGGATACAAGGCTGTACCGGCCCCACCATTAGCGGGAACAACGAACACGTCGGATCATGCCGCCATCTTGTTGGTCCCCGCGTACAGGCAGAGATCACGTGACGCCGTTGTGTCACGTGAGGTAAAAAAATGGGACGACCAATCAGAGGCCACTCTTCAGGACGCACTAGACGTCGCCGACTGGGGAATGTTCGAGAGGAGCACCAGTGACGTCAGCGAGTTCACAGACGCTGTGGTGTCATTCATAACAACGCTGGCTGATAGTATTGTCTCCACAAAGAAGGCGAGAGTGTTCCCAAACCAGAAACCATGGGTGGACAGTACTATCAGAGCAGCCCTGAACTCTCGCACCACTGCTTATAACCGGGGCAGAGAGTCAGGAAACATGGAAGAGTACAAGACAACAGTCTACACCAGGGGTAGGCAACCCTAGGCACGCGTGCCTGCATAGGCACGCGGGGGCATTTTCATAGGCACAGGGGGCAGCATTAAAAAATTAAAATAAAAAATGAAGAAAAATATTATAATTTTTTTTCTTTTTTCTTTTTAATATTATAGTGAAATATTTTGCACTGTTGTCGCATTTATCTTGTTGAAATCCTCCCACAGGTTCTTTTTACTACCACATATTTAATTGAGACCCTTTATTTGTTTATTATTTCAATTTAGCTGGAAATACATTGCTACATCATTCAGTAACATTTGCAGAGCCTTATAACAAAAACATTATTACGGTCACCATTGTGATCAGTGGGATTAATCAACAAATTTTATTATTTATTTTTCTATTTCATTGAACATTGCACATGTTAAAAGCAATTTTTTTTACTCAAAATGTGAGTATTACCAAGTCAACTTGTCTTCTTAAAACAATGACAATAAACATAGTTTTATTAGGTTGAAATAATGTAGTTGTGTACTTATTTTTCTGTTAACTTATTATGGATTGAAAAATGAAAACATTAATGCACAGTAACTGAACTCAATATTTTTAAGTTCTGGTAACTTATTATTATACATTTTTTACAGTGTAGTCTTGCGATCAATCAAAACTTATTTACACGATATACCTCACATTCACCCTCCATTCACATCCTGGTGTTCTCCTGGTGTTCTCCATTAGGCCTGTAGGTGGAGCTATGACAGCACACATACAGTACACACACCGACGGTGTGTGATGTGTCCAAAAATGAATGGGCAAATGTGAGTGAAATGGTCGCACTGTAGGGCGGTTAGGTGGCCGAGCGGAGATTGCGTTCGTCACCAACCCCGGAGCTGTGAGCTGGATTCGCCTGTTCGAATCCAGCTCACAGCTCCGGGGTTGTCACCAGCTTGGCTGGCCGTCCACACTAATACAATTGGCTGTATTAGAGGGTGGGAGAAGCTGGCGGGGTGGGTCCGGGTCGTTGTAAACAGCGACTCCTACAGTTCGGTCGTGGCGCCTGCTAAGCGCGGATAGGACTTGAGGGGGATAGTGTGATCCTTCCACACGCTACGCCCTCTCAATGAGAATCCACGCTGCCAGGTGAAAAGAAGCGGTGATTGGCTGGACGTGTGTCGGAGGAAGCACGTGGTAGCCTCCACTCTCCCAGATGATCTGACTGTGGGGGGTAAGTGCGCAGCGACCAGGAAGGGACTGGGAATTGGCATACGACTAACATTGGGATGGGAGAAAATCGGAGGAAAATGGAGGGGGAAAAAGATCAATACAAAAAAAAAGAAAATGGTCGCACTGTATGCAGCTGTTTGTCTGCATTGCATTCCCCCCCCCCCCCCAACTCAGATTTAGGGTTGATACAACCATCATAATAATAGTTAATAATAACAATAACAATGTAATAATGTAAAAATTATCATTAAAAAGACCCGATTATGAGATTTTTTTTTACGATGCATGGAATATTGTTGAGGCACACTAGTTACAACTATATTTCAGGCACTCCATGTCAAAAAGGTTGCTGACCCCTGGTCTACACTCTGCGCAAGGCTGTTAAACTTGCTAAGAGGACGTATGCCGACAAGATGGAGGCACAAATGGCACAGAATGACACAAGAGGCTTATGGCAGGGACTGAGGGCTATAACTGACTACAAAGTCAGCGCCCCCTCAATGGGGAGCGACGACGCCTCCCTTGCGGACAAGCTCAACACCTTCTACGCACGGTTTGGTGCAAACAGTGGCACTGCTAGCCCAACGGCTAGTGACGTCACTGGTGCGCCGGCTGTTGTGGAGGGCGGGGGGGGGGCATCCACGGGGGGGGGGGGACGCTCTCTCATTGACGGTACACAGTGTGAGAAGAGCATTTATGCAGGTGAACACCAGGAAGGCTGCTGGCCCAGATGGTATAACAGGACGCATACTTAAGTCCTGTGCCAACCAGCTTGCCCCGGTGTTCACCGCCATATTTAATCGATCCCTGGCGGAGTCAGTGGTCCCTGCCTGCTTCAAGATGTCTACCATCATCCCTGTACCGAAGAAAACCTCCCCAACATGTCCAAATGACTACAGACCGGTGGCACTCACCTCTGTGGTCATGAAATGTTTCGAGAGGCTGGTCAAGGACCACATTTGTGCCTCCCTCCCCAGTGATATGGACCCTATGCAATTTTCATACAGGACAAACAGGTCCACTGACGACGCGGTCTCCCAGGTACTGCACAGCACCCTCTCCCACCTTGACCGTCAGAAGGGGGGCTATGTGAGACTGTTGTTCATTGACTACAGCTCAGCGTTCAACACCATAGTCTAGGGATGCCCCGATCACGTTTTTTGCCACCGATACCGATTTCCGATCGTCGTGAGCCATATCGGCCGATACCGATCCGATACCGATCGTTTTTGATTAAAAAGAAATTAAAAATTATTTTCATATACATTTTTTTTTTTTTTTTTTTAATAAAATATATATATTATATAATTAGACTTGTAGTTGTATTATCTGCGAGACATCGCCACCACGCAACAAGTCAAAATGCTCGCTATCTGCAAACAGCTCCACTGTCTGTGTGTACTCTAGTAGCCCTAGCTCCAAAAAGGATTCTCCGGCGCTGCAGCGGGACCCTATTGGTAACGTTATGCTTTGGTCATTTCACATTCAGCAGGGCTGAACAGGGATACCGTGGACAGGGTGAGCAGCTTTAAGTACCTGGGGGTCCACATCTCAGAGGATCTGACATGGTCAACACACATAGACACAGTAGTAAAGAAGGCGAAACAGCGCCTCTACCACCTGAGACAGTTAAGGAAGTTCAGAGTATCGGGGAAGATACTCCAGTCCTTCTACTCAGGAGCTGTAGAGAGCATCTTGACCGGAAACATCACTGCCTGGTATGGAAACAGCACGGCACAGGACAAGAAGGCCCTACACCTACAGAGAGTGGTGCGCTCAGCCGAGCGTACCACGGGTATTGCGCTACCTCCCCTGCAGGTTCTATACAACAAGAGGTGCAAATCCAGAGCCTGCAGGATAATGAAAGACCCCCACCACCCCAATAACAGCCTGTTCCAGCTGCTGAGGTCAGGCAGACGCCTGCGAACCTCAGCTACTAGGACAGCGAGGTTTAGGCTCAGCTTCTTCCCCCAGGCCATCAGAGCCTTGAACAATGAACATTGAGTGCCACAGAACACTGAACTATCCACACACAAGCACACATGAGCACACACATGACACGCACGCTGTGCACGCTCACACACTAGCAGCCACTTTAACACTTTAACATGAGCGGGCACACACTCATGCCGCACACACGCACACTTATGGCCAAAAGGAAAGGTCACTTTAAATTAGTATAACAACAGGAACAGTGTATTGCACTACTAAAGCTACCTAGCATGTCATATTGTCATATGCTCTGTAAATAACTATGTACAGATACCGAGATGTCACACCATGTTACCTGTTAATTGCACAATTTTTTTTTTTTTTATTGGATTCTATATATGTTGTACCACTGTAATGCACATCATTGCGGGCAAGACCACCCGCATTTCATTGTATACTTGTATGCCGTGACAAATAAAACTCTTGACTTGACTTGACACATCTGAGAAGAGCCTACACAAACAGAGGCCTCAAGCCCTGCTCGTGGAGACACAGCTTTAGACATGGCCGTCAACAACTATATACCTGGGGCAGTCATCAAGACAGTCCTATATACCTGGGGCAGTCATCAAGATAGTCCTATATACCTGGGGCAGTCATCAAGATAGTCCTATATACCTGGGGGGGCAGTCATCAAGATAGTCCTATATACCTGGGGGGGGCAGTCATCAAGACAGTCTTATATACCTGGGGCAGTCATCAAGACAGTCCTATATACCTGGGGGGGCAGTCATCAAGATAGTCCTATATACCTGGGGCAGTCATCAAGATAGTCCTATATACCTGGGGGGGCAGTCATCAAGACAGTCCTATATACCTGGGGCATCATCAAGACAGTCCTATATACCTGGGGGGGCAGTCATCAAGATAGTCCTATATACCTGGGGGGGCAGTCATCAAGACAGTCCTATATACCTGGGGGGGCAGTCATCAAGACAGTCCTATATACCTGGGGGGGCAGTCATCAAGACAGTCCTATATACCTGGGGGGGGCAGTCATCAAGACAGTCCTATATACCTGGGGGGCAGTCATCAAGACAGTCCTATATACCTGGGGCTGGGGGGGCATCATCAAGACAGTCCTATATACCTGGGGGGCATCATCAAGACAGTCCTATATACCTGGGGGGGCAGTCATCAAGATAGTCCTATATACCTGGGGCAGTCATCAAGACAGTCCTATATACCTGGGGGGGGCATCATCAAGACAGTCCTATATACCTGGGGGGGCAGTCATCAAGACAGTCCTATATACCTGGGGGGGCATCATCAAGACAGTCCTATATACCTGGGGGGGCAGTCATCAAGACAGTCCTATATACCTGGGGCAGTCATCAAGACAGTCCTATATACCTGGGGGGGCAGTCATCAAGACAGTCCTATATACCTGGGGGGGCGTCATCAAGACAGTCCTATATACCTGGGGCATCATCAAGACAGTCCTATATACCTGGGGGGGCGTCATCAAGACAGTCCTATATACCTGGGGCAGTCATCAAGACAGTCCTATATACCTGGGGCATCATCAAGACAGTCCTATATACCTGGGGGGGCGTCATCAAGACAGTCCTATATACCTGGGGGGGCGTCATCAAGACAGTCCTATATACCTGGGGGGGCGTCATCAAGACAGTCCTATATACCTGGGGCATCATCAAGACAGTCCTATATACCTGGGGCAGTCATCAAGACAGTCCTATATACCTGGGGCAGTCATCAAGACAGTCCTATATACCTGGGGGGGCGTCATCAAGACAGTCCTATATACCTGGGGGGGGGCAGTCATCAAGACAGTCCTATATACCTGGGGGGGCGTCATCAAGACAGTCCTATATACCTGGGGGGGGGGCAGCCATCAAGACAGTCCTATATACCTGGGGGGCGTCATCAAGACAGTCCTATATACCTGGGGGGGGGGGACAGTCATCAAGACAGTCCTATATACCTGGGGGGGCAGTCATCAAGACAGTCCTATATACCTGGGGGGGCATCATCAAGACAGTCCTATATACCTGGGGGGGCATCATCAAGACAGTCCTATATATACCTGGGGAAGTCATCAAGACAGTCCTATATATACCTGGGGGGGCATCATCAAGACAGTCCTATATATACCTGGGGGGGGCAGTCATCAAGACAGTCCTATATACCTGGGGGGGCAGTCATCAAGACAGTCCTATATATACCGGGGGGGGGGCAGTCATCAAGACAGTCCTATATACCTGGGGCAGTCATCAAGACAGTCCTATATACCTGGGGAAGTCATCAAGACAGTCCTATATACCTGGGGCATCATCAAGACAGTCCTATATACCTGGGGCAGTCATCAAGACAGTCCTATATACCTGGGGCAGTCATCAAGACAGTCCTATATACCTGGGGCAGTCATCAAGACAGTCCTATAGACCTGGGGCAGTCATCAAGACAGTCCTCCTATATACCTGGCTGGGGCATCATCAAGACAGTCCTATATACCTGGGGCGGTCATCAAGACAGTCCTATATACCTGGCTGGGGCATCATCAAGACAGTCCTATATACCTGGGGGGGCAGTCATCAAGACAGTCCTATATACCTGGGGCAGTCATCAAGACAGTCCTATATACCTGGGGGGGCAGTCATCAAGACAGTCCTATATACCTGGGGCAGTCATCAAGACAGTCCTATATACCTGGGGCAGTCATCAAGACAGTCCTATATACCTGGGGCAGTCATCAAGACAGTCCTATATACCTGGGGCAGTCATCAAGACAGTCCTATATACCTGGGGCAGTCATCAAGACAGTCCTATATATCTGGGGGGGGGGCATCATCAAGACAGTCCTATATACCTGGGGGGGGGGGGGCATCATCAAGACAGTCATATATACCTGGGGGGGCAGTCATCAAGACAGTCCTATATACCTGGGGCATCATCAAGACAGTCCTTGCTCAGAGATAAGTGTTTTTTGGGCTGTGCTTAGAGCTGGTAAATACATGTGTATCATATGTCTGTGTTATCGTCATCAATATGAGATCAACATCAATTGGCTTATCAAACGTGTGATTTTCCATATATATATTGTTGTCATTTTCTTTTAGAATACTGTTTGAGTCTTAATTTTGTTAAAAATATACGACAGGCATGTATAAGCATTATGCTTCAGTCTGTACCTTTTCAGTCACTGCCTGGATCAAAGATTGTTAAATGATTGTGTACTGTATATTGTATTGTGTGATGACTGAATAAACTACTACTACTATGTTGGGAATAGTCCCTCTGAATATTGTGGTATTTGCTGTAGAACCCGGCATGGCCAGTTTATTAGCCAGTCTATAGTATGTGACAGCCAGTGGTGCAGTCGCGGTCACACCCGGTTACACGCCGTGTTACCAGATCACTGAGGCAGAAGTACGCGCGATCGCGCACGGATGTGTACACGCGTGTACACGCACACAAAAATGCGCTGTATCTAGGCCTGCCGCGATAAGCAATAAATCGATTAATTGCTGCGATAATTCAAATGAATGCAATGATTTTGACGGGCGCGATTAATTGCTATTTGCGCGTTTGTTTTAATGAGGCGGAACCAGTGCCCCTCAGTCACTGTCCGTGTTGGGAGGCGGGCCGCTGACGTTACTAGAGTACAGCACGGGAGCTCCGTGGGGCAACGCCACATAGACATTTCTCAATAGTGTTGCTCCTTTTAACCAAGTAGCATTATTTGTAGTGTAACGTTAGCTATTTTTAGACCCAAGTAGTTACTCGCTACTGCCCGGAGAAACTGGACTGCTAAATAAAGATTAAAGATCTAGCGTTCGTTGATGCTCATTCAATGCTAACAACATTAGCTACAAACGAAATACAACGTATAGCATAGCTACAAGTACAACACAGAATAACGTTAATACAATTACATGCATCATTGTTTACAATTAACGGGTGGGGCTAGTCAAAGGACTGGACACAGGGACAAGTTAAACATGAATTAATTTATTATAACACTCCGGTAGTTTCGAGTCGTGCTGCAGTGCTTACGCACCACAGCTATTATATTATATACTGCTTTGACGCTTCCTCCTCATCGTTGATTGCCTGTAGTAGCTGCATCTAACGTTAGTAGCTAACGTTAAAACTAACCTAAAGTTAGTTGTTCACCAACAATTTGTTTTATCATTAGCTCAAAAACATCATATCATTAGCCCAAGTTGTCGGCTCATAGTTTCTGCTTAGGATAATCACAAAATACTTCCGGTCCGGTCGGTGGGCTTCAAAATAAAAGTCTAAACACCGGAAAAGACGGAGCGGTGGGCTTCAAAATAAAAGTTTGGGGAAATAAATTTCAAAAAAAAAATTCTCTAACCGGTCGCAATAATATCGCTTATCGCGATATTTTCGGGGGCAATTAATCGCCCAGCAAAATGTGTTATCGTGGCAGGCCTAGCTGTATCCATTCGTTGTGACAAGTACCCGGCCACCGTTTTACATAACAAAAAGCGCAGGTAGACTAAGTGTCTGGGTGTTGGCTATCTGAATGCATCTCCCCCTTCATTCTGTGTGACACAGGCAGTGGAGGTGAATACTAATGTGGCTCGGAATTCGTGATGGGGGTCTACCTGCTTATGATATTGAATCAAGCGTCTGTGCTGCGCGCCAGCTTTCCACGCGCACATTCACACAAATAGAGAGCAAGAAGAGCTTGTATGATAGAAAGATTGCACTTGCGTATATGCGCTTGTGTGTGTGTGTGTGTGTGTGTGTGTGTGTGTGCGTGTGTGTGTGTGTATAAATCAGTTCTGTGCGCATGCACGTACCCGCGCGCGCACGTGCACGTGGCGTGGCGTGTTACCAGTTCCCATATTAGGACTGCACCACTGGTGACAGCCTATGTTTTAATGAGCCAGTGACTAGATAACATATCATAATGATGGGTGGATGAATGATTACTGCACTGTTGTGGCCATTGTCCTCAGCTCAAATGTCATTTGTAAGCAGTGGGTCCAGTGGTAAAGTAAAAGGTAAAAGGTCCGCTACTGTTCCTAATTTATGCAAATGACATGTCGTCAGCTTGTGACTGCAACTTGTTCCTGTTTGCGGACGACTCAGCCCTGCTGGTCTCTGACAAGAACAAGTTACAGGTTGAAAAAACCCTCAGCTCAGAACTAGGCAAAATCTGCATATGGCTCGCTGATAACAAACTATCATTACACATGGGCAAAACAGAGTCCATTCTCTTCGGTTCAAATAACAAACTCAGCAAGACCGACGGCTTCTCAGTTACAGTGGGTGACAATATTGTCACGAGGAAAGAAGATATTACCTACCTGGGTTCCATCCTAGAGGCAAATCTTTCCTGCGACAAAGTGGCATCCAATGTAATAAAAAAAGTCAACCAACAAACTCGATTCTTGTACCGGATCTCCTCACTGGGAAACAAGAATACCCTGAAGACTCTGGCAGGAGCACTCATTCAAGGGTACTACGACTATGCTTGCACCTCATGGTACCAAAGCACCTCAAAGGCGCTAAAAACAAAATTACAAACATCTCAAAACAAACTGGTCAGACTACTGCTTGACCTTACTCCTAGAACCCACCTCACCCCTGCCCACTTTGACAACTTAGGATGGCTTAGAGTAGACGACAGAGTACAGCAACTTGCAATGGGCCTGGTCTACAAGATACACTACACGACCAAGGTACCCATGTACATGTCAAAATACTTCCCAAAGGTCAGTGAATACCACGATCACAACACCAGAGGGAGCTCCACAAATCATGTTAAACCCAGATTCGGCTCAAACAAGGGACTAAACACGTTTCGCAATTATGCCACATCAATGTGGAACGCCCTACCCAAAGCTGTAAAGGAATGTGAATCACTACCCACTTTCAAAAACACTCTCAAAAAACACCTACGGGAGACTGCAATTCAAAACTGGCCCCTGTAAATGTCCTAACACAACCCCCTCCAATGTACAGTAAATGACCAAGTATGGTCTTGTCAATATTCCAATGTACAGTTTTGTTTGTACAGTTGTACAGTGTCCCCCACCCACCCCTCCTACCCAACCCCCCCCACCCACCCAACCACCTCCAATGTACAGTCCCCCCCCCCCCCCCCCCCCACCTACCCAATCCAATGTACAGTTTCTACGTCAAATGTATATACTTTTTTTTCTGGACTCTCTTTGTATCACAAACAGTACTGTATTTACAAATCTGGTATGTCATAAATGTATAGATGTAGCAGTACTGACTATCTGTATGTCATGTATGTCATATACATCAACAGCTCTACAAAGACGCCCTCAACTCTGCACGCTCCTCCCACTACTCCGCTATCATACAGTCTGGCAGCAACAACCCCAGGACTCTGTTTTCCACCATCAACACACTTCTTAAACCCTCTGACACAATCTCCTGTTCCTTCACTGTCAGTAAATGTGTCTCCTATCTGTCACATCTCCAAACAAAAATTGACAAAATCCACACCCAACTAACAATTGCCTCCGCCAACACTATCTCCCCTCCGGATTCAACCCCCTCTCCACCGCCCAACCCACCTTTTACATCCTTCACTGAAATCACTGCATCGGACCTATCCTCCATTCTCTCTACAATGAAAACTTCTACCTGCATCCTGGACCCTATCCCCTCCATCCTAGTCAAGGCTTGTCTCCCTGCCCTTTCTCCCCTAATCACCTCCATCGTAAACACCTCTCTGACCACTGGCCTATTTCCCCCCGCCCTCAAAATTGCTTCCGTCACCCCCTTACTAAAAAAACCCGGTCTCAACCCTGAAACCCTTGATAATTTCCGCCCCATTTCCAACCTCCCCTTCCTCTCAAAAATAATTGAGCGAGCCATTGCCTCCCAATTAAAATCCTACCTCGACAACAATAACCTTTATGATACATTTCAATCCCGATTCCGCACCAAACACAGCACCGAAACTGCTCTTCTAAAGGTCACCAACGACATACTCCTCTCTGCCGACTCTGGTTCCCTCTCCATCCTCATTCTCCTAGACCTCAGCGCTGCTTTTGACACCATCAGTCACCCCATCCTCATCACTCGTCTCCAGTCCTCCGTTGGCATCTCCGGAATCCCCCTCACCTTGCTCCAATCATACCTCTCACACAGGCACCAATTCATCTCTATCAACAACTGCAAATCCCCCACTGCCCCCATCACTCATGGTGTCCCCCAAGGCTCAGTACTTGGTCCCCTGCTCTTCATCCTCTACATCCTTCCACTTGGTCTGATTCTCCGCCAACATGGCCTGCGTTTTCACTGTTATGCAGACGACACTCAGCTCTACCTCTCCACCAAGACTATCACTCCAGCCACTCTCTCCACCCTCAGCACCTGCCTCACAGACATCAAAACATGGATGCAAAATAACTTTCTTAAACTAAACTGCAATAAATCAGAAATCATCATTATCGGTCCAAAATCCCTCACCAGCCACACCCAGGATTTCACCCTAAATATTGATGGTACCATTGTCACCCCCTCCACTCACGTCCGTAACCTTGGCATCATCCTGGACCCCACCCTTTCTTTCCTCCGCCATGTGAACCACATAACCAAATCGGCCTTCTACCACCTCCGGAACATTGCTCGTCTCCGCCCCTCCCTATCACTCTCCGCTGCTGAAACACTGGTTCATGCATTCATATCATCACGACTAGATTACTGCAACAGCATCCTCTACGGCTCACCAAACACTATCCTCAATAAACTTCAATATGTCCAAAACTCTGCTGCCCGCATGCTCACCTCCACCCGTCGCTCTGATCACATCACCCCTGTCCTCCACGACCTCCACTGGCTTCCAATCAAATACAGGATACATTTTAAAATACTACTCATCACATTCAAAGCCCTCAACAACCTTGCCCCTCCCTACCTGTCCGACCTCCTCCACCGTCACACGCCCACCCGTCGCCTTAGGTCTGCAGATGCCAACCTCCTAACACCTCCCACGACCAGGCTCCGGACCTGGGGCGACAGGGCCCTGCTGCTGCTGCCCCCTCCCTCTGGAATGCCCTCCCCAGCCATATCCGTGATGCAAACACCCTGACATCTTTTAAATCAGCCCTCAAAACTCACCTTTTCAATCTTGCTTTTGACCTCTAATTCTGTCGGTGTTATTTTATTTTTGTCATGTATTATTTTTGTTCTGTTTTTTGTTTTGCCATAGTTTGTCTCTCCTGCCCATGTAAAGCGTCTTTGAGCACCTGGAAAAGCGCTATATAAAATAGATGTATTATTATTATTATTATTATTATATGTTACGATGAATTGAAAATGGGGGACCCTGATGTAAACAAGACGAAAGTCTTTCTCTGGTCTGCATCCCCTTAACAATTGTATGTATTGAGCTGTACTGTACCCATTCTGCAATCTGTTAATAAAGTTTTCAATCAATCAATCAATCAATAAACCATAGGTGTCATTTGTAAACTCCAGCTGATAATGGCAACAATAGCCTATTTAGGATATATTGTATAGGCTTTAGTAGCCTATGACTATTTAACCTACTATACTATATAAATCACCAGGATCCATGGGCGTATAGAAAGTCTGACCCTGCATCTATACACTCGTATGTCATTCCTTTAAACCGACCCGCACCACAAATATTATGGAGAGTTGTTCAGCTCCATGACAACACTTTCCAGGTATTCTAAAACAACGTGGCTCATGCAATAACAACAACAGTCCCAAGAAGATCGCCTCTCTCTCCAATAATAACTAACTGTTTACATCCACACTGTAGTTAAAGTCCAACTCGATGACGCGGCTACAGTGTTGCGGCATTAAAACGTTGCTTCATAAATATGTCATGTATCAAATGGGGGACCCTGATGTAAACAAGACGAAAGTCTTTCTCTGGTCTGCATCCCCTTAACAATTGTATGTATTGAGCTGTACTGTACCCATTCTAGTGCAATCTGTTAATAAAGTTTTCAATCAATCAATCACTCATATGTGCGCAGCGGCGTGTTGTCCAGACTCCGTACCTTTCGCCCCTTCGCCGAGTTGGTCAGAATATTGCTGCTGTGGATTTCCTCCGTTTCTCTCCATTCGTTCCACTTCTTCTCCGCCAGACGTGTGTGGTTGTCTTGTCAAGTTCCACCACTTGTGCTCGTCGTCGTGTCCGTGGTCCACGCTCCTTGTGCTCGTGTCCGTGTCCGTGCACGTCGCTGGTTCCTGGAAGGTTTCTTGGCGAGCCACTTGTTCAACTCCACCCACTCGCGCGCAGACGGCACGACGCCAAGAGCAGAAGTCTAGAGAGAGAGTCCCATAATAACAAGTCCAAGTCCAATACGATGATGAGTTGAAAATGGGGGACCCTGATGTAAACAAGACGAAGGTCTTTCTCTGGTCTGCAGCCCCTTAACAATTGTGTGTATTGAGCCGTACTGTATTGTACCCATTCTGCAATCTGTTAATAAAGTTTTCATTCATTCAACCCATTTGGTAGACTGATGATAATAATACCCCATAATTACAATGTCAGCATGCAGCAAAATAAGTAGGAAGTATAGTATCAAAGGGATAAGAATTGGGTTCGCCACCATTATTTGTAATGTAATGTCATCAAAGGCTCAAAATGTATAATTCTTTATGATGAATTGAAAATGGGGGACCCTGATGTAAACAAGACGAAAGTCTTTCTCTGGTCTGCATCCCCTTAACAATTGTGTGTATTGAGCGGGCCGTACTGTATTGTACCCATTCTGCAATCTGTTAATACAATCAATCAATAATTTTTTTTACTTTTACAGTTCTAGTAATAATGTAATATGGTTTGAGTGACCATGTTGTTTGCTTGTATTTTACAGCACTGTGTGTTTGATGATGTTGGATGGAAATGAGCAATTAGTAAAGTGACCATTTGTTCATAGAACATTTTGTTCCCATTGCATTACAGAACCAGCATGTCTACTTTTTGAGAGGGAGAGAGAGAGAGAGAGAGAGAGAGAGAGAGAGAGAGAGAGAGAGAGAGAGAGAGAGAGAGAGAGAGAGAGATTATTTCGAGGGGGGTCAGTGATACCTGTACCAAAATAGGCTATATGTGATACTGTAGATCCGGGCAGTGAGTTTGCTGGCCGGTGTGTGATCTCTCCCACCTAGAATCACACTCCTACGCAGACGCCTGTACAAAGATGTCCTAAAATAATTTGAAAGAAAATGCGCTAATAACTTTTAATTGTGTATAGTATCACAAATAACTATTATTAGCCGCTTAAACTTGTGTGAACATTTAGGAATTATGCAGTGAGTTGTTATCGCATCAGAAAAGTAAACAGACTATCTGCTTAAGGAAACCGGTTAACCTGCAATGAGTCTCCTGGCCATTTTAGTTTTCGTTTTTGAGGACTGCCTACTTTCTTTGCAAACCAAAACAACATACTTTATACTTATAGCACATGCATGAGCCTGGTCTCTTTTGAAAGATGACATTCTGAGGTTTCTGATTCCAGAAAAGAAATTAACTTTTAGTGCTAACGTAATAGAGTAACATAGGTCTGAACTTGAGTTGTAGAAAAGCGTGTTACTCAAGTTTGTCTGTAGTTTAGTAGTCCAGAGGTAGTATTTCCCCAGAAGGTGGTATGGCTTACAAATCCATACAGACCCATAGCATGAAGCCTTATGTAGTACATGTCCAAATTTCATCCATTCCATCCAAAGATCCAACTGTGTACAAAAGAAAAACTCATAGACTTCAATTCATTCAGCTGTTTTTCTCTTCCTGTTATCGCTCGTTAGTTGTTTGTTTGTTTGTCTGTTCTGGTTGGAGAAGATACATTTAAGAATGTTCTCATGCCTTGAGGAACAATGCAGCATTACAGCCTGTACTCCCAGAATGAAGTATCTAGAATAATCACAGATAAGGTGTTCTCATGAGTGAGATTCATCCAAAACTGCTTTAAGGCACTCGGAGGCCTGCACTCCCATAATAGATAAGTGTTTGAAACTAGTGTGATCATTATAGCGTTTGAAAGGGATGAGTAGTGAATCTTCGTTTCCATGGACACATGAATAAACATGGCTCCACATACACTGAAGTGAAATTACTAAACTTTTTTCAAATAACTTTCTTATTTATAAAATAGACAAAAAAGGGTATGTTATAAATATAATATAAATATAACGAGTAGGCCTATAAGTAGCACCGGTTACTTTAACTTCCTCTCTGGACACATCTATTAGACAGTGGAACAAGGTCCAACTTTCTATAGGAGTGTGACCTAGAATGCTATAAAACTCCTCTTATAATTCTATCTCATTAGTGTTGGGGAAGCTACTCTGAAAGCAGAGTTTTACAAGCTACCAGTTACTTCCCACAGGAAGAAGTTAAACTACAGCAAAGCTACCCTCAAGAGATATACGAACTAAAGTTTCTTGGGAAAAGTAGTTCAAACTACTTTGTAAATATATATATTATATATTATATATATATATAATATAATAATAATATTATATTATTATATTAATATTATAATAATATTATAATATTTTTATATTAATATTATAATATTTTATATTATAATAATAACATCACCAAGAAATAGTTGGGTTATTTACCGAAAAGGTCATTTAAAACTTGTTTAGCCTGTCTTGGCACTTTTTTGTCACAGGGACAGGGGAGGGGTTGGTCAAGGCCGGGGGTTTCATTCAAGAGAGGAGAGGCATTCATTTGTCATTCATTTATTGTCTTAGCCTCCTGCCAAACTTGTAGTTCGAGTAACTCCATCTCAACATGTCAGAAAAAATGATTAACTACTGTAAAGACGCACTTCCTTTGCTTTCAGTTTAGCTGGTCGTTCATACTAATACACATTGGCCGTATTAGGGGGTGGGAAACTGATGGGTGGGGATCGGGCGTTGTGGACAGCGACTCCTACAGGTCGGTTGGTGCGCCTGCGCAGTAGAATCAGGAAGTGTCGGGGGCAGCGTGAGCCTCCCACGCGTTACTCCTCGCCACTGAGAGATCGAGCTGCGCAGGTGAAAAGATGCGACTGCTGTTACCTCGAGTACCGGAGGGGACTTGTGCTATGTATGACTTAGTCCACATTGCAGCCGGCTTGTGGGAGGCAAGAAACAGCGTTCGTGACAGGGGAGGGTTGAATTGGATGATACGAAATTGGGATGGGAGAAAATATAGAAAATGGGTGAAAAAGTGGATAAAAAAAAATTAAAAGACACACTTCTTCAACCATTATCTGAAATGAAAAAAAAATATTAAAAAATCTAACCCTAACTAACCTTATTGTCATGCACTTGTCCTAATATACTACTGTAGCACTCAACATTGTTACTCAGCTGATAGAGTTGTGCCCTTCCTGATGACTTGTCGTACAGAACTTGTAAGTCGCTTTGGATAAAAGCGTCAGCTAAATGTAAATGTAACAAAGGTTTTGATTGATTGATTGAAAACTTTATTAACAGATTTCAGAATGGGTACAGTACAGTACAGCTCAATACATACAATTGTTAAGGGGACGCAGACCAGAGAAAGACTTTCGTCTTGTTTACATCAGGGTCCCCCATTTTCAATTCATCATAAGGTAGCAGACAGGGGTAGGTGGAAGGTGCAATATGGTTGTACAAGTAATAAAACACAGTAAAATATGTGTTTTGACAGGTCCAACAGGTCCACCGAGGATGCCATAGCCCATGTGCTGCACACAGCAGCATCACACCTGGACAAAAGGCAGGGGAACTATGTGAGAATGCTATTCATCGACTACAGCTCTGCATTCAATACCATAGTCCCCTCCAAACTCGTAGCCAAACTCAAGGACCTGGGCTTGAACTATGACCTCTGCCAGTGGGCAAGGCCAGATTAAGAATTCAGAGGCCCCTAGGCCAGACTCTTGTGGAGGACCCCACACACATACACGTGCACGCATGCAGTGGTGTTTATATGTAAAACATTGGTGGGGCAGCCACTAACCAAGAATACATACCAGGCAAACTACAGTAATAAAAATGACAGTAATCCTGCTACTGATGCATTTTTAAACACGTCAACAAACAGCTATCCATCGAGAGAAAGTATAGTTGAGGAAAATTAAGTATATTCCCTGTCTGCCAAAGTTATTGACAGGGTACCACACAATATATTATACTTTATTGTTCAGTTATTCTGTCAGTTTCATGATGGCTTTGTTTGAAAAGGTTAAATGCAGGAAAACACAACCAGAAAATTGTCATTTTTGATAACTTTAATATTTCAACAACAAAGAAACAAAGAAAGAACAGTTCTGCAACAGTGCAGTTTGTGACTTGGTGGCTATAATAAAAATAAAAATAAAAATCACTCTAAACAAAATGTCACTTTAAAAAAAATATAGAATATTTAGAAACACTTTAAAGGAAGGAGGTACTGTATAGTATAGATATACAGTAAGAGTTAACACTGTAAATTGTATATTGCATATAGTGCACATAAGAACCAGTTCTCAGAAACCTAGCATGTCTTTTTACCATGCATATCTTGTGTCTTATCTATTTCTTTTTTTCTATGCCTATTTTATTCTATTTTATTATTGTATTTTGCACAATATAATATACAAAGAGTTAACACTGTAAATTGTACATTGCATAGCAGTGTACATACAAACCAGTTTCTCAGGAACCTAGCATGTCTTTTTTTACCATGCATATCTTGTGTCTTATCTATTTAATTTTTTCGATGCCTATTTTATTCTATTTTATTATTGTATTTGCACAATTTACCTGTTATAACAAAGGAAAACCTCACACTCTTATGAAGAGGAGAAAAAATACTGGCTGTGTAGACCTATTTTAAAATAAAACACAGAAGAGGAGACAAAACACTGGTGTCTGTAGACCGACTTTGAAATAAAACCCTGAACTATTCAGGTATATTTGAGTCCTTCCCTTATTTGTGGAACATTTATAAAATAAAAAGTAAATTTTTCGTTGTTCGCAAATTTCGCACCACATATCAGGCATTGGCTACAGGTAAACCTGCATTGTTAGTCGTGAAAGCAAATTAATCTGTCCACGCTGAATTAAACCCTCTATTTTCCTCAGACTTTCCTTTTTTTGGATTTATCCATGGTTAGCTTACTGGGGGGTCGGAAACTCAAGATTAGCCACTTGCAGACGGCAGGGAGAGGCACGGGGTGTGACGTACTGTATATTTTAGTTGATGAAATATTTTTGTTGACTAAATATTTTAGTTGATGAAATATTTTTTCCTTTCAGTGTCACAGTATGACATCGATCTCCAAAATAAGAAAAAAAAAAAAAGTAAAAAAAGAAAATGTAAATAATATTTTTTTGGAGGCTCCTCGTCACTAGAGGCCCACGGGCCGCGGCCCAAACGGCCCGGTCGTTAATACGGCCCTGCCAGTGGGTCTTGGACTTCCTGACAGGAAGACCCCAGGTGGTGAGAGCAGGCAACTGCACCTACTCATCCATCACTCTCAACACAGGGGCCCCCCAGGGCTGTGTTCTGAGTCCCCTCCTCTATCTACTCCCTGTACACACATGACTGTGTGGCACAGCGGAACAACAACACAATTATCAAGTTTGCTGACGACATAGTCGTGGTGGGCCTGATCTCTGCAAACGACGAGAGGGCCTACCTGGAAGAGGTAGAGGACCTGGTGCGGTGGTGTCAGGAGAACAGCCTCTCCCTGAATGTCAGCAAAACGAAAGAGATGATTGTGGACTTTAGGAGGTCGGGGGCTAGGGACTACAGCCCCCTCAGCATCGACGGGGCACCGGTTGAGAGAGTGAACAGTTTTAAGTACCTCGGAGTCCACATATCCGAGGACTTGACATGGACCACACACATTGACAGTGTAGTTAAGAAGGCACGGCAGCACCTCTACTTCCTTAGGAAGTTCAAAGTGAGTCAGAAGATCCTCAATAACTTCTACTTGTGCACAATAGAGAGCATCCTGACTGGTAACATCACCTCCTGGTTTGGGAATAGCACCACACAAGACCGTAGCAGACTACAGAGAGTGGCCCGTTCAGGCTTCCCACTCTCCAGGACATTTATAACAAGCGTTGCAGGGCCAAGGCTAAGAAAAGAATCAAAGACTCTAGTCACCCAAACAACTGCCTCTTTGAACTGCTGCGGTCAGGCAAGCGCTATCGGAGTCTCATGGCCAGTACAGAGAGACTCAGAAGGAGCTTCTATCCCCAGGCCATCAGGATGCTCAATGACAATGACACTATGTAACAACCCATCATCTACACTCACTGCACACACATCCACATGTACATGTAACGGGGAAGCCCGTGGGTATGTCCACAGTCACGGAAACAGGTGTGTTGACGAGTGACTGTGGCAGTGCGGGCTGGTAAGTTAAACTCACTTCCTCATAACAGGGTTAACAGACGCATAGGTACGGTAGTTAGGAGTGAATTCACTTCTTAGTGCAGCGGCCTGTGTCGTCGCCCGCGGATGCGGGAGCCCCCTGTTCGACTCCCCCTCGGGACATTCTCATTTAACATCAAACACAACGCAGACCCAGTATGATCCGTCACAGTGGTGCCGTGACCCGGATGTCCTGAGGGGCGTGAGTTTAGGGAGGTGAGTGTAACGGGGAAGTCCGTGGGTATGTCCACAGTCACTGAAACAGGTGTGTTGACGGGTGACTGTGGCAGTGCGGGCTGGTAAATTAAACTCACTTCCCCATAACAGGGTTAATAGACGCATAGGTACGGTAGTTAGGAGTGGATCCACTTCTTAGTGCAGCGGTCTGTGTCGTCGCCCGCGGACGCGGGAGCCCCCTGTTCGACTCCCCCTCGGGACATTCTCATTTAACATTTAACATCAAACACAACGCAGACCCAGTATGATCCGTCACAGTGGTGCCGTGACCCGGATGTCCTGAGGGGCGTGAGTTTAGGGAGGTGAGTGTAACGGGGAAGCCCGTGGGTATGTCCACAGTCACGGAAACAGGTGTGTTGACGAGTGACTGTGGCAGTGCGGGCTGGTAAGTTAAACTCACTTCCTCATAACAGGGTTAACAGACGCGTAGGTACGGTAGTTAGGAGTGAATTCACTTCTTAGTGCAGCGGCCTGTGTCGTCGCCCGCGGATGCGGGAGCCCCCTGTTCGACTCCCCCTCGGGACATTCTCATTTAACATCAAACACAACGCAGACCCAGTATGATCCGTCACATACACACTCACTTTAAACAAACACTCACCTTATCACTCACTTTACTCACTCTAGACACTTTAACACACTTTATATTTATCTATTATTAGAGATTTGCACTACATTCATGCCTCATTTGCACCTTACCCTACGTTTTGTACCTCATTTCATTTCTGCATTGTACCTCACTGTTACTCATTTTACTCTGTATTGTATATTGTATATATGTATATTGACTGAACATTCCTTTACTTACTTCTTAATTACTTATTTTTTTTCTAACTTTTTTTTACTGTATGAAGCACACTCTCAGGGGCACAAGCATTTCATCATAAAGTATTCATGACAAATAATAAACAAACTTGAAACTTGAAAACTTTAAATGCTGCATTAATCTTATTTTCCATGGACACATGAATAAACATGGCTCCACAGACACTGAAGTGAATTTTTTTTTCAAATAACTTTCTTATTTATAAAATAGGAAAAAAAAAAGTATGTTATAATATAAATATAACATATAAATAAAACGAGTAGGCCTATAAGTAGCACCGGTTACTTTAACTTCCTCTCTGGACACATCTATTAGACAGTGGAACAAGGTCCAACTTTCTATAGGAGTGTGACCTAGAATGCTATAAAACTCCTCTTATAATTCTATCTCATTAGTGTTGGGGAAGCTACTCTGAAAGCAGTTTTACAAGCTACCAGTTACTTCCCACAGGAAGAAGTTAAACTACAGCAAAGCTACCCTCAAGAGATATATACGTAGTTAACTAAAGTTACTTGGGGAAAAGTAGTTCAAACTACTTTGTAAATATATATTCTATATATATATATATATATATATATATATATATATATATATATATATATATATATATATATATATATATATATATATATATATATATATATATATATATATATATATATATATAATAATAACATCTGCATTCTGTAATGCAATACAAGATCATAGGCTAACATGAACCAACAACAAATATTTGGGTTATTTACCGAAAAGTTTATTTAAAACTTGTTTATCCTGACCTGCCACTTTTTTGGCACAGGGGAGGGGTTGGTCAAGGCCGGGGGTTTCATTCAAGAGAGGAGAGGCATTCATTTGTCATTAATTTCTCGTCTTAGCCTCCTGCCAAAGTTGTAGTTCAAGTAACTCCACCTCAACATGTCAAAAAAGTGATTAACTACTAAAATCACTCTGCCGATTTGAATTGAGTTGAACTACTAGCAAGCTACTGTAAAATGTAGTTAAACTTCTCTACTTACGTATAGTCATCTTCTTCCCGGTTGGGAACTAAGGCTTTAGCGATTCAACGCCATTTAGTCCGGTCTTCAGCTACTCTCTGTTAATCTCTCCGAGATTAATTTCTCTCAACTCACCTTCAACTGTTCTATGTCAGGTGTTCTTTGGACGTCCAGGCTTTCGCTTTCCCAGGTGGTGTCCATCTTAGTGCTGCTACCTTTGGTATCCTGTCCAGGTCCATTCTGAGTGCCTATAGTTAGTTATATTTCAAGGACCACACTATTGCAGCCAGTTTTGCAGTGCCGCTCCTCATTTGATATTTTGTTTCCAGAAGCAGATTTTCCTCAGACAGGAACCCATTATGGAATACATTGATCTTGTCCATGTCTCCTTTTCTTTTACCACACCAACATTCTGAGCAATACATCAAGACAGATTTGACATTGCTTTTATAGAGTCTAATCTTAGTCCTAAAACGGTATTGCCTAGACTTCCAGATCGGCCGAAGTCTTGTGAATGCCCCACGAGCTTTGGTAAGCCTTGCTTGGATGTCCTTTTTTGCCCCATTGTCTTTGCTGATATGGCTCCACATACTCTAGTGGCTCATTGTTGGCAGTGATAGTATTGATATTTGTATTGATGTTAAGGCCTGTCTGCTTTGCATAATTTAAACATAGTTTAAAGTTAAACATTGCAGCAATGCAATTCCACTGCAACCATCTATAGGGTGGGAGACATTGTTCATGATGAGAATGAGTTTGAACATTGTCCTTTCATCTGTCAAAAATGTCCAAGACACTTTTAGACCTTGTCCACACACAGGTATTTTTGATAATGTATCTTTTTCTATGCATTCTGACATTTCGTCCACACAAAAACAGACCTCTTTGAAAAACACGTATGCGTGTATACGGGAGGAACCAGAACTTATGGAAAACGCTGATATCATGACTTAATGGCCCATGATACAATAATAATAATATTAATAATACACATGATGGATATTTTTGGAAATGTAGTATTTTCTCTGTGTTCTCGCCTCCCGTCCACATGAAAACGGTGCAAAACGGAGGTTGTGAATTATAACCCTAGTTATATTAATGCTGGCAAAGCATCTTGCTTCACCTATTGGACTGCTCTTTCGCCTATAGGTGACCTCTGAAAGAATTTCACTCAATGCTCCTATCACTGACCAAGATCATGGCCCTCTGCTTTGCATTTAAGCAGTTGTGGTTGCAGCTAATCTCCCTCCCAAAACAGTTTTCACGTAATAGGAAAGTAGGGACAACAGGGAGTGAAAGCAAGATGCTTTAATATAACTAGGGTTATAATTCACAACCTTCATTATTATCTCATGCAGGATTCAGCGTCTTGCTTCGCTTATACAAATGGGTGAAGCTGGTATGAAGCCCTGATCAGTGTACCCCCTGTTGGCCCTTTAACCTGTTAAGCCTTAAGGTCCCCCTATAGGGGGACCCTGCTTTTCTTTATCATAAATCGATCAATGGAGACCGTATTAGATCCCCAATTATCATATCATGGGGTATCATTGGAAAGCCACACTCATTGGCTACAACCCTGTGCAAAGAATTTCGAGATCGCCAAATGATTGACGGAGCTAGAGCCCCGGGAGTCGGGGGTGGTAATGTGTACTTTTGCGTACTTTGGGGCACGCCTCACATATCGGCATGTAACTCAAGAACCACTGAACGGATTTTGTCACCTGAAAGGGCAATCGACAGGCAACAAATAGGGCTTTAATTCTATCCATATATTGTATTAAAATAAATGCACACCGAGCCACTAGAGGTCGGCAAAGAATCGTCCACATGTGGGCCCTTGGATGTTAAGAGGTAAATGTTTTTAAATCTTTTTTTTTGTAGCCAAGAGTAAGACCATAACCCTATCAAAAACAGTAGTCAAAGTGTATATTTTCGATTTTGTTTTATACGATTTATCGGAAATAAAAATTTATCGGAAAATGCTAATTATTGTAAAAACCGCAAGAAATGACTAAATCCAGATTCAACCCTGCCATTGGAAAGAATCCTATCCATAGATGTATGATTTGGCCATAATAATGTCAAGGTCAAGTTCAAGGTCAAATATGAATTTATAATTAAAGTCGATTATCATTAATTGAATTAATTAAAGTACGGCCATTTATAAATCAAAAGGATGCTGAAAACCAGATCCATGCCTTTATCTCAAGCCAACTCGACTACTGTAATGCACTCCTTACCGGCCTCCCGAAAAAATATGATGATAACTATTTTATTGCAATGCACTATTGCATTATTTTATTCTATTTTACTAACTATTTTATTGCACTGCACTATTTTACTTTGTATCAGTGAATCATAGACGCCTGGCCATAAGAGCATTCGGAGCATCTCTGCTCTCCCACTATTGAACTTGGGGGAGCAAAGGTATGCTCTTGCTCCACCACTTTTGGTCATATGAAAAATATGATATATCCCCCCCCAATATATAAATCTAACCATAACTACGTTATGGTTAACTGAGTTTTATAGTGAAAAGAGCAGCTTTATTGGTCAAGATTGAAGGCTCTATATTGCAGGAAATTGCACGTACAGGTTAATTGAATAAAAAAAAAACAGGCACCTATCTGGGCTAAGCCCCGGATCTCCTATAATCCAAAATCCGCCCCTGGTCTGGTGTCATTTCCAAAATGACAGACACCAAGCCACATCGTTTCAAATGGAGTGCAATAGCGGCCGCAAGGTGTTAGGCGGCGGTATTGGACTTTTGAGATCTCAGACCCATCCCCAGTGATAACACAGGCTGCCGGCATGTCTTTATGAATGGGAATATCGAATAAAAGAAACAACGATGAAAACCCGACTTTACTCTGGTTTTCGGGGGTCCTGGCGCTCAACGTTTGGCGAGTTAACCCTAGATCTTAGATCCTAATATGAAAAACGATGTGATTTAATGTTCTATGTCTTACCTTGACTTTTTTTATATATATTTTTTTTTATTATTTTTTAAACAAACACATAAACATAAACATAACAACATAAAATTAGATATACAAGCATTAATTAACAGTGCACATCCAATGAAATCACCACTTAAATAAATGTATTATACAAGACATACACCTAATACTTGCTATCTAATACCCTACACAATTATGCTCTCGCTTGCTCCCCCCCCCCCCCGGGCCCCCATTGGATAATCCATCCATTATCCTTCGCTCCTAACCAGGCACTACCATTCATATGCTAGCTTTTATTCTCTCCACCACTTCTAACCACATTGTAATTTTGGATTCACTGAGACCCAAAATTCTTGCTGTAGATATTTCTAGATAAATCACCTCGAGATATGTAAGAATCCAGACCTTCCGGCACATTTTTTCCGGTTGATACCATCGTGATGCTATCAGCTTTTTAGCCGCTGTGATACCAGATAAAACCAATCTCTTTAGCTGTATAGGGACTGCAAACTCAAAAACATCATTCAACAGTAATACAGAGGGGTGTACAGGTATATTCAGAGTTAAGAGATTTGATAATTGCTGGGTCACTTCTTTCCAGAATATCTTAACTGGTGGGCAATCCCAGTACATGTGCATAAATGTACCCTCATCCCCATTTGTACATAAGGAGCATCTGGAGTCTTGTTTAAGACCCATTCTGTTCAGTCTTATAGGAGTCAGGTATGTCCTATGAATATAGTTAAGATTGATTTGTTGATGGTCCGGGTTACGTGACGCAAGTCGAACATTTGCCCAGGCTTCTTGCCAATCAAAATGTATTTCCAGGTCTGGTATATCCCTCCTCCAGACTGAGTCTAGGTGGAGGATTTCATACGAGGACGTTAGTAATTGATGATAAAAATCTGATACAAAACCTCTCGATATCTCTCTTTCATAGAATAATTTGTGGTATCTGTGGTGTTCAATTGGTATCCTTAATGGGACACCATGAGCCTTCAAACATAACAATAACTGTGCATAAAAATAATATGTGGAACTGGTGAGATAACATTTCTTGTGTATTTCCTCATAACTACAAAAACCCTGTTTGTTGAAAACATCTCCTAATGTGTGTATGCCCTGCGTTTCCCATCTAGGGAATCTTATAGGTCGTTTTCCAATCAGGAGTGCATTGTTATTGAATAAGGGAGTTTGATTATGCCATTTATGTGGGTTAGAATATTTTTTTTGTGTTTCACACCATATCCGGATCGCATGAGTAATAATGGGGCCAAATTTCAGTTCGCATTGCTTAATTGATAATTTGGTGTACACTATGTCCTGCAGTCTATGTGGTGCTACTATATTTACTTCTAAATTTCTCCAGGATACTAATGCTTGGGGATCAAACCAGGTTGTCAGTGGTCTTAAAGTGTACGCCTTAAAATAGTGGAAAAAATCTGGAAATGCCATACCTCCGTCGGCTTTGTTTTTCTGTGCGGTGGATCTTTTTATACGTGGTGGTTCGTTATTCCAAATAAATTTGTATGCGGAAGTGTAATTTTTTCCAGTAACCATCTGGAGGGGGTAACGGTAGCATTGAGCTGATGAAGTTGATTCTAGGTAAGACATCCATCTTAACTATTGATACCCGTGCCTGTACTGAGTTTTTAAGTTTTGACCACCTGTCAAAGTCGTATTTAATTTAATTTTGGATTTTTATGTAATTGTGCTTCACCGTTTGGCTTATGGTAGGGAATACTTCAACTCCCAAACATCTAAAGTGTTTAACCATTGGTATTTCTTCTGGAAGGAGTATATTTTTTGCAGGGGCGTTAAGTGGAAGGAAAGCCGACTTTGGCCAATTTATCTTAAATCCCGATAGATCGCCAAAGTCATCAATCAACTTGAGAAGATGAGGCATTGCGGTGTTAGGGTTTTGCATGAACAGTATTACGTCATCCGCATATAAACAAATTTTATGTTGTGTGCCCTTGATTACGATTGGTTCTATGAATTGGGATTGTCTTATATATTGTGCTAAAGGCTCTAATGATAAATCGAATAGTCCGGGACTAAGAGGGCAACCCTGTCTAGAAGAGCGTGATACCGGAAAGATTTCGGAGGTGATTTTACCTGTTGTAATCATGGCCGATGGGTCTTTGTATAGTACTTTAATCATATCAATGAATCCTTTTCCTAACCCTATCCTTTCTAATACTGCCCATAGATACGACCATTCCAACCTATCAAAAGCTTTCATTGCATCCAGGGACAGCATCGCCTTAGGTGTGGTGTCGTCCTTGCTGGCATCTAGTACGTGTAGTAATCGTCTTATGTTGTCAGTGATCAAGCGGCCTCTTATGAAGCCAGTCTGATCCGGATGAACTAAAAACGTCATATGCTTTTGAAGTCTGATGGCTAATACCTTAGAGTACAGTTTGTTCCGAGGAGGCTTAAGGGTCTATAACTACCGCAATCAGTGGGGTCTTTGTCTTTTTTAAGGAGGACTGACTTTGTCTATTTTACTGCTGTCTATTTTATGCTTTATGTCTGCACTTTATGCATTGCTCTTGATCTGCCAATGTTGTGCTCATTTTATGCCTGTCTTTTTTTACTGCTGTGAAGCACTTTGAGCTGCAATTCTTGTATGAAAGGTGCTATACAAACACAGTGTATTATTATTATTATTATTATTATTATTATTATTATTATTATTATTATTATTATTATTATTATTATTATTATTATTATTATTATTATTATTATTATTATTATTATTATTATTATTATTATTATTATTATTATTATTATTATTATTATTATTATTATTATTATTATTATTATTATTATTATTATTATTATTATTATTATTATTATTATTATTATTATTATTATTATTATTATTATTATTATTATTATTATTATTATTATTATTATTATTATTATTATTATTATTATTATTATTATTATTATTATTATTATTATTATCATCATCATCCAGGAGGGAAAAGACACTTTGGATAGTAGGGACTGCATCTCTGCCTGTCCTGACCAGGACACACTTTGCAACTGTGATCTCCTCTGGCAATAGTTGGATATTGTAATGTGTGGTGAGGGGTTGCAGCAATTCCACTGAGAGAAACTGGTCTGAGGCTGGATAACATGCCTGTATGCCTCTCATAAGTTGTTATCCAACTCATGAGAACCTGCTCTCAAGTTCTTGCAGCATTCTGTCGACGACTGGATAGAACAGTCTCTGTCTCAGCTGATCTCCTGAGCTGAGGTCTGAGCTTGTGCCACAAGATGACTCAACTACATACTCGTCCATCCTTTTCTGCTTCCTCCTTTGGCTGGTAGTATGTTCCTCAATCCAAAGGCCATTACATATGGCCTTTGTCCTGTCATACATGTCCACTGCCATCTCTGAGGTGCGATAACCTTTGAGTGTGTCCTGCACTGTGCTTTTAAATAGTACAGATATTGAAGATGTGCACTTTAACACAGCAGCACCTGGAGCCATCCATACCCATGTCCAGTGTCCTATAATAAGCTTTAATCGAACCCTGGTTCATTTCCTCGGATAGTCCGGTTGGTTTGGGGTGGTGTGACAACTCATTCACTCTTGCAAGTGAACCCTGCTGCGCAGGGGCGGATTTAGGATTATAGGAGATCCGGGGCTTAGCCCAGATAGGTGCCTGTTTTTTTGTTTGTTTTTTTTGCAGGCAAGGGGTGGTTTGGAGGGGGTCACGGCAGGTTTTTTTTGAATTTAATTAACCTGTACGTGCAATTTCCTGCAATATAGAGCCTTCAATCTTGACCAATAAAGCTGCTCTTTTCACTATAAAACTCAGTTAACCATAACATAGTTATGGTTAGATTTATATATTGGGGGGGGATATATCATATTTTTCATATGATCAAAAAGTGGTGGAGCAAGAGCATACCTTTGCTCCCCCAAGTTCAATAGTGGGAGAGCAGAGATGCTCCGAATGCTCTTATGGCCAGGCGTGATTCACTGATACAAAGTAAAATAGTGCAGTGCAATAAAATAGTTAGTAAAATAGAATAAAATAATGCAATAGTGCATTGCAATAAAATAGTTATCATCGTATTTTTTCGGGAGGCCGGTAAGGAGTGCATTACAGTAGTCGAGTTGGCTTGAGATAAAGGCATGGATCTGGTTTTCAGCGTCCTTTTGATTTATAAATGGCCGTACTTTAGCTATGTTTCTAAGGTGGAAGAATTAAGTTGTCAACTTGTTGATTGTGATTTAAAGCTTAGGTCTGAGTCTACCATGACACCAAGACTTAACTCACTCAAATACAGTTAGCAGCTGGATAGACCACAGATGGAAATTAGCTTCTGCTAAATCTGGTGCAAACATATTTTCATGTAACAATGATGAATTGTCAAAAAAAAAAAAAAAAAAAAAAAAAATATTTTTTTATTTTTTTTAAATAGATTCAGGGCTTTTCAGAAAACATTCGGGGCTTGAGCCCAAATAGCCACCCCTAGCCCCGCCCCTGCTGCTGCGGTTCATTTGAGATGTGAATGCAAAGTGGACCAAAGGCAGAAAAAGACCCAAAAATCGAATAATTTTTTTATGAGAAGACTGAAACATATGTATATAATGAAACACACAATACAGTTTTTTTTCGATTGCCTAAGCATGATTTTGAAAACGGGGCCCGGTGTTTCAAAACACACAATTAGCACAACCACACACACAATTATCAGAACACCTCAGATCCTTTGCTAAATTAAACACTTGTCAAAACCATACACTAATTTATAAAAACTACATTTTGTTACCATATGAAACACACGTTTCATATGAATGAATTCTGTTTGAACCAGTTACACACACTGCTGTGCTTAACCTAAAACACATTTAGCAATTCTACTTCTCAGTGATTAGAGTACTGTAAGTGAAGTACGCAGAGAATGTGCAAATATACAATAAATTCACCAAACACTACACAAGACCAATGCTGTAGACTGATGAAAATATAATTTATTTATCTACATATACCCAAATCAATGATGCAGACTGATGAAAAAATAACATTTTCTCTCCATATACCCAAATCAATGATGCAGACTGATGAAAATATAAATTTTCTCTCCATATAACCAAATCAGTCAACATTTCAACATGGAGAATCACAACAATACATGTCCCCGTTTTCATGCTACTATGTGCATAACACTGTAAGCTCAGCAAATATCAGACAAACCTAAAATACTGTATCCAGTACAGGTTAAAATTACAGTAAAACAAAAAAAATATTGAAAACATTTAAACAGAAAATACTAGACATTATCTCTTTGCCTAGCTGGATCTGGCAAGAATTTTTTGTTGTTGTGATTCTCCATGTTGACTGATTTGGGAAAATGGGAGAAAATGTATATTTTCATCAGTCTGCATCATTGGTTGTCTTGTGTAGTGTTTGGTGAATGTATTGTATATTTTCACGTTCTCTGTGTACAGTACTTCACTCTCCTTCCATTTTGGTTGAAGACAGGTGAACTCACCTGCTGCATTTTTATAGTGCTTAAACCTGATTGGTGTATCTACAATTAAGCAATGGTGTGTTTGTGCATCTGATTGCTGTGTTTAACCAATTGGCTCATATGTGTGGTAATTTGACATTCTGTGTCTAATGTAATGCAAGTGTGTTTAGTGTTTTGCAAATCACTGTGTGTATTGTTTTGCAAAAAGTGTGAGGCTGACATTGTAGGGGTGCAAATCTGGGCCTATATTTCGCTCCTTGAGTGTAAGGTTTTGATAATTGTGTAATACTTTTGATTTGAGTGTTTATGCAATTGAAGAAAACTGTAAAGACTAGAGATGAACTGTTTATTTCTTTTGTACATAGGCTGTGCATATGTTTGTTTGTTTGTTTATTTGCTTATGTGTATGATTCTTAACTGTGTTTTTATTTTGTTATTGGTGTATATGTGTGTATGTATGTACAGTATATGTATATATATTATATATATATGTATATATATGTGTATATATGTATATTTGTACTCCTGTTGGGGCTTCTTGGACCAGATCAATGTTTTATCTGGCTAAATAAAGGTTAAATAAATAAATAAGAAACTGATGATTTGGTCCTGTTAACTTTGAATTTTCTATGGGGACTGCCCAGATCCCTCTCATGGACCTGAACCTCACTTTGAGAACCTCTAATGATTCTAGTTATTCAGTATTCATATCTAATTACTCTAAAATTGTGTATTTCTGTGTTTAAAAAAAAGAAAAAAGAAAAAGGCCCCCGGGCTGAAGCCCCCAATGTTTTCTAACCCTAAAAATGCCCCATAAGTTAAACGTTGTGGTGTCGAAGTAAAGAAAATCCTATCTGGGCTAAGCCCCGGATCTCCTACAATCCTAAATCCGCCCCTGCGGCTCAGGGGGGGCCGTGCCTTTGCTATCGCAGCCCCTGAACTGTGGAACAGCATCCCCACCTCCATTAGGCTCGCCCCCTCGATAGATGCCTTCAAATCGAGGCTCAAAACCCACTTCTACCTACTAGCCTTTCCCGTTCACTGACTCATGCCCTGTTTTCCTATGTGTTTGCCTGTGTGCCCTCCCATAAAACGGAGTGTGATTCTTGTCTTTATGTATCTATGTGTACCTACCCTCTGTACAGCACTTTGGTTGACACGTGTCATGTGAAATGTGCTATATAAATAAATCTGATTGATTGATTGTAACTTGTTTATTCAACACTGGGCCCTGAGCACTTGATTAGAATGTGTAATACGTTTATTTGTCTATAATGTGAAACGAGGTGACTTAACGAAAATATGAATTAAGGGTAATTGCTATCCGTTGAAAAAAAAAAATCCGAATGCCGGAGGCACATGTCACCAATACACCAGTCAGAGCTGAATGCCTATGAGACACCATTTTGTAAAGTTTGATCAGAGCAAATGATTCAAGTAAAGGAATATTTCCCATGAAGTTTAAGAGCAGTCTTAAACTACCACAAGTAGGTTGAACAGTAAAAGTAAGTTTATCCTTGGTGTTCATTGAACTAGTGGTACTTGTGACACATGACGACCTGTTGTTTTAATGGTACCTTGTAATAGTATTTAAACTACTAGCAGTGGCGGCCTCAGGCTGTTTGAAGGGCACCTAATGCACAACATGGGACCCCATCAGTGAGCAAAAAGATATGATGCGTCATGTATGGTGAAATAGTCTTCATCCTTGATTAAGATTAACATTAGAATAACAGACAATCCAGATTAATAGTATAACCACACCTCATATGATAAAAACACACAGGGAACAATACACCTTTAAAATGTTTATTTCACTTCATTGTCGTGTTTGAAAAGTAGATGTATCATGGTGTTTGAAAAGTAGATGTATCATGGTGTTTGAAAAGTAGATTATCATGGTGTTTGAAAAGTAGATTATCATGGTGTTTGAAAAGTTAATTATCATACCTAAACCATTAATGCAGTGGTACATTTATCAATGCTAAAGATATCAGCGAGGAATATAAATATTTGGGAAACAGCATTTAAATATGGTCTGGGTTGAAAAATAGTGAACCTATTCACAACATATATTTTACAGGATATAAAACAGTTTAACAGTTGAAGTTAATTCGAGTGCCGTTGAGCTTCTTCCTTTCTCTCCTTCTCTCCTCATGTCCTCCTTCTCCCCTCCTGCCCTCTCCTTCTTTCCTCCTGCCCTCTCCTTCTCTCCTCCTGTACTCCCCTTCTCTCCTCCTGTCCTCTCATTCTCTCCTCATGTCCTCTCCTCTCCTTCTCTCATCATGTCCTCTCCTTCTCTCCTCTATCTCTATCTCTCCCTCCCCCCTCTCTATCTTCCCCATTCTCTCCATTAAAGTTAATATATTGTACCTGGATACTGGCTGGATCAGTGGGATATTTTAATGGCAACAGGAGAGCATTCAAGTTATTTGTTGTTGTGTCAAGCTACTTCTGAGTCTTTCTGTGCTCGCCTTGAGACTCCTGTATCGCTTGCCTGACCGCAGCAGTTCGAAGAGGCAGTTGTTCGGGTGACTGGAGTCTTTAATGATTCTCTTAGCCTTGCCCTTGCAACGCTTGTAGTAAATGTTCTGGAGGGTGGGGAGCCCCCCTCCAATTGTGCGTTCGGCTGAACGTGTCACTCTTTGTAGTCTGCTTTGGTCTTTTGCAGTGCTATTCCCAAACCAGGAGGTGATGTTGCCGGTCAAGATGCTCTCTATTGTACATGAGTAGAAGTTCTTAAGGATCTTCTGGCTGACTTGGAACTTCCTTAGGCGCCTGAGGAAGTAGAGGCGTTGTCGTGCCTTCTTCACCACACTGTTAATGTGTGTGGTCCATGTCAAGTCCTCGGATATGTAGGCTCCGAGGTACTTGAAGCTGTTGACTCTCTCAACCGGTGCCCCGTCGATGCTGAGGGGGCTGTAGTCCTTGACCCCCGACCTCCTGAAGTCCACAATCATCTCCTTTGTTTTGCTGACGTTCAGGGAGAGGCTGTTTTCCTGGCACCATCCCGCCAGGACCTTGACCTCTTCCAGGTAGGCCCTCTCGTCGTTGGCAGAGATCAGGCCCACCACCACTGTGTCGTCAGCAAATTTGACGATTGTATTGCTACTCCGCTGAGCCACACAGTCGTGTGTGTACAGGGAGTAGAGGAGGGGACTCAGAACACAGCCCTGGGGGGCCCCTATGTTGAGGGTGATGGATGAGGAGGTGCAGTTGCCTGCTCTCACCACCTGGGGTCTGCCAGTCAGGAAGTCCAAGACCCACTGGCAGAGGTCATAGCCCAAGCCCAGGTCCCTGAGCTTGGCTATGAGTATGGAGGGGACTATGGTATTGAATGCCGAGCTGTAGTCGATGAATAGCATTCTCACATAGTTCCCCTGCCTCTTGTCCAGGTGTGATGCTGCTGTGTGCAGCACATGGGATATGGCGTCCTCCGTGGACCTGTTGGGGCGGTATGCAAATTGCAGGGGGTCCATGTTGATGGGGAGGGAGGAGCAGATGTAGCCCTTTACTAGCTTCTCAAAGCACTTCATGGCTATGGAGGTGAGAGCTACAGGGCGGTAGTCGTTGAGGCAAGCAGGCTTGGATTTTTTGGGTACAGGGATAATAGTGGACTTCTTCAGGCAGGTGGGGATGACAGCCTGTTCTAAGGACAGGTTAAATATGTCAGTGAATACTGGGGCCAGTTGGTCGGCACAGACTTTTAGGACGCGGCCGGGGATGCCGTCTGGACCTGCTGCCTTCCTGATATTCACTTTTTTAAAGGTCCGCCTCACCTCATGCTCTGTTACCCTGAACACTGCGCCTCCATCAGCAGCCGACCCCCCCCCCCCCCATTGCCGAGGCTTGTGAGCTGGTGTTGTTATTACCAGCATCAAACCTCGCATAGAAGGTATTGAGGTCATTTGCTAAGGAGATGTCACTGTTCAGTTTGAGGGAGGCGCCTTTGTAGTCTGTCATCGTTTTGAGCCCCTGCCACATAGCTCTAGAGTCAGCTTGTTCAAACTGGAGTTCAATTTTATCCCTGTAGCGTCGTTTGGCCTCTGACACAGTCCTCCTTACGTTGTATCGCGCCACCTTGTGGTCATTCATGTTGCCTGCCTCTAGGCCGTCGTTGTATGCTTTGGTGCGCTCTCTCAGAGCTTCACGGACGGATTTGTCTACCCAGGGTTTTTGATTTGGGTAAACTTTCATTTTGGTAGTGGGGATTGTTTCTTTCACCCTAGTACAAACATAGTCCAGCACTGTCTCCGTGTAGGCATTAATGTTATCTGTGTCGCGGAACACATTCCAGTCTGTGTTGTGAAACACTGACCGGATCGTATCCTCTGACGTCACATCCCATTTCTGCACCTCTCGCGAGACTACGGGAGTACTTTTAATTCTCTGTCTGTACTTCGGTGTAAGAAAAATTGATGCGTGATCTGACTTACCGAAGCCACTATCAGAATGAGCCTTGTAGCCACCTTTAAATTGCGTGTAACAGTGATCTAGGATGTTACCGCCTCTGGTGTTGCAAGTCACATGCTGATAGAAGTCGGGCAATACCTTTCTCTATCCCCAGGCCATCAGGCTGCTAAACGAACAATGAATGAACACTACACAACAACAACCACCAAACGCACATAGCACACACATCCACACGCACACACCCACTTTAAACAAACACACTGTAGCACCCACTCCACACACTTTATAGCACACACCCACTTTAAACAAACACACTGTAGCACCCACTCCCCACACTTTATATTTATGGATGAAGGATTGCACTACAACTCGTACACCTTACTGTAAATTGTACCTAAAATTGTACCTCATCCCATTTCTGCTTTGCACTAGATAGTACTGTACATTAGTACACTGCATAGTATTGTGTATTGTATATTATATGGTAACTCAGAACATTGTACATATGTCTATACCGAACACTGTGACCTCATTTTCTTCTTCTAAATTCATGCTATATTATGTTATTATGTTATTTGATACTATCTTGTCTAGCACAGTCTCTGGAGCGTAACAGTAAGAAGCATTTTGTATGAAAGTATTCTGTACTTCTGTATGACAACTATTAAAGAACTTGAACTTGAACTTGAATAATTTCTCTCCCTATCATCATTTTCATCCTCGCTTTCTTTAGCATCTCCATGACCGTCTTCATCATCATTTCTCTCCATAACATCATCTGCATTCTCTTTCCTCAACTTCTTCATCATTTCTCTCCATAGAATCATCTGCATTTTCTCTTTCCTCCACTTCTTCATCATTTCTCTCCATAGAATCATCTGCATTTTCTCTTTCCTCCACTTCTTCATCATTTATCTCCATAGAATCATCTGCATTTTCTCTTTCCTCCACTTCTTCACCATCTCTCTTCCTGATATCATCATTTCCCTCTTGAATATCTCCATCTTCATTGTCTGTACTGTCTTTATCTAAGGTGGAGTGTTACGGTGGGGTAGGTATGTTGGACCCAATTGCAGAGTTGAACATAGGAGGCGGAATGCGATAGTTGTTCTTTCACAATTAAACAGTTTCTTTATTGTGAACAGGAAGCATAACACGATAAAGTAAATACTTTGAAACAGGCAAATCAAAGGGAAGACGTAAGTCTCCAAAAACGAGGAAGTAGTTCTAAACTCGAACTGAGAAATGTTTGTAGGGCAAACATCCACACGATAATACATTAATTAATTAATGAATACTGGGGATATTAACGTGTGTTATCGGGCCTTACAAATACATTTTATTTACTATTGTTGCTTTGGACAAAAATGTTCAAAGAGAAGCTGCCTCTTGCAGCATTTTCAGCTGCTTTTTAATATTCTTCCGATTTCTTTCTCTCCTTGGCATTCTGTAATCATAGAATATAGGCCAATGCTAAACCCACTTTTAAGTTTACTACCACTCTTAAGTTAGCTTTAAAAAGCAATTCACACTGAACTTTAAAATGCTATGGGTATATTTTGTGCAAATTATCCAAAAATAATTTTTACACTTTATTTCTAAATTGAGAACACAGGTTAGCATAGAATCAAGGTTTAGTTAGCTAGCCGGGAGCATGTCTATGTTCCCCGGGTCTTATGTTCCCCGATTGATTGATTGATTGATTGAACATTTTAGACCAACAGCCCTGATTCCAAACTCTAACCTTAACCAACTTCGAAAGAGGGCCTAAGCTTAACCAGTTCGAAACAAGGCGGACATTAATAATGAATAAAATAATAAAAGTTTATAAAATGTTCAATCAATTAATCAATCAATCAGGGAACATAGGACCCGGGGAACATAGGACCCGGGGAACATAGGGATGATCCCAGCTAGCCTACAGTAGCCTAGGCTAAAACATACCGCCAGGGCCGGACTGGGGAAATAATTCAGGCTGGGAAATATAGTGCGAAATATAGTCCCAGTCAGGCCACTTTTTAAGCGGGGGGTCCCCCACCAGGATTGTATTTTGTTTTTTGGGGGGTACAGGCTAGCATAATGTCAAGTATTAGCAACAACACTGATTTTGATGGATTTCTTTTTTTTTGTATTGTCAAATTAAAAGAAATACTCACTCTTACCATTAAGGAACTAAATTGTCCTCTTCAAAAACGCCATAAAAATATTTTATTCAACTTCCGCCCTGATCATAACCACCACATATTCAATACATTTTCGAATTTTAACCCTTTAAATGCCAGTTTGTGTCATGGCATCACAAATTATTGTTAAAAAAACACAAAAAAAATATAATATATCAAATGCAATATAGATTTTTCAGGGGGGATTTTTTACAGGCTAGCATGTGTCAATGATTAGCAACAACACTGATTTTGATGGATTTTTGTTTTTTGTAATGTCAGATTTAACAACAACTCTTTTCAGAAAAGTGGGAGTATTTCATTTTTTTATCTGACATTACAAAAAACAAAAAAAATTGTTATGATCAGGACTGGAAGTTGAATAAAAGATGTATGACTGTTTAGACTGTGTTACTCTCTGTTTGTTTACTCTCTGTACTCTCTGATTGATTGATTGTCACAGTGATCTCCTGGTTGTTCCCCACTTAGGTTATCTAACTATCGCGTCGCTGCAACTAGAAACACTGGCATGGCCTGCTTCTAAAGAAATACTCACTCTTACCATTAGGGAACTAAATTGTCCTCTTCAAAAACGCCATAAAAATATGATATGCTTTTTCTTTCATACATATTTTATTCAACTTCAGCCCTGATCATAACCACCACGTATTCAATACACTTTAAATGCCAGTGTGTGTGATGGCATCACAAATTATTGTTAAAAAAACACAATTTTCTTTTATATTTTCAATATATCAAATGCAATGTAGATTTTTCTGGGGCAAATTATTACAGGCTAGCATGTGTCAATGATTAGCAACAACACTGATTGTGATGGATTTTTTGTTTTTTGTAAAGATGTATGACTGTTTAGACTGCGTTACTCTCTGTCTGTTTACTCTCTGTACTCTCTGTCTGTTTTTAATATTTTAGGACTTAGCACTTTTATTAATTTTTTGCTATGCGACTTACTGTGAAGCACTTTGGTTGACGTGTGTGTCATGTGTCATGTGTCATGTGTCATGTTGAAGTGTCATGTCTAAATGTGCTATACAATTAAATTAGATTGTTTGATTGTCACAGTGATCTCCTGGTTGTTCCCCACTTAGATTATCTAACTATCGCGTCGCTGCAACTAGAAACACTGGCCTAGCCTGCTTCTAAGTTATGTGGCCTTTTTTCTTTTTTTATATTATATATATATAATTATATATATTTTTTCATCAGCACAGGCCAGGCCAGGCCAGAAAACTCCCAGTGCTCCCGATGGCCAGACCAGGCCTGCATACTGCCATCAATAAAAGCACTTGCAGTGTACATACATTAGTATTTAGTAATGCATAATTGGTAAAACAAACTCAATCTTTGCAACTTCAAAGAAAGCTTGCTGTATTACCTACCTCACAGACAGCAGTAGGGTGCAGGGTTACAGTTCAGACTGCATTAAGCCCTCTGGCATCTGAACATTCAAGAGGGGACGTGTCTAAAACTCAGAAAATATTTGCTAATGGCCATATAATGTGTTTAGAATATAAGCAGGGTTTAACTATTTTGCAACACCCCTAGACTGTCTTCATCATGGCACCCACTTTGGGAAAGCCTGCCCTAGTAACCTGCATCACATTTTATCCACTAACAGAGCAGTCATTAAGACACGTTATTAAATTTTCTTGCTATGTTTTCACCATCAATAGGGCACTTTAGCATGACGTTTTTCAACCGTGGGGGCACATGGTCAAGTTTAACCATTGGAGGGGCACCAATGGGCACGTCCTCTAATTTTCGCCACTCAAAAGGACACTTTAGCGTGATGTTTTCAACTGTGGGGCACATGGTCAAGTTTAACCATTGGAGGGGCACCAATGGGCACGTCCTCTCATTTCTTTCACTCAAAAGGGCACTTTAGGTTTAGCGCAATGTTTTCAACTGTGGGGGCACATGGTCACATTTAGACCATTGGAGGGGCACCAATGGGCATGTCCTCTAATTCTTTCCACTCAAAAGGGCACTTTTGCGTGACATTATTTAACCGTGGGGCACATGGTCAAGTTTAGACCATTGGAAGAGCACTAATAGGGCACACCCTTTAATTTTCCGCCACTCAAAAGGGCACTTTAGCGCGCATTTTTCAACCGTGGGGGCACCAGTGGGGGCGATCACCCCCTTGCCCCCCCCCTGAGTCCGCCAGTGACTAGTATGGTTAAAGTGCCACTTGTAGGTTAAACCCTACTCTTCAATTATGGGTAGTTTACACCATTGGTATCTAATTTCATTATTTATTTTTTTCCATTTGACGCCGGAAATTCCACTCAGAAAGGGTTAAAAATGTCCACGCACGAATAACATGTATGGAGCCAATCAAAAAGCGTATCAGACGCTATCAGTGCCGTTACGTCACTGCAGGTAACTTTGCCCTACTTCTCATCCACTACAATGGAGTTTGACGAGTGCAGAAAGCCATTTCCTTGATCCAAATGGACGCCTTACAAGACGAAAATGGGTTTAATCGTCGGAGAGACTTTGATGGACCAGGTACTACTGCATTTTTGGTTGAAACAAAGGTAGTTATAAGGTTTTTAATGTCGTAAAAAAATAACTACATTTACCACTAGCCAGCCTGTTGTTCAGTACAGCAGTGGTATTGGTTGTTGCCTTATCCCCGTCACGGGTCATAGTAGCTTATTTAAATTTATTTATTTAAATTTATTTAAATTTAAATCCTGGATGGCATTGAATTTTTTAAATTTTAATGACAAAAAGACGGAGGTCATGGTTTTTGGTGGCCCCTCTGTGACCTCACTGCTAGATCTGGGTTCGCTGGCACAACCAAACCAATAGTAAAGAAAAATCGACCCAGACCTTAAATTTGACAACCAGATCAAGGCCGTGGTCAAATCGAGCTTTTTCCAGTTGACGCAGCTGGCCAAAATTAAGGCCATCCTACAGGCGCAGCATTTTGAAGCAGTAATCCATGCATTTGTGACGACTAGGCTGGATTACTGCAATGCACTTTATATAGGGGTGAGTGGATCCTCAGTGGCTCGCCTTCAAATGGTGCAGAACGCCGCTGCACGTCTTCTAACTGGCACCCGTAAATATGACCACATCTCACCGATTTTATCCTCACTCCACTGGCTCCCTGTGCACTTTAGGATTCATTTTAAAATTATTTTATTTGCTTTTAAAGCTCTTCATGACCTTGCCCCACCTACCTCTCTGAGCTGTTGCAGGTCTATACACCGATACTTTTCCCCCCCTCTTCATGAAAGTCACCGTTGGCCTAGTAGTCCACATTGTTTATTGAACAAAAATACAACCTGCAAGTGGGCCTTTAAGCCAGTGGCAAAAGGAGAACTATATTTAAGCCATTCTCTTCCTCTCTTTCTCTATCATCTCTCTCCCTCCCCCTCCTCTCTCCCTCTCTTTCCCGCTTCTCTCTCTCTCTTTCCCTCCCGTTTTCTTCCCCCCCTCCATCTCCCCCTTTCCTCTCTCCCTCCCTTTCCTGCTCCTCTCTCTTTCTCTACTTCTCTCTCTCTCCCTCCCTCACCTGTTGTCTGAGGACAAACTGCCTCTCTCTTTCCACTCCTCCCTCTCCCCCTACATCTCCCCCTTCCTCTCTTTCTCTCTCATCTCTTCTTCCCCCCCTCTTCTCTCTCTCCCTCACCTGTTGTCTGAGGACAAACTGCCTCTCTCTTTCCACTCCTCCCTCTCCCCCTACATCTCCCCCCTTCCTCTCTTTCTCAATCTATCTTAATCCCCCCCTCCCCCTCTATCTTCCTATCCTTTTGCTTCTTCATTCGAAAGTGTGACCTGACACTGTGGGTTAACAGCAAGGCTCACATGTAGTCGGTGTAGAGTGCATATGTTGACAACCATTGATATTGACCCCAAAGGAGGAATATGTAAATGATTGAAGTGAATATTTTGACAACCATTGATAATGAAACAAAGGAGAAATATAAATGAAAGTAAATGATTTAAGTGAAGGGTTTGATAACCATTGACAGTAGTACCAAGGACAAATGTGTATCTGATTCAGAAGGCAAATGTTTTGAGAACCTGTGACACTGAAGCGGACTAAAACATGTGGTTAATGTAGGGATGTCCGATATTATCGGCCTACCGATATTATCGGGCGATATTGGCATTAAAATGTGATATCGGAAAATATCGGTAACGGTTTTCAATTAAATTTTTTTTTTTTTTTTTTTACATTTCTATAACCTTTATTTATCCAGGCAAGCAAGTAAGAACAAATTCAGATTTTATTTATTGTCAAAAGTATGCATAATGTTGTGTTAATTCCACAACAAGAGATATGTAATGTTAATTACCTGAAATTATTCCGTTTTTGGGGGGGGGGGGGGGGGGGACCCTGCATATATCGGTATCGGTTGATATCGGTTGATATCGGTATCGGAAATTAAGAGTTGGACAATATCGGTATATCGGTATCGGTAAAAAAGCCAATATCGAGCATCCCTAGGTTAATGTAAATAAGATGTTTTGACACAGAATTGTCAAATTGAGAGCATTCGTTATAATAAAGCTCTCAGGGGAGAATTGGATTCTAATCGAGCAGCACGCGTCTTCATGCCTCTTGATCACTATCCTATACTTTCAGGGAGCGAATGCTGACCACCTGCAAACATGATTTGTGAAGGTACCCAATAGCCTTGGGACTGGTAACACACACTACACCAGTACTGTAAATTGATGCTATTCTTTTTTTGTTATTGCTATATGCTGCTAATCTTTAAATCTTACATTGTTTCTACTACTTCTTTTGTACTACTTTGTGTTGATGCAACATCACACGTCATCCTCACTCAGCTCCATTGGTTACCAGCTCGACCTCGCAACCCCTATCTTTCTGACCTCCTCCACGACTACACCCCAACTCACAGTCTCTCTGCGCTCCTCCTCAGCCGGCCTCCTGTCTGTCCCCACCACCTGACCTCCTCCACGACTACACCCCAACTCACAGTCTCTCTCCGCTCCTCCTCAGCCGGCCTCCTGTCTGTCCCCACCACCTGACTTTCTCCAACGGGCGCTCGGGCATTCAGCTCTACAGCACCCAGGCTCTGAACCTCTCTACCCACACACATCCACCACGCAGAGGCACTAACATCTTTCAAAAGAATACTCAAAACTAGGGATGGCCGATATTATCGGTCGATATTGGCATTAAAATGTAATATCAGAAACTATCGGTATCGGTTAAAATTATTTATTTCTTTACATTTCTTTAACCTTTATTTACCCAGGCAAGCAAGTAAGAACAAATTCTTATTTTATTTATTGTCAAAAGTATGCATAATGTTGTGTTGATTCCACTACAAGAGATATGTAATGTTAATTACCTGAAATTATTCAGTTTTGGAAATAAGAGTTGGACAATTAAGAGTTGGACAATATCGGTATATCGGATATCGGTAAAAAAAAAAGCCAATATCGAACATCCCTACTCAAAACTCACCTGTTCATGTCCTTGACCGTTTCCTCACACATATTTGAATGTCTATGTCTGTCTGTTATTCTATGTCAATTACTTTTAACTGGCTATTTTGTATCATGTTTTCATCATGCATATTTAATTTTCTTGCCCTATGTAAGGTGACCTTGGGTGCCCAGAAAGGCACCATTTTAAACCAGATGTAGTTGTTGTAACTTGAAACTGTCACTATGCTGAGGGGGTGTGGCTCCTATGTTCATCGATAGGAGATTGAAGTTAGTCAAGTCAAGTGAGATGTATTTGTGTAGCTCAGAATCCCATTCCATGTCTCAGTGGCGTCTCTACTTTCCGTAGCTGCATTTCTGCAGACCCCTCTCTGATTGGTTGAGCCCATTTCTGCAGACCCCTCTCTGATTGGTTGAGCGAAGCCCCTCTCTGATTGGTAAAATGAAGCTCGGGGGTAGACGCCGGCTCGTGTGGTGAGCACAGACCATCGCTATACGCCGGCTCGTGTGGTGAGCACAGACCATTGCTATAGTTTCCCAACAGGAGTAAAGTCCGTAGCAATCAGCAATCCGAAGTGACATTGACCACCAGACTCTTTAACTGGCATTAACTGGGTTAATTAATATAAATGTTATATTGTGGACTTCCGGTTTGATGACAGCATGTGACGGTCGCATTGGTCACACACTCCGCTCCCGTTTTTGTTAATTTCGCTTAAAAACCTACTTTTTACAACACTAATGTGTTTAAACCTCGACGTATATATTAACTAAGACCTTCAACTAACTATATCAACAGGAAAAATCAACATGCCAGCAAAGAAAGATACTACAAAGAGCCGTGAAGCAGACACTCTAACGGTAGACGCTGCAGTGATGCGCTCCGTGAAGGAGAAAGCGGACGCGATTGAGAATAAAAAGTTCGACAATCCCATGGATTCCAACGTTCCTACGACCTCATCCAAGACAGACATGGAGAATACTTCTCCCGATTTCAAAACGCTGACCACTCTGATAAAGATCTTAACCGACAAGGTTGATAAAGTTGATGCCAAGGCTGGTAATATAGCTGACAGAGCGGATAGGGCTGTTGAGAGAGCCGAAGCTAATGCTATCGCATTTAACTTAGCTATAGAGGCTAAACTTGAAGACATCAGGCTGTAGTACAAACCGATCGCATAACGGCAGTTGCAAATACTGTGAACGAATACTCACTGAAACAAGAGAAGAAGAATAAGGATCTATATGAGAATATCGCCGAAGTATCGAAGGAGATGCAAGTGGGGGACAAACAGCTTTGGCAGATGATACACGACAACAACGAGAAAAACACAGTCAGATTGCTCGAAATCGAACGTCACGCCCGCAGATTTAACATCCGTATAGTGGGTTTGGATGAATCAGTCAAATGCACAGATGCCTCGTTTGCTGCAGTGCTAGTCGAAATTCTAGGTCCTGAAATCCTACCTACAGAACCGATAGTGGACAAACGCTACAGAATAGGCACTGTAAAATACAACAACAAAGAAAGAGTGATCATTGCTAGCCTACGTGAAACTGAAACAAGAGACACGATCATCAGGGAAGCACGCAAGAAATGGGGAAAACTGATATATAAAGGGAAAAAAGTGTGGTTCTATGAGGACATGTGCAAGGAAGCTATAACTCTACGGGCCCGCTACAAGGATGTGGTACATCAGCTCTATGAGAAAGGTCTCCACCCCATCCTACGTTATCCAGCTAATCTTTCCATTGTGGAGGGAGATGGAAAAAGATTCGTGCTACGTTCGCTTGAGGCGGCAGAAGATTACATGAAGAATACAAAAAGTGGATGACAAGATTAATCTTTTTTGGATAACTTTGCAATCGCACGGACATCAAAAACGGCATCATACAAGCTTTTGACAACATTTAATATAAAATGCTAAACACTATATATATAGATTCATGGTATGCAGGTCATGATTTGATACCGACTTTTTTGGAACATTCTAGAATTTTCTATTTTCTTTTTTTTATTTGAAGGCTATGAGTCATAATGGAATATACTGGAATACACTGGATTGATATTGTTCTATGACACGAGGAATGTACTGGAACATTACAACAACAATCTGCAAGTCATGATCGGCTAACAGCATTCTGGAATACAATGCCTTTTTCAATGATGGCCCTGGAAAATAACAACGATATGAGACTTGGTCATGAAATAGATGTGAAGAACAGCGACCACCATAACAGATTAATGATCACTCTTGACGGGGGACGATCTGCATACAAGTATTTAAAAACCTCCTTGATATCTAGAAGTGTAAACACTGCAAAGTTATTAAAAAAAACTTTTATGGGTTCCGATAATCTAATTCTAAACATCGTTCTTTCTTTTTCTTCATTTCTTTATTTCTGAAATGTTCTAACCAATACATGTTAGTAGAAGGTTTAAAAAAAAAAAAAGAGGTTTAAATGAGTATACTAATTGAGGTATATTTTTCATTTTGTTTAATTACATTAACGGGAGAGTGGCTTGGCCACAGGTGACATTCTATTAAATTATAATTAAAAGTTTAGATTCTATGGTATACATAGGAAAGTTTAGGATAAATTGCTCATTCTGGGCTGACCGGAGGTGCAGGATAGGATGGAGTTGTACGCGAAAGAGGTATCAAATAGGTACCTTGTACGGCTCTTTAAGGGAGGGGGGATCAGGGGTTTATTTGTATATATGTATGTTTTTATGCTCGGCTCTCAACGGGACCTCAATAGTAGGATGTATATCCATTGTGAATTCGCACTCCAGAAGCATTACCAACAACTACAAAACAACATGTATAGATTATGGCTAGTTTGAATATAATGATCTGGAATACTGGGGGAATAAATAATCAACATAAACGCAAAAGCGTGCTCACACTGATGAAAAACAAACAGGTTGACGTGGCTCTTCTAAGCGAAACGCACATTTTAGTGGAAGACAAAGCTACGTTAGCGGACAACATATACCATAACATTAGTCACTCTTCCTTTGGAACGAGAACCCGTGGAGTTGCTATAGTCGTGAAACGGAAGTTGAATATTGAATTGAAGGGAGTATGGTCTGATGCAGATGGTCGGATAACCATAGCTAAAATTGTATACAGGAATAGGAAAATAGCGTTGGTAGCGGTATATGCCCCAAATTTGTACGAAGCTGATTTCTACACTACACTTACCAGAACAATGTTAGACCTTCCTGAATACTAATTTATAATTGGTGCATATTTTAATGCCATTTGGGATCCTGGGATGGATAAATCTTATCCCACCTTTTCCAACAAACAGAAAAATTCATCTAATGCGTTAAAGGATTGGTCGAAGAATACAGGTGTAAATGATCTATGGCGATCACTCAACCCCACGACCCGGAAGTACTCTTGTCGATCTGCAAGACATAACACACTTTCCAGTATAGATTATGTTTTTGCATCCCCGAGACTATTTGATAACTATGACGTGGAAATGGTACCCAATCAGATCACTGTTATTTACTCCTAAAAGGATCATTTGGTATACTGTCATTCCGAGCCCCAAGATGGCGATTTAACTCGAGATTGCTGAATAACAAGGAATTCAATACACAACTCAAAGAAGCTCTTTCTGTATTCCTACTGGAGAATGCGAAATCGGTACAGGACCCCAGAATATTATGGATGTCGGTAAAGGGATTGATCAAGGATTTTACCGGGTACTTTTCCTCCAAAATACGCAAGAATCGTTGCGCAAAATTGGCAGAGCTGGAAACGCTTTACTCTACGTTATTTTCTTCTTTACAATACAACTACTCGGTTCGACTGGAAACTCAAATTAATGTGTTAAAAAAAGAGATTAATGCCATTTATAAACAACAATCTGAAGTACAAATACGTAGCACAAGACAACAGCACTACTCTCATGGTTCTAAACCAAGTCACCTACTAGCTATGCGGTTAAGAGTCAACGCAAAATTTGCAGATATAACTACCATTAAAGCACAACAAGGACTTGTTATAGACCCTAAAAAATTCAAAGAGTTCTACTCCAACTTGTATAAATCAGAAACGACCTTCGATCAAAACAAAATGGACACATATCTAAATCAAATTAACCTCCCTAAACTAACAGAGGATGACGCTAAACAGTTAGAAACACCCATCACACTAGATGAACTTAGGGAGGCCATATCTGAAATGCAAAGTGGTAGGGCTCCTGGAAGAGACGGTATCCCACCAGAAATGTACCTCTCATGTTGGGACGTAATTGGACCCCTATTACTTAATATGATTTTATACTCAATCAAGGAGGGGAACTTCGATAAGAACGACAATATTGCACTCATAACAGTCCTCCTTAAAAAAGACAAAGACCCCACCGATTGCGGTAGTTATAGACCCTTAAGCCTCCTCGGAACCGATATCAAGCTGTACTCTAAGGTATTAGCCATCAGACTTCAAAAGCATATGACGTCTTTAGTTCATTCGGATCAGACTGGCTTCATAAGAGGCCGCTTGATCACGGATAATATAAGACGATTACTACACGTACTAGATGCCAGCAAGGATGACACCACACCTAAGGCGATGCTGTCCCTGGATGTGATGAAAGCTTTTGATAGGTTGGAATGGTCTTATCTATGGGGAGTATTAGAAAGGATGGGGTTAGGAAAAGGATTCATCGATATGATTAAAGTATTATACAAAGACCCATCGGCCATGATTACAACAGGTATAATCACCTCCAAAATCTTTCCGGTATCACGCTCTTCTAGACAGGGTTGCCCTCTTAGTCCCGGACTATTCGATTTATCATTAGAGCCTTTAGCACAATATATAAGACAATCCCAATCCATAGAACCAATCGCAATCAAGGGCACACAACATAAAATTAGTTTATATGCGGACGACGTAATACTGTTCATGCAAAACCCTAACACCGCAATGCCTCATCTTCTCAAGTTGATTGATGACTTTGGCAATCTATCGGGATTTAGGATAAATTGGCCAAAATCGGCTTTCCTTCCACTTAATGCCCCTGCAAAAAATATACTCCAGAGAAACAAAGCCGACGGAGGTATGGCATTTCCAGATTTTTACCACTATTTTAAGGCGTACACTTTAAGACCACTGACAACCTGGTTTGATTCCCAAGCATCAGTATCCTGGAGAAATTTAGAAGTAAATATAGTAGCACCACATAGACTGCAGGACATAGTATACACTAAATTATCAATTAAGCAATGCAAATTGAAATTTGGCCCCATTATTACTCATGCGATCCGGATATGGCGCGAAACACAAAAAAAATATTCTAACCCACATAAATGGCATAGTCATACTCCCCTATTCAATAACAATGCACTCCTGATTGGAAAACGACCTATAAGATACCCTAAATGGGAAAAGCAGGGCATACACACATTAGGAGATGTTTTCAACAAACAGGGTTTTTGTAGATATGAAGACATACATAAAAAATGTAATCTCACCAGTTCCACACATTATTTTTACGCACAGTTATTGGCATGTTTGAAGGCTCATGGAGTCCCATTAAGGATACCAATTGAACACCACAGATACCACAAATTCTTCTATGAAAGAGAGACATCGAGAGGTTTTGTATCAGATTTTTATCATCAATTACTAACGTCCTCATATAGAATCCTCCCCCTAGACTCAGTCTGGAGGAGGGATATACCAGACCTGGAAATAAATTTTGATTGGCAAGAAGCCTGGGCTTCGACTTGCGTCACATAACCCGGACCATCAACAAATTAATCTTAACTATATTCATAGGACTTACCTGACTCCTATAAGATTGAACAAAATGGGACTTAAACACGACTCCAGATGCTCCTTTTTTTTTTTTTTATTTTTTTTTTTAAACTTAAATTTTTTATTAACAGTTATTTAGACAGACAGCACTTACAAAAAATAAATAATAAAAAATGAAGAAACTAGCATCACAATAAAAACAAAAAGAAAAAACAGTGCACATAAATATTTACATGGGTATCACATGGTTAGTTGTCTGGTTCCCCTACTGTTGTTTTCTAGGTATTTGATATAAAGGTTGATTGTGTATCTCCCTTAAACAGGCATAAACAGGTCACTTTGCCTTTTGGTTCACTCATACACAAACCACCTCATCCCTGAATATTTAATATCACACCGTTAAACAGACATAAATAATAAGGTATAAAAGCATTCAGCACTTGTAATATCCCAAAAACAAAATAGAAAATATTAACTAAAGTACAGGTGTGTGACATGGGTTTATAGACCCTGCTTGAACATCTTTCCTCCTTTACCCTTCGCTCTCTTGTGTTGCATTTGGTTCTTCCTCTGTGATGTCGTTCTCGTTCCTTTTATACTCCTCCCACTTTCCCCATCTTTCCCCAAATTTCTCTTCCTGTAACCTCAGCATGTGTGTTATCCTTTCCATATCCTGTATTTCTTCCACTATTCCTACCCATTTTGCTATTGTCGGTGGGTCTTCCTTGTACCACAGTCTCGTTATTGCTTTTCTGGCCGCTATCAACATTATCTTTATTAAATATTTGTCCCCCCCTTGTATTCCCTCGTGTGTCAGGTCTCCTAAGTAAAGCACCAGTCCTGTTTGTGGTAGCCCGTATCCTAATATTCTGATCATTGCTTCCCCTATCTCCTCCCAATAGCCCTTCAGCTTCTGACATCCCCAGAATATGTGCGTGTGATTTGCCCCCTCCTTCCCACACATCCTCCAGCATGCTTTTTGTGTTGGTGCATATTTTCCCTTCAGCTCTGGGGTTATAAAGAATCTGATTATGTTTTTCCATCCAAATTCTTTCCATATTCTCGATCCTGTTGTTGAATGTTGTACCTCACATATGTTCCCCCATTCCTTCCCTGTTATTCCTATATCTAGTTCTCTCTCCCATTTCTCCCTTATATAATCGGTCGTGTGTCCCTTGCTGGTCATTATAGCCCGGTATATTGCTGATATTACTCTTCCTTGCCCCCCTTCGTATGCCCATACTATCATCTTTATTATTCCATTCTGTTCCTCGTCTTTGGCCCCCCTTATTTCTTTGTTGTAGTAGTCTCTAACCTGTAGATATCTGAAGTGGTCCCTGTTTTCTAGTCCAAATTTCTCCTTTAATTTTTGTAGTGTCTGCATTTCTCTCTTCTCTATCATTTTGCATATTGCTGTTGCCCCCCCCCTCTCCCACCTTCTGAATCCATGGTCTAACCTCCCTGGTTTGAATCTCTTGTCATGTGCTACCCATCTCAGGACCCCTGACTGCTTCTCCAATTTGTGTGTTTTTACTACTCTGTTCCATATGGTCAAGGTGCATTTGGTGATTGGATCTAATAGTCCCTCTTTTTCTTTAAATAGTTCCCTATCCCCCACCAGAGCTTGTACCTTGTATCCCTCCCCTTCTTTTTCAATGTCTTTCCATCTTGCCTCATATCTGTCGTTACACCAGCACGTCACTGCTCTCAGTTGTGCTGCATAGTAATAATCTTGTAGGCTGGGTACTGCCATCCCTCCCTCTTCCTTTGGTAGTTGTAGTGTTTTATATCTGACCCGTGGTCTTCTCCCCGCCCATATGAATCTCGATATCAGTCTGTCCCACTCCCTGAATTGATTCTGTGGTATTTGTCTCCAGATGCTCCTTATGTACAAATGGGGACGAGGGTACATTTATGTACTGGGATTGCCCACCAGTTAAGATATTCTGGAAAGAAGTGTCCCAGCAATTATCAAATTTCTTAATTCTGAATATACCTGTATACCCATCTGTATTGCTGTTGAATGATGTTTTTGAGTTTGCAGTCCCTATACAGCTAAAGAGATTAGTTTTATCTGGTATCACAGCGGCTAAAAAGCTGATAGCATCACGATGGTTTCAACCGGAAAAAATTTGTCGGAAGGTTTAGATTCTTACATATCTCGATGTGATTTATCTAGAAATATCTACAGCAAGAATTTTAGGTGTCAGTGAATCCAAAATTGCAATGTGGTTAGAAGTGGTGGAGAGAATAAAAGCTAGCATATGAATTGTAGTGCCTGGTTAGGAGCGAATAATAATGGATGGATTATCCAAGTGGGGGTCCGGGGGGGGGGGGGGGGCGAGCGAGAGCATATATGTGTAGGGTATTAGATAGCAAGTATTAGGTGTATATCTCGTATAATACATTTATATAAATGGTGATTTCATTGGATGTGTACTGTTAATTAATGCTTGTATATCTAATTTTATGTTGTTATGTAACTGTCTAGTTACACATTGGTTCCCGAAACATGTATGTTCCAGGCTGCAATTAAAACTTTGAATCTGAGAGTGCTGGCTTCCTGCTTTCTTCTAACTGTCTAGTTAGGCATTAACTGTGTTAATCTAAATGTTACATTGTAACTCTCTAGTTAAGGCATTAACTGGGTTAATCTAAATGTTAGGTATTGTCACACCAGGATCAGTTGGTATGATGAAACACATGTTATTATATGTTTGATTGAAATGTTGTGTCTTACTAATAATAACCAATTCCTTGGTCAATAGAAGACATCTGTGAGTCTTTGGGAACATCAAATGGGCAGGGTTATAATAGAAGAAAGACAGTGTAAACAATATAATTAACTCTGAATATAATAATGAGGAAAAAGAAACAGGATACACAACAAGGTGCATGAGATGAGGTTATATGTAGAACATGGTACAGTTACAGTAAGTGGGGAGTGCGTCATGGTACAGTTACAGTAAGTGGGGAGTGTAAACACTAAACAGTGATTCAAACCCCCTCAATGTACAGTTTCTGACAGCTGGGCTGTGTTGAACTTGTCACGTGAAATAACGTTATGTGTTGTCACGTGAAATGTGCATAACGTTATGAATAAACCGCGAAATAACATAACCTTATGTTATATAACGTTACAATGTACAGTTTCTGACAGCTGGCTGTGTTGTGAAATGTGCATAACGTTATGAATAAACCGCAAAGTCACGCGAAATAACGTTATACGCGAATCTGGTAGTACATTTCTTTTTATCTTCTTGATATGATAACATTACGTCCGCCTTTTGCTCAACCAATCAGAGAGGGGCTTCGCTCAACCAATCAGAGAGGGGTCTGCAGAAATGGGCTCAACCAATCAGAGAGGGCTCTGCAGAAATGCAGCTACGGAAAGTAGAGACGCGTCTCAGTGTGCTTCACAGGCCCACAAAGGTACAACACCCCCTTCAGGGGATTAACCCTTGATCCTTAGGCCGTGCCCCCTTTTTGTATCTTTTGAACCGTTTGTCGTAGAGACTTGCGGGTTGTGTCATTGTACTCAGTAGGGATATCCTCTTTCATTGGTCTATGTTGACCACACGTCCATGGTTCGGCTCCTCCCCCTTATCATTAGGTCCCGCCCACTTTTTGTATCTTTTGAACCGTTTGTCGTAGAGACTTGCGGGTTGTGCCATTGTACTCAGTAGGGATGTCCTCTTTCATTGGTCTATGTTGACCACGCACATAGTTTGGCTCCTCCCCATTTGTGTATCTTTTGAACCGTTTGTCGTAGAGACTTGCGGGTTGTGTCATTATACTCAGTAGGGATATCCGCTTTCATTGGTCTATGTTGACCACTCCCCCGATCATTAGGCCACACCCCTTAGGCCACGCCCCCTTTGTGTATCCTTTGAACCGTTTGTCGTAAAGACTTGCGGGTTGTGCCATTGTACTCAGTAGGGATATCCTCTTTCATTAATCTATGTTGACCACTCCCCCGATCCTTAGGCCACACCCCTTATGCCACGCCCCCTTTGTGTATCTTTTGAACCGTTTGTAGTAGAGACTTGCGGGTTGTGCCATTGTACTGAGTAGGGATATCCTCTTTCATTAATCTATGTTGACCACTCCCCTGATACTTAGGCCACACACCCTTAGGCAACGCCCCCTTTGTGTATCTTTTGAACCGTTTGTCGTAGAGACTTGCGGGTTGTGTCATTGTACTCAGTAGGGATATCCTCTTTCATTGGTCTATGTTGACCACTCCCCTGATCATTAGGCCACACCCCCTTAGGTCACACCCCTTTGTGTATCTTTTGAACCATTTGTCGTAGAGACTTGCGGGTTGTGCCATTGTACTCAGTAGGGATTCTTTCATTTATTTGCATTTATTTTAAATTTGTTGGACCTTATGGTGTTCTTGTTCTGTTCTTGACTTATTGTTATGTTTTCTTCTTGACTTGTTTAAAGAAGACCTGTACGGCCCATGGGGACATTAACGTGTGTTGTCGGGCCTTATAAATAAATTTGATTTGATTTGATTTGATATCCTCTTTCATTGGTCTATGTTGACCATTCCCCCGATCATTAGGCCACACCCCCTTTTTGTATCTTTTGAACTATTTGTCATAGAGACTTGCAGGTTGTGTCATTGTACTCAGTAGGGATATCCTCTTTCATTGGTCTATGTTGACCACTTTTATTGTCTGATTCAATATTAACATTCAGTATTCAATTAGAACAGCTAGCTAGCTGTTGTGGACACTCACCTTTCCACAGCTAAACCAAGGCATCTTGTTTGAGATCGGGTTGGTATGGCCATTGCATTATTTATACTTGACATTAGCTATTGATGGGTGGAATATTCTGATTCTAGCTCACTAGATCAGTCACATTAAATGTTCTTTGTCTATTAGCTTGCTAGATATGTAGCTAACGTTAGCTAGGCTAACGTCGGAAGCTGTAGCTAACGTTACTGTCCAGTGGCCATGCAAACCACTCGTCGAAGGGCTAACGTTAGCTCACGTTAATTACCCCCGTGTATAGAGCATTATTTTCAGATAACTAACAGCACACCACATCATGTATGATCCATTACAGCTAACGTTTTGATGGGAGATAGTTAACGTTAGCTAGTTAGCCAGCTAGCTAGTAGTACCGGTGAATCATGTTGCTAATTGATTTCGGTCAAGTAACGTTAGTGAGATTGGCCTACGTTCCGTTACATATTCATAATCATGAGAAGGATAGGAGTCTGAGGCGGGGATGTCGAAACACGACGATAAGCATTTATTTAATGTTAAACTCTGTTGACATTAAGCTAACAGTTAGTGTGCTGACAGGAAAGTAACAAGCAATATGGTCCGTGCGGAACCCTTATTGCCAACACATAGTTCCGTGGGTGGTTGTTGATCTTCCACAAAAGATGAATTGTTTAAATGTACGTTTAATCCAGTAAGAATAGTACTAGGCTATATAACATACATCTGTGCAAGTAGATTACATTACATTAACAAAAACCTCCATCATACTGCTGAACACCTATAGGTCTGGTGGAAGCCGGACTCCCCCCCCCCCCCCCTCCAAGGACTTTGGACTACTTAAAATAGACTCCCCCTTCCAGGGCCGCCTCAGGGGGTCTGCTCGGGAAGGGGGGCCTCGCAAATCTTTTTTTTTTCTTTTTGCGAGGCCCCCCTTCCCGCGAGGCCCTTTTTCATCACATACCTAAAATCTAGTTTTGCTTATATGCTTATATATTTCACATTAGACACGTTTGTAGAATGTGTCTGACTTGTTCCGGGCTCTGCGGCTCTGCAGATATACTATTGGAGCTCTGTGGCTCTGCATACACTATTGGAGCTCTGCGGCTCTGCAGCAGATATACTATTGGTTTCAACAAGGGGAGGGGTTACAGGTAAGGTAGTCGGCCGGCGTGCGTCTGTCTGACTATTTCCACGGGAGCGCATGCAGCATTGGAGGTTATGCCAGCCAAGACGAAGAGGATGGTCGTTCGGCAGATGGACTGAAGATGAAAGTTGTTGCATGTTAGAAAGTTCAGTCAGGCTAGCCATGTTCTGAGCTGTGTGCTGAGCTGTGTTCTGCATGTGTTCTGTGTTCTGAGCTGTGTTCTGAGATGTATTCTGAGCTGTGTTCTGTGTTCTGAGCTGTGTTCTGAGCTGTGTGCTGAGCTGTGTTCTGTGTTCTGAGCTGTGTTCTGAGCTGTGTGCTGAGCTGTGTTCTGCATGTGTTCTGTGTTCTGAGGTGTCCTGTGTTCTGAGCTGTGTTCTGCATGTGTTCTGTGTTCTGAGCTGTGTTCTGAGATGTGTTCTGAGCTGTGTTCTGAGCTGTGTTCTGTGCTGTGTTCTGCATGTGTTCTGAGATGTGTTCTGAGATGTGTTCTGAGCTGTGTTCTGAGATGTGTTCTGTGTTCTGAGCTGTGTTCTGTGCTGTGTTCTGAGATGTGTTCTGTGTTCTGAGCTGTGTTCTAAGCTGTGTTGTGTTCTGAGCTGTGTTCTGAGCTTATATAGTGCTTTTACTAACTATATTATATTTCTCTCTCCTTTGGTCAGGGGCATTGCCGGGTCTGTGCAGCGATAACACTGTATATTGACTGTAGAACGGGAGCTCTCTCTCGCTCTCTCTCTCTCTTGCTATATGTTGACTGTATCATGCCCAGCCTCGGGCAGCGCTATTATTTAAGAATATGTTGACTGTATGAAAAAAACGACTCGCACAGGGCCTCGCATTTCTCCCAGGCGGCCCTGCCCCCTTCCACCTGATGGACATATATCACCTGTACTACTATTATTTATTATTTATATACATATAGAACTACTCCACATGGACTTTAATATATCATGCTTTAAGTACTGTAGTTTTAATGTAGTTTTTTTTTATATAGTGGTCTTTTTTACTGTAGTTTTAACATAGGTGGTGTTTTTTTTATAGTGGTGAGTATCTATGTATTGCGACTGTATGTTTGTCTTTTAACCTCTGCACAAATGAAGTTCCGAAAGGAAAATAAAGTAATTTGAAGTTTGAAGTTGAAGTTTGAAGTACATAGGCCTATTCATAAATGAAAGTTTATTTGGAAGTATTTTTTATTCTGTACTTAGTTTGAAAGTGGTCAGACAGTTCCATCTGTGTGTAATACAGACAGTCTTCACACATTCATAAATAACACTTACAGAAAAGCTGATTTGTGCACTGTAATAAAATAAGTTTTGTTCAATGGGAACTTTTTTTTATTTGTTTACCGAATACGTGATATACCGTGAACCGGGGTATTTTTGCCCAAGATTATCATACCTTCAAAATGTCATCACGGCACGCGTGTACCGCTTCAGCAACGGATCCTATTTCCGGGGTTGCCCTGATTGGCCGTGACGGCCACGTGACACGCCGCGGCCACGCCTCGCGGCAGCAGACGCGGCAGCGAGAGAGGCCGCCGCTGTGTTGTACTTGAATGCGGACTTGACCTGCCTGGAGTTCAGCTCGACAATGAGAAGCATTTTGGATAAAAGTATTCTGTACTTGACAACAATGTATGCCTTTCAAATGTTAAATGATAAATGATTAAGCGTGGTGCGATGTGAAAGGCAGTGGGGCTGTTACGAAGGATCAGATTAAACCGAATATATATATTTTCTACTTGATATATATTGCATAATATTTGTATATCGTCTGATATCCCTTGTGTATTCTTTGTACATATACACGGAATATCCCTTTACCTAGTACAGACCATAATATTTCGTTCTCCTATTGGACAGCGGTCCCTTAGGCGCCACTGCCATACCCCCAAGGTCTAGTTCAAAGTCACCGCCAAAGACATGCCTGGGCATGAACGGCTCTGCGCAAGAATACGAGACAGGAATAAGGCTGGTACTAGATTGTTCACCTAACGTATAAATACGGCGCAGGTGAATACAGAAGTAGAGTTACCCAATAAGTTGAAGCCTCACCCACGATACAACGTGCGGTGAAGTAAGGCCTGTTTGGCCCCAAATAGAGCATTGAGACCGCGTGCGAATTAATAGCTGAAGTATCAGAGTTTAACGCTGTACCGTCGAGTTCGACCTAGTCTATTAATTCAGTAATAGTCTATTTATGTATAGTGTATCGTGCGGCTACCGTTCTACAGTGACCAGCATCACCAATGTTTCCTCGTACCAGCTAGTGTGCTTATCCAGGCTGGGCAGCTTAACCTGGCGCCTTCACCCGAGGAGCCCTAGACGAGGACCGTGTGGACATGTACACTGGATAACCTACCCGACGACTGCATAGCCCTTTTCGGCTGGATTATATTTGCTTTGGTCCTGTAATTGATGGAGCGGAGAATCGCCTACACCCACAATTGTGTGGGATTTACCCTGTGAGGAGCAACGTCGAGCCCGCCTCTCAGAAGCCTGAGGCTGGCTAGCTTTCTTCCATGCGGAGCTGCATGCCGGAGAATAGCTGTTATTCGTCTGCGGATCAAGAGATTATTGCACCGTCTCCTGTACCTGGAGTCTCCCTATTCTTCGTTGACCCAGACTTTGCTACCGACAAATCCTCTCCCCTTGCTGGCCTACAACCGGAGGGACCCTACTAGTATCTCCCGCTGCCCTACTAGTGTACCATAGATATAATTCCTAAGATACAGGTGGTATTCATTATCTCCTGCGTAATATTATAATGGACTTACGCTCTTGATTACTCACGCACATTCTTCGCCTTACAAGCGCGACCAAGTAATGTAATTTACTATTTTGCTGCTAATAAATATTATTCTAACCAAGTTTGTGTGGAACCGTGTCATTGTGGGAAGTGTTCATCACATATACCTGTGTACTGTATGGCCAGTAGTAATGTACATAAGACAGTAGTGGTTTAATGATACCATACTTATTTAATACAGTCAGGGAATTGTACCCCTCAGTTACAGGGGCACAGTTCTGCACTCGGGAGATGTGGCGCGACAATGAGAAGCATTTTGGATAAAAGTATTCTGTACTTCTGTATGACAACAATGTATGCCTTTCAAATGTTAAATGATAAATGATGGTCTAACTACCAGACGGAGCTGTGGTTCCCAAGTCTTGGTTTTGATTAGAGGACTCTTATTGGGGATTGTCTGGTGTATTAATTAACCTGACTGTTTGTGTGAGTGTCATACTCCTATTTGGAACTGTTGCCTGAACTAAAAACAATCTCCTAATATATCCAAAACAAATATGTTCGAGCTTAGACGTCCAATTTGAAATTCAGGTTTTAAATAGGCAGCCATACTATTGTTGGAAAACGCCTCATGGATAAAGTTACATGTCTAAATCGTTATCACGGCATGCTTTTATGGTCAATGTAATGTATTTAGCGTATGCTTGAAATAACATCTAATGCCTGAAGCTGCTCTCCATTGTCTATCAATTAACCTTGCAACCAATGTTCTAAATAATACCTCCTGTAACTGAGGGGTACAATTCCCTGACTGTATTGATAAGTATGGTATCATTAAACCACTACCGATTATGTACTTTAACTACTGGCCACACAGTACATGATATAGATATGATGAACACTTTCCCACCATGAAACGAAGTCCACACAAATGTATAAATCGAATATTTTATATAGCAAAGGGTATATACAACGTTCACTTAATAACATTTATGATTTGAATGCACTTGTAAGGCAAATGAGTATTCGTAGGCAAATCAACATTGAATGTCCAATCTCTGGTTACGCAGGGAGCAAGTATGCAACCTGGTTCTTTAGGGAACTATAGCGATGGTACTTAAATGATTATAGCTGGATACACTAAAAGGGGGTCCCGCTGGTTGTAAGTCAGTAGAGGGGGGGGGTTAGGAGAGCCGCTGGCGATATCCCATCTGGCCAACGATTTCTTGGGAGAATTCAGAGTGCTGAACACGGTGCCCACAGAACCTCGGTCCACAGATGAATACAGCTGGGCCCTCTTGTAGACGGTAGCTGCCGGTCCACAACGAAGAGACGTGAGGCGACCTCACTCGGGGTAGAGCGCCGTCTCACCTGGACTCCTCTCGGGGGGTAGTTCCAACACTCAGCAGTGTTGGCTGTTATCCATGGCATAATCAAAGCACCCAAAGCAAGTAGATAATCCAAGCCGTGTAGGGCTCGCCGTCGTCCGGGTAAAGTAATCCAATGTGCAGGTCCACTCGTCCTGGCCCAGAACTCCTCGGATGAAAGCACCACACGTGGTCTGCCCAGCCTGGTTAAGACTCTAGATAACGCGAGGAACGATGGGGGTACTGCTCACTTTATAACTCTAACCGAACGATGCACCATACATAATAGACTATTATTAACTTAATAGAAATACGTCCCACTCGACGGTATAGTGCCAAACTATGACAATTCAACTATTAATCCACACGATGTCTCAATGCCATTCTAAGGCCAAGTTGACCATACTGCACCACACGTGTATCGTGGGTGAGGCTTAACGTCTTGCCACTAGGTTGGAGGGTAAAGAACTAAGGGCTAAGGGACTAAAAGAAAGTTCTACTTTACTTGCGCCATATATATATGCGCTGTGAACAAATAGTACCATTCGTATTTCGCCAGACGTATTCCTACGCGGAACCGGGCTAGTAACGTCATGTTCGTCGGCACGATTGAACTTGAACCAAGGGGCTTGGCTGCTGGCGCCAGGTTCTTGTCCAATGAGAGAATGAAACTATTATGGGCTGTTAGTAGACTAAAGGGATATTCAGTGTATATGTACAAGGAATATACAAGGGATATCAAACGATATACAAATACTATTAAATATATATCCATAAATAAATATATATATTCGGTTTAATCTGATCCTTCACAACAGCCGCCCCCTAATTAGTCCCACCTAATTAGCTAAGCAGAGACAGATTAACCGCACTGTCTACCACTCGAGGTCCGCTGTAAGGGTCAGTCAACTCACAAAGTCGTGGGGTCATGGTCGTCATCGATAGTGTCTGGGAGTCTGGGCAGTTCTATCAGCCTCGCCACGGGTCGTGTGTAAGTTCGCCCTTGGACGAGCACCTCAGCTGCTCGGACCTTGCCATCGGCACCGGTGATCACTTTGCTTACGCGGCCAGTCGGCCACATAGCTCTGGGTAGTGACTGGTCGATAATCATGACGACTGTTCCTTCTGTCAAATTGTCTCTCTCTTTTACCCACTTCTGGCGGGTCTGTAGAGACGGTAGGTAGTGGAGTAGAAAGCTGTTCCAAAACTTGTCAGCTAGTACTTGACTGTACCTCCACATTCTTCGGCCGTTCGCTTCTTCAGGCCTGTACATGGTCTGGGGTAGCGCGGGGTCCAGCCGCCCCATCCAGAGTGTGTTGGGGGTGACTGGGTCGACATCTGCTACATCACTGGAGACGTAGCCGAGGGGCTTGGAGTTCAATACTCCCTCGATCTCCGTGAGGACTGTCATTAGGACTTCTTCCGCCACGGTCTGGGCCCCAAGCACGGCGTACAGGGCTGTCTTTATAGAACGTACTTCTCGTTCCCAGGTTCCACCGAAGTGGGGTGCGTTCGGGGGATTAAACTGGAAGTCAATCTGGGATGGAGCGAGGTGGGTCTTAAGTTCTGGGCCCATAGCTTGGAAGCTCTCTCTCAGCTCTCTTTCTCCGCCTTTGAAGTTTGTCCCGTGATCAGACAACAATGTAGACGGTTTTCCTTTCCGTGATGTGAATCTTCGGAAGGCCATAAGGAATGAGTCTGTGCTCATGGTCGGAAGGAGTTCGATATGTATCGCTCTGGTGGTCATGCATTTGAATACAATACCCCACCGCTTCTCGGTTCCTCTTCCTTTCTTTATATACAACGGGCCAAAACAGTCCATGCCTGTGGAGTGGAATGGCTTGTCGCCGAGTCGGAGGCGACAGGGAGGTAGGTCAGCCATCCGGGGTATGCTGGGCTGCGCGCGCCACTTTCGGCAGTCTAGACAGGTTCGCTGGAAGCGTTGCACTGCTTCTCTTCCTTGAAGTATCCAATAGCGACGTCTGATCTCCGCGAAGACTCTCTCTGCTCCTGCGTGGTGTACATCCTCGTCGTATTTCTTTATGATCAGCTCTGTGACCTTGTGTCGGCTGTTCAAGACTATCGGGTACTTAACGTCATCCGGTAGATCGGGGGCTCTCCGCAGACGACCACCCACTCTGATGAGATTATGGGCGTCGCTCTCGGGTGCCAGGTGGAGCAGTCTGCTGTCTGATGGGACGGGCTTTCCTCCCTGTAGACAGTCTAGCTCGTCGGGGAACGAGTCTCTCTGGGCTCGTTGTAGTAGAAGAAGTTCTGCTTCTTCGTAGTCAGCTGCTGAAATGTCGGCAGTGGACTGAATCTCTGGGTGGGATAGGTAGTTGACGCAGGTGCACATATTTATCCATCAGCTTGGCGATGGGGTAGGTGTACTGCGATAGTCCTATTTCTTGGCTGGTGAAAGCATTTGTAATCCTATACCGTCGCTCTGGCTGCCCGCTTGCTGCGATAGTGAAGGAGACATTCTCGCCCTTTATCGTCTTTAAATCTCTTCTTATTGTCCGAATCGTCATTTGGTTCTCGCTCCCCCGCAGTCCCAGCTGGGCCGCAGCGGACGCGAGCAGAAGGGTCTTCTCTGACCCGTCATCAAGGACGGCGTAAGTGTCCATGACTTTATCTTGGTAGCTCAATGTTACACGGACTACCTTTAAGAGCACTTGGGCGCCGCTGCTGCTGGCGGGGTCAATGTACATCTTCGTAGTCAGCTGCTGAAATGTCGGCAGTGGACTGAATCTCTGGGTGGTGCCACAGGAATGTCTTTAGCTGCGCACTCTGTAGGGTAATGCAATCATCTATGTTGGGGTCTGTGGAGGCGACTGTGCTCAGTCCACAGAACATAGGTTTCTTGTTCTCAGCCTCCTCTTTACTCGCTTCCCGTGGGGTGGGCGTAGGTCACTCTTCTTCCGGGAGCTTGAGGAACTCGGGTCCGTCACTGTAGATGTTGCGACGGGTGAGGTCATCTAGGGACATTCCCCGGGTGATGACGTCAGCTGGGTTGTGTTTGGTGTCCACATACCGCCAGCTCGCTGCTTCTGTTGACTCTTGAATCTCGGTGACTCTGACTCCCACGAAGACTTTGTATCTGCATGAATCAGACTTGATCCATGTGAGTACTGTCGTGGAATCTGACCACAAGATTGTTCTGTGCACCGGAATGGTGAGTTCACGTTGGATTAACGTGGCTAGATGCGCTCCTGCTAGGGCTGCGCAGAGCTCTATACGCGGGATAGATTGTTGTTTTCGTGGGGCTATTCTTGAGCGAGCCAGGATGAAAGCAGTGTGTATCTCTCCTCCCTTCTCTTGGGCACGCAAGTAGGCCACTGATCCATAGGCTACTTCGGAGGCGTCGCTGAAGACGTGTAGATCCATCTTGCATGTCTCTGGCCTCACTGTGGGTGGGAAGTAGCTGCGGCGTATATTGACGCCTGGGAGTGAGCGGAGTTCCGTCTCCCACTCTCTCCATGTGGAGGCAAGGGGTGCGGGTATTGGGTCGTCCCAGCCCTGGTCCTTGTCCCATAGTGCTCGCACAATCATCTTTGCCCTGGTGGTGTAAGGTAGAATACATCCCAACGGGTCATATTGTCTGGCGAGTGTTCTGTACACACTCCGTCTGGTGGTCGGTATCGCCGTCGACCTTCCCTGCTCCGTGGTCAGGGGTTTGTGTCTATAGTGGAGCGAGTCTGTTTTGAAGCGCCAGACTAATCCTAGTGTCATTTCTTGGGCTTCTCCTGGGATGGTCGCCATCCAGGTCTCGCTGCTGGCAGCCTTGTCCGCGGGGGAGAGGCTGCGCAATACGTGCGGGTCGCTGCTGGCCCACTGCCTGAGATCAAAGCCGCCTTTGATCAGGGAGGCGCGTAGCTTGAGTAGGAGAACCTCGGCTTCTTCTTGAGTCGAAACGCTTTGTAAACAGTTGTCCACGTAGAAACTGTTCTTCACACTGTGTCGGACCTCTTCATCTGCTGCTGGGTCCTCTGCGACCTCTGGGTTGAGGTTGCGCAATACTGGGGGGTCGCTGCTGGCCCGCTGCCGGAGATCAAAGCCGTCTTTGATCAGGGAGGCGCGGAGCAGCGCACGACGTCGCCAGTCAATTTTCTTCTCGACATGCTGCAGGAGTGTGGTGTCTCCTTCTGTCACTCTGGAGTGGAGGCAGCTAGTGGCTGCTGTTCGGTTGAGAGATTTAGCGAGGGGGCCTTGTAGTGTCCATCCTAGGCGGGTCTCGACTGCTGCAGGACAGCCTCGGGGTCCTGTATGGACTCGGTCTATCGGGACTATGAGGTCTGCATGGTCGGAGCCTATCAGCAGGGTCGGGGTGGCGCTGTCTATGAGCGGGATAGGTAGTTGACGCAGGTGCACATATTTATCCATCAGCTTGGCGATGGGGTAGGTGTACTGCGATAGTCCTATTTCTTGGCTGGTGAAAGCATTTGTAATCCTATACCGTCGCTCTGGCTGCCCGCTTGCTGCGATAGTGAAGGAGACATTCTCGCCCTTTATCGTCTTTAAATCTCTTCTTATTGTCCGAATCGTCATTTGGTTCTCGCTCCCCCGCAGTCCCAGCTGGGCCGCAGCGGACGCGAGCAGAAGGGTCTTCTCTGACCCGTCATCAAGGACGGCGTAAGTGTCCATGACTTTATCTTGGTAGCTCAATGTTACACGGACTACCTTTAAGAGCACTTGGGCGCCGCTGCTGCTGGCGGGGTCAATGTACATGACACTTGCCTTGGTGCTGCTCGATGGTGCAGGTGCAGGCTTTCTTCTGTTACTGTCGTGTAGGACATCTAGGTGTGCTCCGTCACACCGACTGCACCTCTTCTTTAGGCGGCACTCGGCTGCCATGTGACTGCACGCACATCGGTAACAGCGCCTGTTGGACTTTATCCATTGACTCACTTCTTCTGCATTCATCTTTGTGAACAGGTCACATTGTGACAGCCAGTGTTCCTTCTTGCAGTACGGGCACACCATCTTCCACTTCTCTTTTCTCGAGGGGGTACTGTGGTTCTTACTGCTCGGTACTGATTCTGATTGGTGCATGACAGTCACCGATCTTCTTCCATCGTTTATTCTCCTGGGTCCCTCTCTGGAGCTTGGTGTGCTCCGCACGAACGTATCCAGTCGTAAGCTGCTGACTTCTCTCGCCAGGAAGTCGGCTAGATCGAGGAGGGATGGTTCGGGACCGTTAGGATCACGGTGGTCTCTCTGCCGCCTGAAGCGCTCTTGTCTGGCGGGTGGCAGCTTCTCTAAAATCCTCTCGACGTTAGAGTTGGCGTATAGCTCGTGCATACCCTTTTCCCGTTGCGCTCCCAGCATCCCTACCAGGGACTGCACTTTTATAGACAGGTCGTCTAATGAGCGATTGTCTGTTGCTGGGGGTAGGCGGTCAATATGCCTTATCTCTTGGATTACGTAATCCCATATACGTCCATATCTCTGGTCCAGCGCTGCTAGAGCCGCGGTGTATGGGGTCGTAGAGGTGGCATAGGCTAGCGCTATATTGTGCGCTCGCGGTACTTTCAGGTGCTTCAGTAATATTGCATACTTGTGGCGTTCGTCAGCGACATCCACCATCATTGTCTCTAAGCACATCCGGAGCTCCGTGTACTGTGCTCGATTCTCATAGGTGAAGTCTGGAAACGTCGGTGTGCCAATGTATGACGCCGTGGATGGCTGATACATCTGCGAGCGTTGGGGGAGAGGCCTCCTAGGCGAGTCTCCTCTTGCGCCTCTCTGTGGGCTGGTACCGGCAGGGTACCATGGCCCGCTGGTCCAGGTGCTATTCCTCGGGGCTGGTCGTGCGTCATGCTCACCCGTGAATAGAGTCGGGGGTCTGTAGCGCAGCGCCGCGGGGGTATAGCCTGGGCTGTACTGGACCTCCTGGTCCGGTGGAGTACTGTGCTGTCGTCGGGCTTGGTTCTCCTCCTCTCCCTCTTCTTCTTCTATCAGGTCCTCTAGATCCTGTAGTCGTTTATTTAGCTTCTCCGCAGTGTATGCCGCTCCTTCCTTGTAGCTGGGTCTCGCTAGGACCGGTCTGGGAAGGGGGTCTGCGGGGGGTATAGGCTTGGTCTGTTGGTCAAGTTCAGGGTCGCTTGCTCGGTTAGGGGATGCTGCCCTTGACTGTTGTCTCGACGAGTTCCTTGAACCCCTGGCGGAGGGAGAGGGTGTTGCCTTGAGGATCAGCTGCTCCATTAGCTGCGCTTGTAGTCTGTCGCGCTCGGCTTCGCGCTTGATGAAAGCGATGCCGCGCTCTGTTTCGCGCTGGATGAGAGCGAGGTCGCGCTCTGTTTCTCTTTGGGCACCGGCAGCGGCACGCTGGGTGTCTGCTCGGTCTCTTGCCATATTCTCTTCCGTCTGAAGGCGTCTCATCTCCAGGCGTATGCGCTCTTCTTCGCTCCGTTGCTGTTTCTGGAGTCGATCGCGTTCACCCTGAAATCGATCGCGTTCACCCTGGAGTCGATCGCGTTCGGTAGAGGCTGTCAGGCTGACGAGGAACGCCTGTGATAGCATCCTCTCCGCTTCGCTGGGGGAAGACGGTTGTAGAGGTGAGCCGCTCCTGGCTGTACTCGTTGGGGAGTCCTGGAGCTCTATTTCCTCGGCGCTCTCCTCCTCTTCTTCCGTGCAGAGTTCTCTCTCTGTAGGGTTGTCTTCCTCCCGGGGCTGGTCGGGGACTACTTCTTCGGTATTGGCGGGGGGTAAAGGCATGTCAGCTCCCTCCTGGTCCCCACCGTGAGCTTGGTCAGTTACATTAGAACCCACTAGGGCCTCTGTGGTCGGGGTAACCTGGTCGTTAAGGTCAGACATAATTTTACTTTCTACTTTTACCGCGTTTACCGTTTGTCTAAGGCTAGGTAGTTGACTGACAGCGTAATCCTCTAAGTACTGAGGTGTCTGTCGTCTGCGCCGCGGGCGTTCTACGTTAGGAGGACCGTTTTGTGGAGTGTTCATCATAGGCCATTTCAATATTAATAACACTATATTAATATTACACTAGTTACCCTCCGGCTCGAAGGACCAATTGTAGCTGAGGGGTACAATTCCCTGACTGTATTGATAAGTATGGTATCATTAAACCACTACCGATTATGTACTTTAACTACTGGCCACACAGTACATGATATAGATATGATGAACACTTTCCCACCATGAAACGAAGTCCACACAAATGTATAAATCGAATATTTTATATAGCAAAGGGTATATACAACGTTCACTTAATGACATTTATGATTTGAATGCACTTGTAAGGCAAATGAGTATTCGTAGGCAAATCAACATTGAATGTCCAATCTCTGGTTACGCAGGGAGCAAGTATGCAACCTGGTTCTTTAGGGAACTATAGCGATGGTACTTAAATGATTATAGCTGGATACACTAAAAGGGGGTCCCGCTGGTTGTAAGTCAGTAGAGGGGGGGGGTTAGGAGAGCCGCTGGCGATATCCCATCTGGCCAACGATTTCTTGGGAGAATTCAGAGTGCTGAACACGGTGCCCACAGAACCTCGGTCCACAGATGAATACAGCTGGGCCCTCTTGTAGACGGTAGCTGCCGGTCCACAACGAAGAGACGTGAGGCGACCTCACTCGGGGTAGAGCGCCGTCTCACCTGGACTCCTCTCGGGGGGTAGTTCCAACACTCAGCAGTGTTGGCTGTTATCCATGGCATAATCAAAGCACCCAAAGCAAGTAGATAATCCAAGCCGTGTAGGGCTCGCCGTCGTCCGGGTAAAGTAATCCAATGTGCAGGTCCACTCGTCCTGGCCCAGAACTCCTCGGATGAAAGCACCACACGTGGTCTGCCCAGCCTGGTTAAGACTCTAGATAACGCGAGGAACGATGGGGGTACTGCTCACTTTATAACTCTAACCGAACGATGCACCATACATAATAGACTATTATTAACTTAATAGAAATACGTCCCACTCGACGGTATAGTGCCAAACTATGACAATTCAACTATTAATCCACACGATGTCTCAATGCCATTCTAAGGCCAAGTTGACCATACTGCACCACACGTGTATCGTGGGTGAGGCTTAACGTCTTGCCACTAGGTTGGAGGGTAAAGAACTAAGGGCTAAGGGACTAAAAGAAAGTTCTACTTTACTTGCGCCATATATATATGCGCTGTGAACAAATAGTACCATTCGTATTTCGCCAGACGTATTCCTACGCGGAACCGGGCTAGTAACGACATGTTCGTCGGCACGATTGAACTTGAACCAAGGGGCTTGGCTGCTGGCGCCAGGTTCTTGTCCAATGAGAGAATGAAACTATTATGGGCTGTTAGTAGACTAAAGGGATATTCAGTGTATATGTACAAGGAATATACAAGGGATATCAAACGATATACAAATACTATTAAATATATATCCATAAATAAATATATATATTCGGTTTAATCTGATCCTTCACAACACCTCCTTTGTATTAGGAAATCAAGCTTTAAAAAAAATTAAGTCAATTTGACTACATGCCTATTTTATACAACCGTTTCTGTGAGTGATAGATTTCAGATGTGCGCGCGCCTTAGAGGGAACATTGCTTGCAACCTCGATAATTATTTCATCATTAACGTCGGTTCTCTCCTCGCGGCTGTTTTCTATTAGTCTATGACCTTCTCCACACCTATTATCTGTCCTACAGGGCAGTTCCCTGTTTGTTGTCTTCCGTCCGATTCCCACTTCCGTCGCCCTATCTCTTCGTCCCACGATTGGCCCCCAGTGCGCGCCAGTTCTGTCTGGTGACTGTGTCTTCTGAAAACTCTTGGCTATTTATTAGGTGTGAGAAAGTGCAACTGGGAATTAAACTCCCTCTTATTTCATACTTAAACCTATTTAATTAAACTGCACCTCATCTCTCTGTGCAATTCTTATTTAACCCATTGTATAATTAAACTCTATTTTAATTAACCTGTATATCAATATTATTATAATGATAATCCCTCGTTTAGCCAGTCGTTCCTAGTCTGCCTTACCCACGGAAGAAACTCCTTTTCCCATATTCTCCCCATAGCAACGACGGCCCCCCCCTCTTCTGGTTGTCATGCGACGCGCTGTCATCTTTGACCACAGCTATTTGACCCAGATCACTATAACAACAGGTTACCCTGCGCTGCTGTAGACACTGACCTTGTGATGATGTGGCTATCAGCTGTTGATGTTAACCAGCGCTCCTCTGCAACACACTTGTGAGGATTCGCCTGTTCCCTGGACCTTTTTTCCCTGTCTCCTCACCTCACCAGCCCCCACCCTTGTGAGAACTTTTCCATGCCTCCTACTCTTCACCAGCCCCCACCCTTGTGAGAACTTTTCCCTGCCTTCTACTCTCCTTCACCAGCCCCCACCCTTGCGATGATTTACTCTCCTCTACTCTTCACCAGCCCCCACCCTTGGACTTTCTTGTTCAATTACCATCACGCAGCTGTCATAGTTTGTGATTAGCGCCCCTGAGGGCTTTATATACCTGGACCTCCCTTCCAGTCCTGGTCGGGTCGTTCTGTATCTGTGTTCACTCTGTGTTCATGGAGTTTCTGTACGTTACCATCCTGTACGTTACCATCACCTGCCGCGTCTCCGGTGTGAGACGACGTGCCAGCCATCACCACCTGTCGCCGTTTGCCTGGAGTGGGACACCGTCTTCGCTCTCTAATTCTCTACGGGAGGTTTTCCAGTGTTCCCACTCCAGACGTCAAGCCGGCGCGTCATCGCTCCCTATTTTCCACGGGAGGATGGCATCTCTTCGCCCCGGTCCCCTGGGACCCCTTTGTTCTGCGTTGCCCGGCCCCCCCGAGGAGGAGGAAGAGGATCTTCGTGCCTGGAGTGGGACACCGCCTGCGCTCTCTAATTCTCTACGGGAGGTTGCCAGTGTTCCCACTCCAGACGTCAAGCCGGCGCGTCATCGCTCCCTAATTCTCTACGGGAGGATGGCGCCTCTTCCCCCCGGCCTCCGCTGTCGGGCCCCTGTCTCAAGTCAAGTCAAGTCAAGTCTCCGTGCCCGGCCCCCCCGAGGAGGAGGAAGAGGATCTCCGTGCCTGGAGTGGGACACCGCCTTCGCTCTCTAATTCTCTACGGGAGGTTGCCATTGTTCCCACTCCAGACGTCAAGCCGGCGCGTCATCGCTCCCTATTTCCACGGGAGGATGGCGCCTCTTCCCCCCGGCCGCCGCTGTCGGGCCCCTGTCTCAAGTCAAGTCAAGTCAAGTCTCCGTGCCCGGCCCCCCCGAGGAGGAGGAAGAGGATCTCTGTGCCTGGAGTGGGACACCGCCTTCGCTCTCTAATTCTCTACGGGAGGTTGCCAGTGTTCCCACTCCAGACGTCAAGCCGGCGCGTCATCGCTCCCTATTTCCACGGGAGGATGGCGCCTCTTCCCCCCGGCCTCCGCTGTCGGGCCCCTGTCTCCGTACCAGGCCTCTGCCGTCTGGCCCCTGTCCCCGTGACAGGCCTCCGCCGTCGGGCCCCTGTCTCCGTGCCCGGCCCCCACTGTCGGGCCCCTGTCTCCGTACCAGGCCTCCGCCGTCGGGCCCCTGTCCCCGTGACAGGCCTCCGCCGTCGGGCCCCTGCCTCCGTGCCCGGCCTCCGCTGTCGGGCCCCTATCTCCGTGCCCGGCCCCCGCCGTCGGGCCCCTGTCCCCTTGCCAGGCCTCCGCCGTCGGGCCCCTGCCTCCGTGCCCTGGCCTCCGCTGTCGGGCCCCTATCTCCGTGCCCGGCCCCCGCCGTCGGGCCCCTGTCCCCTTGCCAGGCCTCCGCCGTCGGAACCCTGTCCTCATCCCTGTAAGCAGCCCTGGCCCGTAGCCCTGGCCCTTAGCCTTTGTCCCTGACACTTAGCCCTGTCCCTTAGCCTGTTCGCCTCTTAAAGGCACAGTGTCGCATTTTCCTTATTTCCTTGACGCTAGTGTTTTGTGTTCTCCCCTGTTCCCCTCTCCAGTGTCCCTGGTCCTAGTCCTTGACATTTAGCCCTGGCCCTGGCCCTGTCCCTTAGCCCTAGTCCCTTAGCCTGTTCGCCTCTTAAAGGCACAGTGCCGCATTTTCCAGTTTTCCTTGACTCTAGTGTTTTGTGTTCTCCCCTGTTCCCCTCTCCAGTGCCCCTGGTCCTAGTCCTTGACATTTAGCCCTGGCCCTGTCCCTTAGCCCTAGTCCTTTAGCCTGTTTGCCTCTTAAAAGGCACAGTGCCGCATTTTCCTTATTTCCTTGACTCTAGTGTTTTGTGTTCTCCCCTGTTCCCCTCTCCAGTGCCCCTGGTCCTGGTCCTTGACATTTAGCCCTGGCCCTGTCCCTTAGCCCTAGTCCCTTAGCCTGTTCGCCTCTTAAAGGCACAGTGCCGCATTTTTCAGTTTTCCTTGACTCTAGTGTTTTTTGTGTTCTCCCATAAAGGGACTGTTCCGCCTTTTGTTCTATAATAAAGATTTGCCCTGTTTTGGCTTACTCTCATACCTGTCTTGTGTTGTGCGATTGGGGTCGGTTACAAACCATAACAACACTCCCTGACTGCCAGCGCTTATTAGACCGCTATTCCTCCACCGTTCAAACGGTCATCTTGTCTCGATTTTCAATGTGGGAGGTTGGATATTGGCCTATAGTTGGTTAGTACATTACTGTCTAGTTTGGGTTTATTTAGAAGAATAATGCTAGTTCTTCACATTTTGATGCAGATGCAGTGTTGCCAGCAGCTCTACAGCTTGTCTTTGTCTGACCAACACTGCTATTATTTAACCATGGGGAGATTTTGTCACTTGACCCTTTATTGTCTCTGTCAATAAGACCCCTCAGGACCTTTTTTTTTTTTTTTTTTTTGTTAAGTTTAGGTTAACATTGACATTGAAGAATACACAGTGATGGTCAGTTATAGGTAATTTGATTACTAGCAACTTTATCAATGTTCAGCCTTGTTTCACAGTAAATTTCACAGAGTAAATTTTACTCAAACTAAGCCTAGGGTGTTACCATGTTGGTGAGTGGGTTCATTGACATGTTGTATCAGCTCAAAACTGTCCAGTAGGTTGGTAAGCTCAATAGCCTTGGGGTCCTTCTTATTCAGATCTCCACGTATGATTAATCTTTCACATAAGGATACCAACTGAGATTAGCTTCTGAGAACCAGGGGTGTAAATTACTTGAGTAATTGTACTCCGTTACCATACTTAAGTACTGTTTTTGGGGAATCTGTCCAGTGGGAGAGAGAGAGAGGAATTTGTACTTTACTTGAGTATTATTAGGTTTATATATTCTGTACTTGTACTCCATCACATCTCTAATTCAAATGTCATACTTTTTACTCCTTATCTCTAAAATGCAGACCTACAAAGTACAAATCTCACAGGTCCAACCATTTTAATCAGTATATTTTAATTGTTTATTTGGCCGAACTAACATTAACGTTGTTAATCCTGTGACCGCAGGTAAACAGCCAATCAAATCCCCATCAATGGAAAATGAACCCGCCCATACCCATGCTTGTGCAACACTAGAAAGTGGGGATCTTTGATTAAACACCTGCTATCAGAAGAATGGACAGTCAGATCCACATTATGCTGTGGTTAATATTGTGATATTATTCAGGATAATCCAGTATTCTGCCTTTAATATTGTGATATTATTCAGGATAATCCAGTATTCTGCCTTTAATATCTCTTGTCCTGGCTTACACCCGGAAGGAACTTGCTTTTCTATATTCTTGCCATAGCAATAGCAACAACAGCCCGCCCCTCTTCTGGTTGTCAAGTTCTGCTGCCATGACAACCGCGTTTAACCTTTAGACACACATTCTAAACGTTTCATTACTGTTTCATTAATGGTGAACCTCTCTCCGCTCTATATTCTGTGCCCTGTGCCTGCCTCCTATCAATGTTGATGTACTGGGGAATTCAAAACATTCTGCTCTGCTAACGCGGCCTGCCTCCTACCTCTGAAACCGCTGGTTCCACCACCGTCTCCTAAGGCATGCACATTTCGACCACTCTGACCTGGCCCCTTTAGATGGACCTGTATATTGTATATTACTATTGCACTTTACTGTTACATCTACACTCTGTTTGCCACATTTATTTCCATTGTACTGTACTTGTGCTGTATAATGACAATACATTTGAATCTAATCTAATATATAAACAGGAATATACACAGGAATATACGCAGATATAGATAAATATACACATGCAATACACAGTACTATATGGGTAGACTATAGGTTGAGGTAGGTACAAGGCAGTTGTAGGCAGTAGATAGGTATAATCTGAGTATCTAGGCAACAGAGTGGACTTCCATTAAGCCACAGACCCTCATTAACATTAACAATGATATGGGACATACACAGCTATAGATATATATATATATACTATATCTACAGCCGCACATACACCCATACCTAGTCTTATTGCCCATATCACTGGCCAGTATGGCTTACTACCATCCCATTTACTCACTTGTTACACTGTATATTGTCAATGTACTTTACTGTTACAGTACCTTTCACTCTGACACACTGCACAATACCAATACATTTGAATCTAATCTAATGTCATCTTTGGTACCACCAACCTACACACAGTTTTCCCTTCTGTTTGCCTGTCTGTCTCTAGATATTAGAGGGTGCATTACTAATATTTTGAGTACTTGCTGATACAGAGTGCCACTATGAGTTGCCTACTTTACTCGATATTGACCATTCGCTTTACTTGAGTCAGATTTTGAGACTGTACCCATACTTTCACTTAAGTATAATTTCTGGGTACTTTTTACACCCCAGGTAGGATAGTTCTATGAATTGATCACAGACATGTAGGATAGTTCTATGAATTGATCACAGACATGTAGGATAGTTATATGTATTGATCACAGACATGTAGGATAGTTCTATGTATTGATCACAGACACAAGTGTTAATCCCTTATTAACATTAACAATGATATCATGAAATGTCCATCGTCACTAATTTCTGGGTACTTTTTACACCCCTACTGAGAACTCCTACAGAAATATTGATGAGTATTTTGGTGGCTGGTACAATGTGATGATGAGCAAAGACAGTCTAGCTTTTTAGTTCAATAACAAGATACTAAAATTATGTAAATTCACCCATGTCAATATCATCACATACAAACGATGCAGATAAAATAGCGGCAACCCTCCCCCTCTTCTGTATTGGGGAGAGGGTGATAGCAAAACCTGCGCTATAAAAATAATGCCATTTAGCCGGTCTCGACTAGGAACATGCATGGATCAAGCCTGTTCTAAATAAATCTGATAGGGTTTTTCAATGGAAATATCTAATGAAAAATTGCATTTCAACTAGAATTGTTTACCCTTTTCATAGCGTGCATGCATGTAAACATGTTTGTGTGTGTCATATACTCTGCCTGCCACAGTACATCATGTCCTCAGGTCGATACCTTCCCGCAGTGCCGCCCAGCCAATGCGCTGCCGGCTCCGTCCCGCCTTGCAACTCTGCTCTCTTCCGTCTTGGGATGCTCTGCCCAACGGAAGCTGTGAGAAAGTCCTCACCAGGGCTAACTGTGATTGCCCGACCGTGTTTCCAATCTCCTCGCGACGAGGCAGTTGACGTGGCGGGAGGGCCGGGAACGCACCCGGGAACCTGCAGACGGGAAAGCACAGAGGCCAGAGTCCACTGCAAGCCCCGAAAAACACCGCCGTGGGGGAAGAGAAATAAAACAAAGTGTCAGGTTCTTCCCTCACTCCCCTCTTCCACATACAGGCTGCTCCCTGCCCCTCTAAATTTCCCACATCCTCCATTTTTTAACACGCTTCTTTTTTCTTAACAGACAAAAACAAAACAAAATAAGATAAAATATGCGGCAAACAAAAATAGTTTCCTCTAACACTTGAGAAAAAAAGCTCTATAGCAGCACACAGACGCCCTTATCATATTTTCATTCAGAAACTACTGCAGTCTGACCAGATAAGGTGTTTAGAAACTAAATCACACAAGAAAAACAACTGTCTCTTCTCTATGGTATTTCTCACGCACGGTCAACTTCCCGCCTCATTGTGAAAAAAAATCAATAAAAACAGATCAGTGCATTTAAAGATATTAAACCCTAGCCCACGCCTGTATTTCGGGACTGACCTAAGTAATTAAAAATTTCTCACGCACGGTCCCCTAATTCCCGCCTCCTTGTGAGAAAATAAAAATAAACACAGATCAGTGCTAAAAAGATATAAAACCCCAGCCCTCACCTTTTCTGGGACTGTTGTATGACTTTTAATTTCCAACATACCTATAGTACACTCTGCACCCCTCCATTCCGGATACAAATGTAATTCCCGCCTAATATCGGAACCTACCTTTAATACAAGTGTTCAGAGGAAAACAAGAGGGAAACACAAAAAAAAAGAACAATACTATGTTTTAGTGTTAGACACCATCTGGACCCAGAAACTCAACAACTCTAACAATACTATGTTCTAGTGTTAGACACCATCTGGACCCAGAAACTCAACAACTCTTCGCCCAAATCAAACTCCCGCACGCATCCACACGGGGAAATCTGCCAGAGATGACAAGACAGTCGGTAGACAGGCGTCATCTCTCTCCTGTACTTTTCTCGGAGGATTGAGGCGAGGAAAAATAGTACTCCCCCCGATTGCTGGCCGACAATGCACCACTCTGTGTCATCCGCTGTCTGGTCAATTTAGACACCCTAATCTAATTGTAACATAACTACTTATAGATTCAAAAAACAAAAACGCTTTAAACAGAATGTCAACAGCTCACAGAATGTTCCCCACGCGTTCCCAAGGTTCAAGCCGGAGGTGACAGCCAAGCGGACGGCGCAGACGGTCCTCTCCCCCCCCCCAGTGCGCGGAGGAGGTCGAGACAGGGCAGCGCTTCCCTGGAATCCCAAGATTCACCCTCTCTGCAGAGTCCGTCCGGCGGCCATCGGTTTAAAAATATAATAAAACTAGTTTAAAAAATCCCATAATCATCTCTCGTCGCCATTATTAATAATAGGAAAGTTTATTTCATCCGTGGCCACAAATGAAAGGACAGTTTACAGTCAGAGACAACATGTTAATACAGTAGCGTCTGGCCATAGACTGACCAAGAGTTCTGTTCAGACGTATGTTAAATACACAGTTGTCAGACATAACATAATATCAGATATGATGATGAGAATGGCTCAGTTAGGGGAATCAACCTTGGCTAGGCGGTGATGTTCCCAACCGGAATGTTAAACAGTCTTGCTAACAGAGAAGAAGATTTAAAGAGACAGTAGTGTCAAAGTGCACCAGTCAAGCTGTCTAATGACATGATAATATATATTCCATGACAATATGTATATGTATATGTATATGTATATGTATATGTATATGTATATGTATATGTATATGTATATGTTACCATCAGGCTGTGAAAGTTCTAGGCAGGAAAACAAACAGCCACCACCATTGTCATAGCATAACAAACCAGAACCTACTGAGCTGGGACAATCTCGTCAAATTCAAAGATGCCTGCCTTACCTATAAAATCCTTCATGAGATGGTTGAGAAGGAATGACCAGAACGTCCACAGAGATGGCGTCATCAATTACCGAAAGGTTGCCACCCAGGGTGATGGAAGGAAACACGACACAAGCGCACAGCCCAGGAGACAGTGCAGGATGGGAGGCCAAGCACAGGCCCCACACGCCTGGAGCAGAGACTGCAGGAGTCAGAGCCTGAACACCTCTTACAGGCTGGATACACCCGGCAGAGACAGCAGGAGGGAGAACAGGACACCTCCTACAGGCTGGATACACCCGGCAGAGACAGTAGGAGACAGAACAGGACACCTCCTACAGGCTGGATACACCCAGCAGAGAGAGCAGGAGGGAGAACAGGACACCTCTTACAGGCTGGATACACCCAGCAGAGAGAGCAGGAGGGAGAACAGGACACCTCTTACAGGCTGGATACACTCAGCAGAGACAGCAGGAGGCAGAACAGGACACCTCTTACAGGCTGGATACACCCAGCAGAGAGAGCAGGAGGGAGAACAGGACACCTCTTACAGGCTGGACACACCCAGCAGAGACAGTAGGAGACAGAACAGGACACCTCTTACAGGCTGGATACACCCAGCAGAGACAGTAGGAGGGAGAACAGGACACCTCTTACAGGCTGGATACACTCAGCAGAGAGAGCAGGAGGCAGAACAGGACACCTCTTACAGGCTGGATACACCCAGCAGAGACAGTAGGAGGGAGAACAGGAGACCTCTTACAGGCTGGATACACCCAGCAGAGAGAGCAGGAGGGAGAACAGGACACCTCTTACAGGCTGGATACACTCAGCAGAGACAGCAGGAGGGAGAACAGGACACCTCTTACAGGCTGGATACACCCAGCAGAGAGAGCAGGAGACAGAACAGGACACCTCTTACAGGCTGGATACACTCAGCAGAGACAGCAGGAGGGAGAACAGGACACCTCTTACAGGCTGGATACACCCAGCAGAGACAGTAGGAGGGAGAACAGGACACCTCTTACAGGCTGGATACACCCAGCAGAGAGAGCAGGAGACAGAACAGGACACCTCTTACAGGCTGGATACACCCAGCAGAGACAGTAGGAAACAGAACAGGACACCTCTTACAGGCTGGATACACCCAGCAGAGAGAGCAGGGGGGAGAACAGGACACCTCTTACAGGCTGGATACATCCAGCAGAGACAGCAGAGACCGAACAGGACACCTCTTACAGGCTGGATACACCCAGCAGAGACAGTAGGAGGGAGAACAGGACACCTCTTACAGGCTGGATACACCCAGCAGAGACAGTAGGAGGGAGAACAGGACACCTCTTACAGGCTGGATACACCCAGCAGAGAGAGCAGGAGACAGAACAGGACACCTCTTACAAGCTGGATACACCCAGCAGAGACAGTAGGAAACAGAACAGGACACCTCTTACAGGCTGGATACACCCAGCAGAGAGAGCAGAGACAGAACAGGACACCTCTTACAGGCTGGATACACTCAGCAGAGACAGCAGGAGGGAGAACAGGACACCTCTTACAGGCTGGATACACCCAGCAGAGAGAGTAGGAGGGAGAACAGGACACCTCTTACAGGCTGGATACACTCAGCAGAGACAGTAGGAAACAGAACAGGACACCTCTTACAGGCTGGATACACCCAGCAGAGACAGCAGGAGGGAGAACAGGACACCTCTTACAGGCTGGATACATCCAGCAGAGAGAGTAGGAGGGAGAACAGGACACCTCTTACAGGCTGGATACACTCAGCAGAGACAGCAGGAGGGAGAACAGGACACCTCTTACAGGCTGGATACACCCAGCAGAGAGAGCAGGAGGGAGAACAGGACACCTCTTACAGGCTGGATACACCCAGCAGAGAGAGCAGGAGGGAGAACAGGACACCTCTTACAGGCTGGATACACCCAGCAGAGACAGCAGGAGGCAGAACAGGACACCTCTTACAGGCTGGATACACCCAGCAGAGAGAGCAGGAGACAGAACAGGACACCTCTTACAGGCTGGATACACCCAGCAGAGACAGTAGGAGACAGAACAGGACACCTCTTACAGGCTGGATACACTCAGCAGAGAGAGCAGGAGGGAGAACAGGACACCTCTTACAGGCTGGATACACTCAGCAGAGAGAGCAGGAGGGAGAACAGGACACCTCTTACAGGCTGGATACACTCAGCAGAGAGAGCAGGAGGGAGAACAGGACACCTCTTACAGGCTGGATACACCCAGCAGAGACAGCAGGAGGGAGAACAGGACATCTCTTACAGGCTGGATACACCCAGCAGAGACAGTAGGAGACAGAACAGGACACCTCTTACAGGCTGGATACACTCAGCAGAGAGAGTAGGAGGGAGAACAGGACATCTCTTACAGGCTGGATACACCCAGCAGAGACAGTAGGAGACAGAACAGGACACCTCTTACAGGCTGGATACACCCAGCAGAGAGAGCAGGAGGGAGAACAGGACACCTCTTACAGGCTGGATACATCCAGCAGAGACAGCAGGAGGGAGAACAGGACACCTCTTACATGCTGGATACACCCAGCAGAGAGAGCAGGAGGGAGAACAGGACACCTCTTACAGGCTGGATACACCCAGCAGAGACAGCAGGAGGGAGAACAGGACACCTCTTACAGGCTGGATACACCCAGCAGAGACAGTAGGAGACAGAATAGGACACCTCTTACAGGCTGGATACACCGAGCAGAGAGAGCAGGAGGGAGAACAGGACACCTCTTACAGGCTGGATACACTCAGCAGAGAGAGCAGGAGGGAGAACAGGACACCTCTTACAGGCTGGATACACCCAGCAGACAGCAGGAGGCAGAACAGGACACCTCTTACAGGCTGGATACACCCAGCAGAGAGAGCAGGAGGGAGAACAGGACACCTCTTACAGGCTGGATACACCCAGCAGAGAGAGCAGGAGGGAGAACAGGACACCTCTTACAGGCTGGATACACCCAGCAGCGACAACAGGAGGCAGAACAGGACACCTCTTACAGGCTGGATACACCCAGCAGAGAGAGCAGGAGACAGAACAGGACACCTCTTACAGGCTGGATACACCCAGCAGAGAGAGCAGGAGACAGAACAGGACACCTCTTACAGGCTGGATACACTCAGCAGAGACAGCAGGAGGGAGAACAGGACACCTCTTACAGGCTGGATACACCCAGCAGAGACAGCAGGAGGGAGAACAGGACACCTCTTACAGGCTGGATACACCCAGCAGACAGTAGGAGACAGAACAGGACACCTCTTACAGGCTGGATACACCCAGCAGACAGTAGGAGGCAGAACAGGACACCTCTTACAGGCTGGACACACCCAGCAGAGACAGTAGGAGACAGAACAGGACACCTCTTACAGGCTGGATACACCCAGCAGAGACAGTAGGAGACAGAACAGGACACCTCTTACAGGCTGGACACACCCAGCAGAGACAGTAGGAGACAGAACAGGACACCTCTTACAGGCTGGACACACCCAGCAGAGACAGTAGGAGACAGAACAGGACACCTCTTACAGGCTGGACACACCCAGCAGAGAGAGCAGGAGGGAGAACAGGACACCTCTTACAGGCTGGATACACCCAGCAGAGAGAGCAGGAGGGAGAACAGGACACCTCTTACAGGCTGGATACACCCAGCAGAGAGAGCAGGAGGGAGAACAGGACACCTCTTACAGGCTGGATACACCCAGCAGAGAGAGCAGGAGGGAGAACAGGACACCTCTTACAGGCTGGATACATCCAGCAGAGAGAGCAGGAGGGAGAACAGGACACCTCTTACAGGCTGGATACACCCAGCAGAGAGAGCAGGAGGGAGAACAGGACACCTCTTACAGGCTGGATACACCCAGCAGAGAGAGCAGGAGGGAGAACAGGACACCTCTTACAGGCTGGATACACCCAGCAGAGACAGTAGGAGACAGAACAGGACACCTCTTACATGCTGGATACACTCAGCAGAGACAGTAGGAGACAGAACAGGACGCCTCTTACAGGCTGGATACACCCAACAGAGAGAGCAGGAGGGAGAACAGGACACCTCTTACAGGCTGGATACACCCAGCAGAGACAGCAGGAGGGAGAACAGGACACCTCTTACAGGCTGGATACACCCAGCAGAGACAGCAGGAGGGAGAACAGGACACCTCTTACAGGCTGGATACATCCAGCAGAGAGAGCAGGAGGCAGAACAGGACACCTCTTACAGGCTGGATACACCCAGCAGAGAGAGCAGGAGGGAGAACAGGACACCTCTTACAGGCTGGATACACTCAGCAGAGACAGTAGGAGGGAGAACAGGACACCTCTTACAGGCTGGATACACCCAGCAGAGAGAGCAGGAGACAGAACAGGACACCTCTTACAGGCTGGATACACTCAACAGAGACAGCAGGAGGGAGAACAGGACACATCTTACAGGCTGGATACACCCGGCAGAGACAGTAGGAGGGAGAACAGGACACCTCTTACACGCTGGATACACCAGCAGAGAGAGCAGGAGGCAGAACAGGACACCTCTTACAGGCTGGATACACTCAGCAGAGACAGCAGGAGGGAGAACAGGACACCTCTTACAGGCTGGATACACTCAGCAGAGACAGCAGGAGGGAGAACAGGACACCTCTTACAGGCTGGATACACTCAGCAGAGACAGCAGGAGGGAGAACAGGACACCTCTTACAGGCTGGATACACCCAGCAGACAGTAGGAGACAGAACAGGACACCTCTTACAGGCTGGATACACCCAGCAGAGACAGCAGGAGGCAGAACAGGACACCTCTTACAGGCTGGATACACCCAGCAGAGAGAGCAGGGGGGAGAACAGGACACCTCTTACAGGCTGGATACACCCAGCAGAGACAGCAGGAGGGAGAACAGGACACCTCTTACAGGCTGGATACACCCAGCAGAGACAGCAGGAGGCAGAACAGGACACCTCTTACAGGCTGGATACACCCAGCAGAGACAGCAGGAGGGAGAACAGGACACCTCTTACAGGCTGGATACACCCAGCAGAGAGAGCAGGAGGGAGAACAGGACACCTCTTACAGGCTGGATACACCCAGCAGAGACAGCAGGAGGGAGAACAGGACACCTCTTACAGGCTGGATACACCCAGCAGACAGTAGGAGACAGAACAGGACACCTCTTACAGGCTGGATACACTCAGCAGAGACAGCAGGAGGGAGAACAGGACACCTCTTACAGGCTGGATACACCCAGCAGAGAGAGCAGGAGGGAGAACAGGACACCTCTTACAGGCTGGATACACCCAGCAGAGACAGTAGGAGACAGAACAGGACACCTCTTACAGGCTGGATACACTCAGCAGAGACAGTAGGAGACAGAACAGGACACCTCTTACAGGCTGGATACACCCAGCAGAGACAGTAGGAGACAGAACAGGACACATCTTACATGCTGGATACACTCAGCAGAGACAGCAGGAGACAGAACAGGACACCTCTTACAGGCTGTGAGGATTGGCCCGTTGCCCACCACACGCTTCAAGGTCAAGTACCAATTACCGTCACGCACCTGATGTGTGTTGTAATCAGCTCACCAGAGCCCTTCATATACTCTGGGGTTTCTATCATTCTTTGTCGGGTCGTTTTGGATTACCTCTGGATGCTGTTTGTTCCCCCCGTGTTGTACCTCGTCTGTTTTTCTTCAGGACGTCTATGGAAGTCGCCGCTGTTGCTTTTCTCTGTCATCCGTTGGAGCTGTGCCTCGTTGCCCGCTTTGCGCATTTGCGCCTTGGTGAGTTTTTGGAACGAACCTTTTGGATTCTCTGTTTTCTGTGTGTTTTGGTAACACTGAAGATTTGCCGTTTTTGTTTTGTACTGGACTCAGCTAGACTTGTGTGTTGGTAACACTGAATATTAAGTCACGTGTGATTGTACTGGACTCTGCTAACCTTGTGTGTTGGTAACACTGAAGATTAAGTCACTTGTGATTATACTGGACTTAGCTAAGGAGGACTGGACTGCCTTTTTATTCCGTTGGCTGTTTTGTTGACAACTCTCTCTCTCTCTCCGTTCCTCCCCGAGTTGGAGCCTTGAGTAGCTGCAGAGCCGCAGATAAATAATAATAATAAATAATAAAACAGGACCTGCTCAGAGGTCTTTAATTGGCATTGGCAATTATCCTCAACACACACACACACACCGGAACACACACGCATGCATTGTCTGTAGGATCGCTGATGCGATTCGTCTCTGCGATTAACCCATCCCGTCGTCCTTCCCCCCCAAGGGCAGCCGGGAGCAGACAGGCGTCAACGTGAGCCGCGCCAGGGGACCAATCCAAGTGCTCCTGTCCGTCTTCGTCAAGGACGCCACAGCGTTAGCGATCTGTTGTTGTGCATGTTTTTCCATTGGGTTTATCTTATCGGGGGGGAAACCCTTGCGAGCACGGGGAGAACATGCAAACTCCACACAGAAAGGCCTGGGAGATACCCCACCTGGGTACCTGGCATCATGGAAACCTGGTCCCCAAGCGGGAATCGAACCCTGGACCTTCTTGCTGTGAGGCGACAGTGTTAACCACTACACCACCGTGCTGCAGAGGCAGTGGCGCAACGCCGCTTCACCCTCTCTACACCGAGACGATCTGCAGAGCCGCAGGCTGCTCCGCCCATAACATTCCCCACTTGTACCTTTTGTTGTTTCATCTATTCCCTGTTACTTTGGAAATAAATACGCCATGGTTTTTGGCTAACTCTGAACTACCTGTCTGTGCCGTGCTGTTGGGATTGGTGTCAAACCATAACACAGGCTGGACACACCCAGCAGAGAGAGCAGGAGGGAGAACAGGACACCTCTTACAGGCTGGATACACCCAGCAGAGAGAGCAGGAGGGAGAACAGGACACCTCTTACAGGCTGGATACACCCAGCAGAGACAGCAGGAGGGAGAACAGGACACCTCTTACAGGCTGGATACACCCAGCAGAGACAGCAGGAGGGAGAACAGGACACCTCTTACAGGCTGGATACACCCAGCAGAGACAGCAGGAGGGAGAACAGGACACCTCTTACAGGCTGGATACACCCAGCAGAGACAGTAGGAGACAGAACAGGACACCTCTTACAGGCTGGATACACCCAGCAGAGACAGTAGGAGACAGAACAGGACACCTCTTACAGGCTGGATACACTCAGCAGAGACAGCAGGAGGGAGAACAGGACACCTCTTACAGGCTGGATACACTCAGCAGAGACAGTAGGAGACAGAACAGGACACCTCTTACAGGCTGGATACACTCAGCAGAGAGATCAGGAGACAGAACAGGACACCTCTTACAGGCTGGATACACCCAGCAGAGACAGCAGGAGGCAGAGCAGGACACCTCTTACAGGCTGGATACACCCAGCAGAGAGAGCAGGAGGGAGAACAGGACACCTCTTACAGGCTGGACACACCCAGCAGAGACAGCAGGAGACAGAACAGGACACCTCTTACAGGCTGGATACACCCAGCAGAGACAGCAGGAGGGAGAACAGGACACCTCTTACAGGCTGGATACACCCAGCAGAGAGAGCAGGAGGGAGAACAGGACACCTCTTACAGGCTGGATACACCCAGCAGAGAGAGCAGGAGGGAGAACAGGACACCTCTTACAGGCTGGATACACCCAGCAGAGAGAGCAGGAGGGAGAACAGGACACCTCTTACAGGCTGGATACACCCAGCAGAGACAGCAGGAGGGAGAACAGGACACCTCTTACAGGCTGGACACACCCAGCAGAGACAGCAGGAGGCAGAGCAGGACATCGTTTTCACCTGCAGGAGCAGCCCTGGTACCTGTGGACATGTACACAGACAGACCCTACGGCCCCCACATAGACATACAGACACACCCACTAGCTTTCTACTGAACGCACACATGCGTGTGTGTGTGTGTGTGTGTGTCTGCGCGCCGGTGCGTGCGTGTGTGTGCGTGTGTGTGTGTGCGTGTGTGTGCGTGTGTGCGCGTGTGTGTGTGTGTGTGTGTGTCTGCGCGCCGGTGCGTGCGTGTGTGTGCGTATCTCAGTCAGTGGGTCTATTACGTAACAGCCTAGGGCCACATACACGCTCCTTGAAAAGAGGAGGATCAGATAACGGTGGTAAATACAGTGCAACAGCAGGTCAAGCCCTGCGTCCTCCTGGTTGTCTTCTAAATACAGCCCCTAGAAAGTAGACCAGGCTCAAACAGCACCTAGACTGCATGGCATAGTGGCACCTACTGTACATACAGTAACTAATAATAGCTGCATGAAAAGATTCAGTACTATGAAAATATTTTTCTTCAATATCGTTGCATTTTTTTTAACAGAAGGTATGTTGATGTAACATCACCCAAAATGTTAGAACTGTTGTTGTTGTTGTTGTTGTTGTTGGTGTTGTTGTTGTTGTTGTGAAAGTGATGACTGAATCCCTTTGATCTCTATCCCCCCCATGGATATTAACAAAATCAAACCGTTTCAGATATCCAATCTGCTTCCCTGAAAACATTGCAGAATGCACTCGGGTTACCCCGATTGGCCCATCAGTCAGTGGTCAGTAAAGGATATCCACAAACAAGTAATTAAACTAGTTTTCTACAGATTAATACAATTTCATGGTCCGATAAATTAGTTTATATTTGAAAGTTTCATGTATTATGGTTACATGGCAGTGACAGGATAGACGGGACAAGATACAAGATATAAGATACAAGATTTGTTGCCACACAACCAGGTTGGTGGTATTTGTGATCGGTACAGAGTGTATTGAACTCTGGATATACAGTACATAAAACTGGAACATGGATCAAAGTCAAAGTCAGCTTTATTGTCGCTTCTCATAATGTGCAAGACATACAGAGAAATACAATTGTGTTTCCCCCTTCCCACGGTGTATATAAAAAAGAAGATCTAATATAAACATAAAGTAACATATGGGACACGACGTACATACACTATACAGGACTAGATATACAGTAAAAACAGTGGCTAAAAAGAATTGTGTATGATTGAAATAAATATAGGAGGTAAAAGAGAATTTAGTGCAAATCTTTTTTTTAGCAGCAGTGGTACATAGTAAGTATAACTGATAAATAATGGCAGTAGGATACATTTACCCCCCCCCCCCCCCCCTACCCAGCAATAGATACATAATACAGCACAACATGACACAATAAATACATAAATACAGCACAGCATGACACAGCACAACATAACACAGGGAAGAGTCTAGTCCATCAGGTCACGAGCTTGGTTAGTGTAAGGGGCCCGGGGAGGCGGAGAGGGGGGCCAAGGGAGTTCAGGAAGAGTTTATGAATGTCCTCTATTAGATGATTATGTGGGCAATAAACTAAGGTTAGAGTTGTAATGTTGGGTTGATGTTTGTTGGAACAGCTTGGTATGTGACTGGAACAACAATGGCAGCCAATTATTATAGCCCTCATTAAAAGTATATTTGCCCCCGTAATGAGGTCTGGGTATTTGGCAATGGGATCGTATTTCTTCATGGAACGCGTATCCTTATTATTAGGGCACAAGTGTCACACACGCACGCACGCACATATTTTTAAGATAAGAGCTTTTTGGCCCTTTTCTTTTTTGTATCCACTTTTTCTCCTTATTTTTCTATTTTTCTCCCATCCCAATTTCGTATTGCCAATTCTCCCCTCCCCTGTCTTGAACGTTGCTAGACTATGCCCCCCACTGGTCGGCTGTAGTGAGGATAGAAGCCTTGCATCACGTGTCCCCTCCGGTACACGAGGAGGCAGCCGTCGCATCTTTTCACCAGACAGCGCGGACTCTCAGTGGGAGGCACACGCTGCCCCCGATACTTCCTGTCTCTGCTGTGCAGGCGTCACCCAACCGACCTGTAGGAGTCGCTGTCCACAACGTCCAATCCCCACCCATCGACTTTCACCCGCTACCTTTGTCAATTGAGATAGTATGACGACTGGCCCAAGCCGCAGGCAATGCTGACACCGGGATTCGAGACCGGAGTCTCTTGCAAATCAGATTTCCATACTGGATGGTCGAGGCCCGGGTCACCAATGACCACCTCTGGCACTGCTGCCCAGCAGGGTGCCCGGGGAAATTGGGCTACTGGTGGTAAAAAGAGAAGAAGAGGGCAGAGGGGGAGAACAGGTCCGGAGGAGGAGGCAGAAGAGGATGGGGAGGAGTGTGGAGGTGAGGGTTGGAACTATAGATATATAACACTAGATGGCTTACCCGCGCTGCTGGCCAACGGAGACCGACGACCGTCACATGGCGGCCATCTTGCGAGGGTGGAGCACGGCCACTCATAACATACATGTCTATGGTGCATGCACTATTGAAATAACCATAGCTTGCTAAATTTTCAACCGTTTGGTTTGTTAAAAACGTCAGAGATGTAGTTATCATACTGCATACCTAAAATGGACTTTGATATTGTTAGGGATTAGCCTATCCCTGGTCGTGAGTTCTTAATTGATTTAGTCGTGGACCAGTCGGCCGAAAGACGAAGCGGAGACAGAGTATTTCTCAAACGGAGCTTTTATTCATTAGAGAAGAAGACAGTCAGTCACCCCGCGCGGGCACATCACCAGTAGACAAAAGAGGCAGAATGTCCATATTACATGTCACTTTATACACTCTTGAGAAAGGGGAGGGGGGTGTGTGTATATGTCTCTGTGTGTGTATGTATGGGTGTTTGTGTGGTGTGTGCTCGTGTGTGTGTGTGTGTGTGTGCTGGTGTGTGTGTGTGTGTGCTGGTGTGTGTGTGCTGGTGTGTGTGTGTGTGTGCTGAAAGGGAGGGACATGATTTTGCATGTATAACTGAAAAACCTATCAATTATCTGTGAGTGCTCTGATGTGCCAGAGAGAGAGAATGCCAAGGGAACTAGGATTTTGCATGTTCTGCTACATGATTTTGCATGTGTGTGAGGAGGGAGCCGGCCCTGTGTGTGGAAGGGGCCTTCAGCCAGAGGTCATCAGGTCACGCCACATGCAGGGGGAGACCAGCACAGATATCAGATATTACCAGGCATCATCAATGAACTAAATCTATCAATTACTTTTTTTTTTTTTTTAAGATTCTTCCAAGCACGTTTGTAATAAACCAAACCGTTTGCGTTTGTAAATCCATCAAGATTTCAGCGAGTTAAGAGTATTTTTGTTTGTGCAGATCATCACCTTAAAACAGTAGTCCACCCTCGCAAGATTGCCACCGGTGAAGTACACGGGAGACTCCGCCTTGAGCCATCTAGTGTTATATATCTATGGTTGGAACAGTGAACGTTGGCATCATGTCTGGCAAACGGGGAGAGATAGTTGATATGTTGGAGAGAAGAAAGATAGATATACTGAGGGCGGGATCCACAAAGAATGGATTGCACAGTGCTAATTGCACCGTGCAATCCATTCTTTACTTACAATTCATTATGAATTGAAAATGGGGGACCCTGATGTAAACAAGACGAAAGTCTTTCTCTGGTCTGCATCCCCATAACAATTGTGTGTATTGAGCCGTATCTGTATTGTACCCATTCTGCAATCTGTTAATAAAATGTTCAATCAATCAATCACCGCGCGGTGATGCAAATTGTATTAACAGATTGCAGAATGGGTACAATACAGTACGGCTCAATACACACAATTGTTAAGGGGATGCAGACCAGAGAAAGACTTTCGTCTTGTTTACATTAGGGTCCCCCATTTTCAATTCATAATGAATTGTAAGTAAGGGTGCAATTAGCACCGTGCAATTCATTCTTTGTGGATCCCGCCCTGTGTGAGACCATGCAGGTGGAAGGGGAGTAAGGCCAGATGCATGGGGAGAGGGTACAAACTGCTCTACTATGGGGTGGATGGGAGAAGAAACGGGGTAGGGGTAATCCTAAAGGAAGAGTATGCCAATAGCATGGTGGAGGTGAGGAGAGCATCAGACAGAGGGCTCTGAAGCTAGTGAGGGAAGGGCTAATGCTGAATGTCGTCAGCGCGCATGCCCCCCAGGTGGGGTGTGAGATGGAAGAGAAGGACGAATTCTGGAGCATGTTAGATGAAGTGGTGGAGAGTGTGCCTGTGGGGGAGAGAGTGGTGATTGGAGCGGATCTCAACGGCACGTAGGGCGGGGAGGGAAACAAAGGGGACGAGCAGGAGGTGATGGGCAGGTATGACGCCAAAGAGACAAATGCGGAAGGTCAAATGGTTGTAGATTTTGCAAAAAGGATGGGGATGGCGGTAGTGAACTGTAACAGAGCGGCTTTAACCTGCCAGGTAAAAGTGCGCCTGTCCCTTTATGTCTGTCAATTACGGATGCGCTCATCTGGGATCTGATAGCGGATAAGAGGTGAGACGTCAGACGGAGCGGGTTGGCCTGGTGAGACGTGAGACAGGAGACGTGCGAAGTCAGGACGCGGAAGGAAGTGAGAGCGGCGAATTTGAATGTTGTTTCACTGAGAAGACGTGCAGCCGATGTGAGGAGCAGGAGAACGTGAACCGTAGTTAGTTAAGTTGAAAACGCGCCAGTAAACATTACCTAACCCGGGATGGATGACCAACGGGGATAGTCCGGACGTCTACGACCTGGTCATCTTCACCCAACGCGGACTTCGGTGCGGTAAAGTACACGCTGCACTGTTGGTTGCGCTCCTGTGCCGAGGCTGTGACGCAAGCGTCTCCGACTCAAACATTCCCCTCTCGTGGGGCTGATGGCCTAACTGAACCAAGGTTTAAAGGTACCGTGTTAAAGAAAAAATATACATATATGTTACTTTGTTATTTTCTTTAAAGGTGCATGGCACTATCTTCTTTAAAGGTGCATTATGCTATTTTGGTTATAGGTGCATGGCACTATTTTCTTTGAAGGTACATTACCCTATTTTTGTTTAACGGGGAACTCCAACATTTTGGGAAATTAGCTTATTTAACATCTTCCCTGGAGTTAGACAAGAAGATACATACCTTTTTTGTCTCTGTGCGTGCATTTTAGCTTTGGGAATAGACGCTCCGTTAGCATAGCTTAGCTTCATCACTGGAAGTGAGGCAGGACAGTAGCCTTACAGTGCCTTACAGTCAGTGGTGCAGTGCTGGTATAACTCGGTATAACGGCGTTATACCTCGGTCACTGAGGCTGAAGTACGCGCAATCGCTTTTTACATGGCATTATCCAACCGGACTCCCGGAGAAGCATGCAGCTGCAGAGCCGCAGAGCCAGCGGCGCTCTCTGGGCCGCGCGCTGACGGCCGCGCTGTGAGGCAATAGTATCCAGCTGCAGGACGAGAGCAGCCAAAAAAAACTGTGCATGCGCGCGCACACGCGCACGCGCGTGGAGCGTTTGACCTACTGTCAATTTGCCACTGCACCACTGCTTACAGTGTATTGCAAGGTCTGACATTGACCAAACTTGATATGCATGACCTTGGTGGGCTCTAGGTCAACTCCTGAAAAGGGGGTCAATGTCAGACTTTGCAATCAAAAGTTAGGAGGCTAATAACCCTTGCCATAATTTCAGTGCGCCCCCTAACTTTTGATTGCAAGGTCTGATATTGACCCCCTTTTCAGGAGTTGACCTAGAGCCCACCAAGGTCATACATATCAAATTTGGTCAATGTCAGACCTTGCAATACACTGTAAGGCACTGTAAGGCTACTGTCCTGCCTCACTTCCAGTGATGAAGCTAAGCTATGCTAACGGAGCGTCTATTCCCAAAGCTAAAATGCACGCACAGAGACAAAAAAGGTATGTATCTTCTTGTCTAACTCCAGGGAAGATGTTAAATAAGCTAATTTCCCAAAATGTTGGAGTTCCCCTTTAAAGGTGCACTATCTTCTTTAAAGGTGCATTATGCTATTTTGGTTATAGGTGCATGGCACTATTTTCTTTAAAGGTACATTACCCTATTTTGTTTAAAGGTGCATGGCACTATTTTCTTTAAAGGGGCATTATGTTTTTGTTTAAAGGTGCAGTTGACAACTTTTGAAAGGTGAAACAAATTATATTGTGAAGGTTTGAAGCATTGCTCGACTATGTGGGTTCATTAATGTGCTGTGTGTGGCTCTAAATAATTGATTTTGGGTTTATAACCTTACATAAAGCACATTTCACCCACTGATTTCACAATGTCTAATGGCGCAGAGGCTGCACCTGCACCAAGCAGCCCGCCTCCAAACCCACCAGACCTAGACACAAAAACAGAGGGTCTAGGGTGGGATCTAAAGGGACCAGACCCTCCTGATGTTGATACCCCCTTAAGGTCTGATACGGAGAGACCTGACCAAAGGGGTATTATACAAATGAGATTTGATAATTTTCAGCGTCGAAAGGGGGAGGAGTCTCCAATGCATTTCCCGGCGACAAAGCCTAAAGATGGTGTGCATTTTCAGGAACCACTAATCGACCTCCAAACGGACCCTGCTTTGCTAACAGAGGAAACCAATGTTCTTCTGCAACCTAGAAAAATCTCAATTGACTCTGGAGAACACAAGGCTGCCTCTTCAGACTCCATATCTTCCCCAAACTCCGACACCTTGTCCCCAATTGACTTACCAGGAGTCATGGCTACCCCGGCAAGGGATTTGAACCAACTGGCTTACCAAACTCAGGGAAATTGGTTACAGTTGTGTCAGACAATGGATCAGCAGAAATTGAGAATGCAACAATTGACCAAATATGTGCAGGACTTCAATACCCGCTCTGACATAAGAATCCAAGCTATTGGAAATCAGTCAGTGGCCAACTATAATCATCTCAAGACATGCATCGTCACCCTCCAAGATAATGTGTTAAAAGAAATGGATAATCTGGCCAAAACCACCAAAATCATAATGGCTGATGAGAATCAGGCATCTGAACAAACTCTTACCCAGCAGATTAATTTCATGGACAGTCCCAAGTAGAAGTTCAGAAGGAAATCAAAGAGGTGAAACAAGTCACACAGGAAGGAGTGGATATGATATCCAAAGGAGTGGAATACTGTATTACACAGGTGACTCGGGTAAACAGCCAACTGGAGGAGATGAAAGTAAAGATGAAGGAGCAATCGGATAACCACGAGAACAAAGTTCTCTCTATGGAAAAGAAACTGGATGCTCTCGATCTAAAACTCACTAACATTCCTCCCACCTCACCGTTTCATCCCGCAACTTTGCCTACAGGCTCTATTTTCACACAACCTTCAGCATTCAGTACAGGCTCTCCGCTGGCAACGGCCAGCTCAAGAACTGTACCAACCACAGTACCAACCACTGCTCCAACCACATTATCTACAAGATCAGTCATCACCAAGAGTATCAAGCTGACTTTTCCAACCTATGGAAAGCTGGATGATGACCCTGATCCACTGAATTATCTGACCAAATGCCATGATTTTCTGGCGCTACAGCCCTTATCCGACTGGGACCTCCTGGCAACGTTCAGAACCGTGCTTCATGGTACAGCTCGTGACTGGTGGGAGATTGCCAGATCCTCTGTAACTACATGGAGCCAATTTGAAACTGCTTTTATGTCTGCTTATCTAACTGATGATTATGAAGACGAGTTAGCAGACCGAATCAGAACAAAAATCCAAGGAGAGAAGGAAACTATAAGAGACTTCGCTTTCTCTTATAGGGCTCTTTGTAAAAAGTGGAAACCCTCCCTCACTGAAGAGCTCATAGTAAAAATGAAAAACATCAAACCGTATCTTGCAAGTCAACTCCGAGGGCGAGTTCAGACCACCGAGGAGTTGGTGCGTCTGGGAATCCAACTTGAAAGGGATCACGAGCTCCAACTTGAGTATGACAAGAGGACCAACTTAAGAGCTCCTCAAACTCAGAATAGGACGCCCAGCGTTCAAAATCGAGTCCAGGATGGACCGCCTGTGATGTGTTGGAGATGATTCGGCATCGAGTAATCTTCTCTGGCCCCCTGCCTGTAAACCGGCATGATGATGAGTTCGTGAGTAGGACAGCTTCTCTACACCGATGGCTGGAAAAATACTGTAAAGAACAGGGCTTAGGGTTCGTGGATAATTGGTCCTCTTTCTGGGGGCGCCCTGGCTTGCTGAGAAAGGACGGCGTGCATCCTAACATGCAAGGCGCCTCTCTCTTATCTCGCAATATAGACAAGATTATAGCTTCGGGCTGACAGCCACCCCACAAGCATGCCAGGGTGCAGGCTCTTAGCGAGCCTGCTAGTCATGCTAAACTGATGGACCCTGCCAATCCTTATACCTTTCTTGCTCGGTCCCTCCTCCACCAGGCTCCCCACTCCTCTCTTTCTATCTCTACCCCTAAACCTGTATACCCAATCAAAACTAGAATATCCCGTTACGCTCCGCTTTACCCAGCTCGTCCTTGTGCGATAAACCATGCCAACTTAATTGCGATTAAACCTACCCACATGGCTGAAAACCGCGCTGCTAAGTATACAGAGAGTGTGAAGGTTGGCCTTATCAACATCCGCTCTCTGCCAACCAAAGCTCTTTTGGTAAATGAACTGATAACAGACCATAGTCTCGACCTATTTGGCCTCACTGAGACATGGCTTAAACCTAATGATTTTCTGCCCTTAAACGAGGCCTCACCCCCTAATTTTAGTAGCTCCCACATCGCACGCACCTCCAAGAAAGGAGGCGGAGTTGCTCTAATTTATGACTCTAAGCACAACTTTACATCCGACGCAAACTGTAAGTTTTCCTCGTTTGAGGTGCTCCTGTTGCATCCCTCTCCACCCAACAGAAAGTGTGGCGGTCTGATTCCTACCTCCACTGCATCCTTTGTAATGGCTGTCCTATACCGCCCCCCAGGCCCTTACACCCTCTTCCTAGATGAATTTTCAACTTTCATCTCTGAGCTTGTTATGCGCTCAGATAACATTTTAATTGTTGGTGATTTTAACATTCATTCCAATAAAACTCTAGATCCCCTAAATAAGGCTTTTACCGACATCATTGACTCTGTCGGTCTCATTCAAATCGTTGACCAACCCACTCACAGTGGTGGGAACACCCTTGACCTAGTCCTAGCCCGCGGTCTCACTGTGTCAAATTTGACCGTCTCCCCCTATGTTCCTGCTCTCTCAGACCACTACCTCATCAAATTTCAAATTGATCTGACGGTTTCTCGCCCAGACAGTGTAGAATCCTACATGAGCCGTCGTATTAACGCCTCAACTGTCCCAATTCTAGTTAACTGCCTACCAGACACCCTCTCTCCCTTCCTCTCTTACTCTGGCCCCCTTGATCTCTTTACAGACAAACTTAATGCCGCCCTTCGTAGCACCCTCGACATTGTCGCTCCCCTTAAACCTAAAATTAAACGTGCTCCGCAAAAACTAACTCCCTGGTTTACGGAGGAAACGCGCTCCTTTAAAAAGGCTTGTCGCAAACTTGAACATAAATGGCGTTCGACCAAACTCGAAGTATTCCGCCTCGCCTGGAATGATAGTTTACGTAACTACAAAAAGGCACTCTCACTTGCCAAAACCTCTTATTTTTCCAGGCTCATAAATGAAAACAAAAACAACTCAAAGTTTCTGTTTGACACAGTTGCAAAACTTACGCAGAAACAACCAAGTGCCCTAAACCATGCGTTCTCGGCTAACGAATTCATGACATTTTTTACCAAGAAAATTGACCTCATTAGAGATGAAATTGTTGCTTTACTCAACAATCAGAGTCCCTCCCAACCTTTGACGGGCATTCCCCCTGACTTTGATTCCAGTCATACGCTATGCTGCCTTGAAAACGTCTCACTTAGTGCCCTCTCTAAACTGGTTGGCGCGGCTAAACCTTCAACCTGTCTGTTTGACCCTCTCCCAGCAACTCTCATCAAAAAACTCTTCCCAACTCTAGGCCCTGCCCTACTCAATATCTTCAACACCTCTTTGTCTACTGGCGTGGTGCCCCTGGCCTTTAAATCAGCCGTCATTAAACCATTACTTAAAAAACCGAACCTCGACCCTCTAATCTTGAAAAATTACAGACCTATCTCCAATCTCCCATTCCTATCCAAAGTGTTAGAACGGATCGTCGCAACGCAACTTACTGACCATTTATCAAACAATAATCTTAATGAATCATTTCAATCTGGCTTTAGAGCCTTACACTCCACCGAAACGGCGGTTACCAAAGTCACAAATGACTTACTGCTCTCTCTTGACTCAAACCTCACCTCTGTGCTCTTATTGCTTGATCTCAGTGCAGCCTTTGACACTATCGATCACTCGATTCTTCTAGGTCGGCTTGAGAACCATGTTGGCATTCGGGGTCTCGCACTAGCTTGGTTTAAATCCTATTTAACTGATAGAACACACTGCGTGGTCTATAATGATTTAACATCTGAGACCCTCCCAGTGCAATGTGGTGTCCCACAAGGCTCTGTCCTGGGCCCTTTGCTATTTTCGATTTACATGCTACCCCTCGGCGATATCATACGCAAATTTGGCATAAACTTTCATTTTTACGCTGATGACACCCAATTATATATACCTATTAAGCCAAATGATTCCTCCCAACTACAAAACCTTGAGGCCTGCTTGCTTGCCGTCAAAAAATGGATGTCGCAAAACTTTCTACTCCTTAATGCAGATAAAACTGAGATGTTAATTGTTGGCCCCCCAAACCACAGAGGCCTGTTTCAGGACATCTCCCTCAACTTTGATACCTGTCATGTATCCCAGAGCTCCACCATAAAAAACCTCTGAGTCATTTTTGATTCCTCCCTCTCATTTAATGCACATATAAAAAATGTCACCAAAATTGCATTCTTCCATCTTCGTAATATCGCAAAAATACGCCCCATTTTAACTCTGGCTGATGCTGAAACCCTGATTCATGCTTTTGTCTCATCACGTCTGGACTACTGTAATGCACTTTTTTCAGGCTTACCTAATTCAAGCATCAAAAATCTTCAACTCGTGCAAAATGCGGCTGCACGGATACTAACTAGAACTAGAAAATTTGATCACATCACACCAGTTTTGTCCGCCCTACATTGGCTTCCTATCCAAGCCCGCTCTGACTTTAAAGTGCTACTCCTCACCTACAAAATTTTAAATGGGCTTGCACCGCTCTATCTATCTGATCTCATCTCCCGATACTCGCCCGCTCGTGCTCTGCGCTCACAAAATGCAGGGCTTCTATCGACCCCTAGGGTTAAAAAGAAATCCGCCGGCCACAGAGCCTTTGTCTACCGCGCTCCCTACCTGTGGAACAAATTACCTGCCGTCATCAGGGGCGCCTGCTCTGTCGAAGCTTTTAAATCCCTGCTTAAGACTCATCTTTTCTCTCTCTCCTTCAACCTACCTTGATCTCACCTGGTCGGGGACTGACCTTTAGATTAATCTGTGTAGTTTAGTTATGGTACAGGGTACTACATGGTACCACTGGGTAGTTTACTATAGGGTAGTTTAGTTAGGGTACAGGGTACTACATGGTACCACAGAGTACTACTTGGTACTGCATGGCATTACAGGGTACTACATGGCTTACATAGCTCTACATGGCACCACAGGGTACTACATGGCACTACAGGGTACTACAGGATACTACGGGGTACTACATGGCACTATGGGGTACTATAGGGTACTACATGGCACTACGGGGTACTACATGGCACTACAGGGTACTACATGTCTGCTCCTTTGCAGCACCACAAACATGGGAACTCTCTAACTCTTCCCCCCCCCCCTCTCCCCCCCCCCCCCTCCTCCCTCCCCCTTCTCTCTGAGTACCCGTCTCCTGGCGCTGACCAAGGTGATGGATGCCTCGGGGTCTTGGCCAAGCTTGTAGTGACTGCTCTACATGCACCTCCGAGGCATTGGATCAGTTATTCACCGCCGTCTGTCCGTGGTCCTGTCAACTGATTAACAGACTGTTAACAGATTAACAGTCAACGCGGTTTCATTGCTGGGTTAAGTACTTCTATTCTATTCACATAATACGCTTACTTCATATATCTACTCCATTCACATATATGCCTACCACTTGTATCTATTGCTATGTCCGCCTACTACAATCTCATGAGCTGTCTAACGCCTGTCCCGTCTCCCTGTCTTCCTATGACTTGCTGTCCTGGAGTGTTGACCGGAGTGTTGGACGTCCCGTGACGAAGGCCGGGAGATTGCGACCCCCTCTGCGTGCCCCCCTGTCTTCGGAGGTCTCGTAGTGGTGACCGGAGTGCCGGATGTCCCGCGATGATGTCGGGGAGTTCGCGACCCTCTCTGCGCCACCCCCCTTCCCCCTGTCTCCGGCTGTCCCTGAGCAACGACCGGAGTGTTGAATGTCCCGTGACTAAGACGGGGAGGACGTGACCCTCTTGCGCCGCCCCTGTGCCTCAAATAGATCCGCTATCAACTCTATCTTTAATCTTTCAAAATGTTCAGTTGCTATCGCTATTAGCTCTATCTTTAATTTTTCAAAATGTACAGTTGCTATTGCATGCACTCATCTGTGTTTCACCACACACATGAGTGCATGCTTACCAACTGTCCGTCTGCAACACTACTATCACCGACATCTAAGAAGGGAGATCCCCCCTTGAACGGCCCTTCTAAGGTTTCTCTCCTCCACATTGCCTGTGGAGCTTTTTTTCCCTATTGTTAGGTTTTAGTGAGTTTTTCCTTACCTTCGCGTGGGGTATGTCTGGGAGTGCTTGCATTCTTTCATTTATTTGCATTCATCTAAAAAATGTTTGGACCCTATGGTGTTCTTGTTCTGTTCTTGACTTATTGTTATGTTGTCTTCTTGACTTGTTTAAAGAAGACCTGTACGGCCCATGGGGACATTAACGTGTGTTGTCGGGCCCTATAAATAAATTTGATTTGATTTGATTTAGATGTTAGGGACAACATCCTCCTGGATCTTGTCCCCAATATACACCTCCTGACCACTCCAAATCTTTCAATCGACAACAGAAAACCTATTCTGCGCCAAAAGGTCAACACCCAAGTAACAGCTTGGTGTCCACAGCTGTCACCTCAGAACGACGTGAAACGTCAGCACAACCTTCCGTGGAGAACCTCTCTCCGAGTACTTCAAAACAAAGTTCTCCTTGTGGCCCACCTACCCTGTTGGTGGTACCCATCACTCTGGGAGCCTGGCGGGGAAAGGCTGTCTTGGATACAGGTGCAAGTTACACCCTTCTCCATGAGTATCTATGGGCGGAGCTCAACAGAACCAAAGAAGAGCTTACTCCCTGGGAAGATGGACCTTTGTATCTTGCTAATGGACAGGCACAAGTTCCACTTGGTTGGGGGAAGCTGGAAATCGACCTTCACGGGAAACTCTTCACCTTACCAGTAGTCGTGCTGGATCAGAGAGGCCTGCCTTTCGGAGTTGTCCTGGGGTTGGACTTAATTTCTCTCAGTGGGCTACAAATCAACATGGCAGACGGGGAGTATAGTTTCAAATCTAACCCTGCCGAAGTATTTCCATTTCAACCAGGTAGTGCAAATGGTCCTAGGAAGGAGAAACGACACTATCCCAGGAAATTATGCCTGATAAGTGCTCTTCCTCCTCCTGTGTTGACGCTGGAACCTGTACGCCTGGATGCAAAGGAGTATATCCACAATGCTGTCACACAAGCGCAACTGCAAGATGATGAAAAGGAGCAGTTAAGAGGAATTCTTGAGTCGTACCCCAAAGTGTGCACAAATGAGGCAGGGAGAACTGATGTGCTACTTCACAAGATATACCCCACCACCAATGTGCCGATCAAACAAAGGCCTTACAGGATGTCTCCAGGAAAGCAAGCCATTGTGGAGGAACAACTGAAGGATATGCTAAGTGCGGGGATCATCGAACCATCATACTCAGGATGGGCCTCCCCAGTGGTGCTGCCTCCAAAGAAGGATGGAGGTCACCGTTTTTGTGTGGACTTCAGACGGGTCAACGCGGTGACCGAAACTGATGCGTATCCACTACCCAACATCAACGAGATCCTGGAATCACTCTCTGGATCAGTGATCTTCTCTACGATTGATCTCAACAGCGGCTATTGGCAAGTGCCCATGGATCCAGAGAGCAAGTCAGAAACTGCATTCATCACATCTCGTGGGTTGTACCACTTCAACGTAATGCCTTTTGGACTGAAAAATGCTCCTGCGACATTCCAAAGACTAATGGAGACTGTCTTGAGAGATCTCCGTGGTCATATCTGTCTCGTCTACCTCGACGATATCATTGTTTATTCTACGTCTGTGACCGAACATTTCCAGCATCTACAGCAAGTCATAGAGAGGCTTGCAAAAGCAAATCTGACCATCAACCTGAAGAAGTCCAAGTTCTGCCTCCAGGAAATAAAGTTTCTTGGACACATCGTCAGTGCCAAGGGAGTTTGTGCAGACCCTGACAAGGTTGAGGCCATCCGAACCTATCCAGTTCAGAAGAATATCAAAGAGGTTCAGCGGTTCCTGGGGTTTGCCGGATGGTACCACAGATTCGTTCCAGGATTCTCCAAGATTGCTGGGCCGATAAATGATCTAAAAAAGAAAGGGCGACCATTCATATGGAGTCCTGAGTGCCAAAATGCATTCAACAAACTGAGGGAATGTTTGTCATCTCCTCCTATCTTGGGTCACCCCAACCCAGATCATCCTTTTCTTGTGTACACTGACGCAAGTGATACTGGTCTTGGAGCCATACTGACACAGAAGAAGGAAGGTGGTACTGAAGAAGTGCTGGCATACGCAAGTCGGACATTAAACCGAGCAGAAAGCAACTATTCTGCAACAGAGAAAGAGTGCCTTGCAATCATTTGGGCTCTGGAGAAATGGCAGCACTATCTGGAACCACGGCCCTTCACTGTCATCACTGATCACACTGCCTTACAGTGGGTCCTGAGATCCACGAAGACTACAAGTCGTTTGATCAGGTGGGCTCTGCGACTTCAGCGATTCGACTTCATCATTGAATATCGAAAAGGAAAACTGAATAGTGCTCCAGATGCACTTTTCAGGATTCCAACAGGTGCTGGTTGCAACCTGTATTCCGGCAAGAAGGATTCTGGAACACATCCGATATCCCTTGCACAGATATGGGAGGAACAACACAAGGATGCCAAAATTGAGACCATCTTTTGTATTTTATTTTTTTATTCTTTTTTAAACAAACATATAAACAAACATGACAACACACGATAAGATATACAAGCATTAATTGTCAGGGCACATCCAATGGGATCACCTTTTGGTTAGTTGTTTTATATAAGATATACCCATAATACCTGTTATCTAAAAAAAAAAACCTACATACATATGCTCAGCTCGAACCCCCCCCTCCCGGACCCCACCTTGAGAAGTACCTCCACTATCCCTCGCACCTAACCAGACACTACCATTATAAGCTAGCTTTTATTCTCTCCACCACTTCTAACCACATTGACATTTTGGATTCATTGAGACCCAGAATTCTTGCTGTAGATATTTCATGGTAAATTACATCGAGATATGTAAGAAACCAAACTTTACGGCACATTTTTTCCGGTTGAAACCAGCGTGATGCGATCAGCTTTTTGGCTACTGTGATACCCGATAAAACCAATCTCTTTAGCTGTGGATTCACTGCAAACTCAAAAACATCATTCAACAGCAATACCGAGGGGTGTACAGGTATATTCCAAGATACGAGTTTTGATATTTGTTGGGTCACATCTTTCCAGAATGCCTTAACTGGTGAGCAGTCCCAATACATGTGCATAAATGTCCCTTCGTCCCCATTTGTACATTGGGTGCATTTGGAATCTTGTTTGAGCCCCATTCGGCACAGTCTTATAGGAGTCAAGTATGTCCTGTGAATATAGTTAAGATTGATTTGTTGATGATCCGGGTTCCTTGATGTAAGTCGGACATTTGCCCAGGCTCCTTGCCAATCAAAGTCATTTTCCAGGTCTGGTATATCCCTCCTCCAGACAGAGTCAAGTTGGAGGGTTTCATACGAGGACGTTAGTAATTGATGATAAAATTCTGAAACAAAACCTCTCGATGTCTCTCTTGAGTAGAAGAATTTGTGGTATCTGTGGTGTTCAATTGGTCTGTCTAATGGAACACCATGAGACTTCAAACATAGCTCTAACTGTTTGTGAAAAAGCCATGTGGACTTGGTGAGATTAAATTTTTTGCGTATTTCTTTATCACTACAAAAACCCTGTTTGTTAAAAATATCCCCTAATGAGTGTATGCCTTGCTCTTCCCATATAGGGAATCTTATAGGTCGTTTTCCAATTAAGAGAGCATTGTTATTGAATAAGGGAGTATGATTGTGCCATTCTTGTGGGTTAGGATTTTTTTTTTGTGATTCACGCCATATCCGGATCGCATGAGTAATTATGGGGCCAAATTTTCGTTCACAGTGCTTGATTGGTAGTTTAGTGTATGCTATGTCCTTCAGTCTATGTGGGGCTACTATGTTTTCTTCTATTTTTCTCCAAGATGCTAATGCTTGGGAGTCAAACCATGTTGTCAATGGACTTAATGAGTACGCCTTAAAATATAGGAAAAAATCTGGAAATGCCATGCCACCATCTGCTTTATTTCTCTGTGCGGTGGATCTTTTTATACGTGGTGGTTTGTTATTCCAAATAAATTTGTATGTGGAGGAGTGTAATCTTTTCCAGTAACCCTCTGGAGGGGGTAACGGTAGCATTGAACAGAAGAAGTTGATTTTAGGTAGTACATCCATCTTAACTATTGATATCCGTGCTTGTACTGTGTTCTTAAGTTTTGCCCATCTATCAAGGTCGTCTTTGATTTTGTTTTGGATTTTTGTGTAGTTGTGCTTCACCGTTTGTCTTATGGTAGGGAATATTTCCACTCCCAAGCATCTGAAATGTTTTACCATCGGTATCTGTCCTGGGAGGGTTGTATCTTTTTTTGCAGGGGTGTTAAGTGGAAGGAAAGCCGACTTCGGCCAATTTATCTTAAATCCCGATAAATCACCAAAGTCCTCAATCAACTTGAGCAGATGAGGCAATGTGGTGTTGGGGTTTTTCATGAACAATATTACATCGTCCGCATATAAACAAATTTTTTGTTGTGTGCCCTTGATTACGATAGGTTCTATGGATTGGGATTGTCTTATATATTGTGCTAACGGCTCTAATGATAGATTGAACAGACCGGGACTAAGAGGACAACCCTGTCTGGCAGAGCGTGATACCGGAAATATTTCAGAGATGATTGTGCCTGTTATAATCATGGCCGATGGGTCTTTGTATAATACTTTAATCATATCGATGAATCCTTTTCCTAACCCCATCCTTTCTAGCACTGCCCACAGATACGACCATTCCAGCCTGTCAAAGGCCTTCATAGCATCCAGGGACAGCATCGCCTTAGGTATGGTGTCCTCTTTGTCGGCATCAAGTACGTGCAGTATACGTCTTATGTTCTCAGTGATCAGGCGGCCTCCTATGAAGCCAGTTTGGTCCGGGTGAACTAAAGACGTCATATGCTTTTGTAATCTGATGGCTAATACCTTAGAGTACAGTTTGATATCTGTTCCGAGGAGGCTTACAGGTCTATAACTACCGCACTCGTTGGGGTCTTTGTCTTTTTTAAGGAGGACTGTTATGAGTGCAATATTGTCGGTTTTATGGAAGTTCCCCTCCTTGACTGAGTATAAGATCATATTTAGTAATAAGGGGCCAATTATGTCCCAACAAGAAAGGTACATTTCTGATGGGAAACCGTCTCTTCCTGGAGCCTTACCACTTTTCATTGCGGTTATGGCCATCTTGAGTTCCTCTAGTGTGATCGGTATTTCTAACTGTTTAGCATCATCCTCTGAAAGTTTAGGGAGAATAATTTGATTAAGAAATGTGTCCATTTTGTTTTGATCGAAGGTCATTTCTGATTTATATAAATCGGAGTAGAATACTTTGAATGTATCGTTTATTTTTACAGGATCTGTTACAAGTACTTGTTGTGCTCTAATGGTAGTTATATCTGCAAATGTTGCATTAATTCTTAATCGCATGGCTAATAGGTGGCTGGGTTTGGAACCATGGGAGTACTGCTGTTGTCTTGTGCTGCGTATTTGTATTTCCGATTGTTGTCTGTATATGTCATTGATCTCTATTTTTAGTACGTTAACTTGATTTTCTAGTCGAGTTGAGTTGTTGTATTTCAGAGAATTAAATAACGTTGAGTAAAGCGTTTCCAGCTCATCCAGTTTTGTGTTTTGATTCTTGCGCATTTTGGAGGAAAAGCTATCCGTGAAGTCTTTGATCATTCCCTTTACCGACATCCATATTATTCTGGGGTCTTGCACCGAGTTTGCATTCTCCCGTTGGAATACTATAAGAGCTTCTTTGAGTTGTGTAATGAATTCCTTGTTGTTAAGCAGCAACGAGTTAAATCGCCATCTTGGGGCTCGGGAGGATAGTATACCAAATGTACCTTTAAGGAGTAAATAACAGTGATCTGATAGTGCGTTGGGTATCATTTCCACTTCATAATTATCAAATAGTCTCTGTGATGCAAAGACATAATCTATTCTGGATAGTGTCTTATGTCTCGCAGATCGACAAGAGTACTTTCGGGTCGTGGGATTAAGTAACCGCCATAAGTCATTTACACCTGTAATCTTTGACCAATCCTTTAATGCCTTCGATGAATTCTTTTGTTCGCTGGAAAAGGCGAGGTAAGATTTGTCTATCCTTGGGTTCCAGATGGCATTAAAATCCGCTCCTATTATAAATGAGTAATCGGGAATGTCTAACATTGCATTGGTTAGTGTAGTGAAGAAATCTTCTTCGTACAAATTTGGGGCGTATACCGCTATCAACGCTATTTTCCTGTTCTTATGTTCAATCTTAGCTATAGTTATCCGACCTTCTACATCAGACCATACTCCCTTTAGTACAATATTCAACTTACGTTTAACGACTATTGCTACACCCCGAGTTCTCGTACCAATAGAGGAGTGACTGATATTATGGTATATGTTGTCCGCTAATTTACCTATGTCTTTCCCTAGAATGTGTGTTTCGCTTAGCAGAGCAATGTCCACATGTTCTTTTTTCATCAGTGTGAGCACGCTTTTGCGTTTAAGTTGGTTATTTATTCCCCCGGTGTTCCATATCATTATATTCAAACTAGCCATAGTCTATACATGTTGCATTGTAATTTTTGGTAATGCTTCTAGAGTGCGAGGCAATACTAGATATACATCCCACTAGTGAGGTCCCGTTGAGAGCCGAGCTTAAAAACATACATATATACAAATAAAAATCCCCTACCCTTCCCTCCCACCGAGAGTCGTACAGGATTGTGTTCCATGAACACAACCTTTGCGTATGACTCTCTCCCTTGCACCACCGGATATCCCAGAATGATCCAATTATCCTTAACATTCCTATGTATACCATAGGATCTAACACTCTAAATTCTACCATAAGTAGAATGTCGACTGTGGCTTGGCCACTTACCCATAAAAAATAAATAAATAAAAATTTAAATGAGATAAACTAAAAATAAAGACCAAAAATAAGCTTCAATTGTCATGCCTTAATCACTTACATTTTATATGAACTTGTAATTTATAGTAATTTATAGTAACCCATGAATAATATGAAGGTATTGAACTGAAGAGAGAGCCTCAATAAATCAGAGAGAGCGGATGAAAAAGAAGAAAAAAAAACAAGTAAAAGGAAGAGAACATTAACTTAGATCTTAAAAGAGCATTGCTATGCTTAAACATCTAAAGTATTAATTGGAGAAGTAGTGAAATTATTTCCCATTAATAAAAAAACAATTTTTAAATACGTATATGCAGCATTTCCCCCGACCGGGGTGGGCGATGATCGTTGTGTAGAGTGATCTTTCAGCCGGCCGGCTATGATGGCTCTGTGGTTTTGCATCTAGATAGCTGTTGATTATTCCCCCGAGGGGCTTCTGGTAGAATGAATGACCACGTATTGCTGATATTCCAGAATGCTCCATATATCAAAGAATGCTTCGATGTTCTAGATTATTCCAATATGTCATTTTTACATTGTCTGAATGTTCCAGTATGTTCTGGAGTGTTCCAATCTTAAATCCAATATGTCCGCAATAATATACACGTCGGGGAAAGCATTCAAAAACTCTGAGCACGTAGGTCTCTCTGTCCCAAATCCTCGATTATTAAAGGTTGTACTATATGGTGACCTTGCATAACTGAGATTTAAAAGGCCATTTATACACTATTCTGCTCCTGTTCAGACAGGAATTTGGCTGCCTCTTCAGGCGATTTGAGGAGAACTTTTGCTCCTTGTTTGTCGACGACGCGAAGTATTGCAGGGTATATTAGTAGGGGTCTGTATTTCCCCAGGTATAGTTGAGACATCACCGTCTTGAACTTGGCACGCAGTTCCACTACCTCACGACAATAATCTTCAAAGCAGTGTATTGGTACCTCCATGTGTTTCAGATTGCCTTTCATCCTGCGAATTTCACGCATAATCATTTCTTTTATTCTGACTTGGCGCAGTACAACTAATATCACTCTGGGCTTAGCGTTGTTGTCACTGGAGCGGGGTCCCAATCTGAAGCACTCATCCACCTCCGGTATTTTAGGAAGGATTCCTGTTCCCAAGATTTTCTGTAATTCTGTGGCAAACTCTTCAGGGTTTTCACATCTCACTGATTCGTCCAGACCGACAATGCGAATATTCAGCCTGCGTTTTTGATATTCCATCTCGAATATTTTGGCTTTCTGTTCTTTATTGATTCGCGTGAGCTCCACCGTTATTTCGCTGAGCTCCGTCTTGATTTCATTGTAGTTCCCCTTCATCTCAGCAGTTAGGTTAACTGTGTTAGCCTCTACTTCCTTGTAGATGTGAGTGAATTTGATTTCGTGGGCTTCCACTACTTTCTCCAGAGCCTCGGTGCGTTTATTCTGTGCGTCGGCGTCCGCTCTCAGCGCATCAATTTTGCCTTCAATAGATTCTTTAATAGCATCTACTTTTTGAGTTATTATCTTCTGTGATTCTGTGATCATTTCCTCCATTCTCTTCTCCATTGTCTTCCCCATTTCCTCCATTTTCCGGATGATATGTTCGGTATCTGCGGAGGTCTTTGATGGGGTTGAACTTGAAGCGGCCTCTGTCAAGTCAATACTTTCTGCTGTCCGCTGTACGTATCCTGGGTCCCGCGGCGGGACCTCTTCGACTGGTTTTGGGTCTTTCTTTGGGTCTTTCCTTGGTGGCATCTCGATTCTTTTGGTCAATATAGTTAGTTGATAGTCTCAGTTGATATATGCGTCAAGTTTTAAACGCATTAATGGTATATAAATATGATTTTAAAACGAAAAAAAAATAACGGGTGAGCAGCTGTGTCACATGCGACCTACTCCATTCTAAAGCTAAACCGGAAGTCAATTGAGACCATCTTTAAGGCTCTGGCAGAGGAAGGAAGTTCTGTGAAAAATGACTACGCAGTCCTGGAGGATAAGGTGTACCGAAAAACACAAGGACAAGATGGACAGTGTCATTATCGGGTCTATGTCCCAGCAACCCTGATTCCGCAGGTCCTCCAGGCTTACCATGAGAACCCGCTATGTGGACATGGGGGTATCTTCAAAACCTACAAGAGGCTTCAGGAAGTGGCATTCTGGCCAGGAATGTGGACCGATGTCAAGGCACATGTTAAATGCTGTGTGAAGTGTCAGAGCCTGAAGTCCGACAACAGGAAGCCTGCAGGAATGATTCAGCAACATTCAGTTAAGGGACCAAATGAGTAGCTAGGAGTGGATATAATGGGACCCCTTCCACGCAGTCCAGAACAAAATTAGTATCTTCTTGTCCTAGTGGACTATTTCACAAAATGGGTGGAATTCTTCCCCATGCGACAAGCAAACTCACAGACAATCGCCCGCATACTGAAGAAAGAAATCTTTACGAGATGGGGTGTGCCAGATTTTATATTGTCAGACAGAGGATCACAGTTTGTGTCGTCTTTATTCAACGAGCTCTGCGAGAAATGGACAGTGACACCCAAACTTACGACAGCCTATCACCCACAGACGAACATGACAGAACGGGTGAATCGCACTCTGAAGTGTATGATCTCCTCCTACGTGGAAGACAACCACCGGAAGTGGGATCAGTACTTACCAGAGTTCAGATTTGCCTTGAATTCGGCAGTTCAAGAAACCACAGGAGTTACCCCTGCAGAGTTACAGCTTGGAAGGAAACTGAACAGTCCAATGGACAAAGTCCTGAGAGGCAAGTCTCTTCCTCCTGATGCTCAGGCGTATGATGTGGTTCATCAGCTGAAGACTCTCCACGCCAAAGCCGAGGAAAGTAGTAAGAAGGCTTGTGTGAGACAGCTACGGAACTATAACAAGAACAGGAGGGATGTCAGTTTCAAGTTCCAAGAAAAGGTGTGGGTAAGGAACTTTCCACAGTCCAGTGCAGCCAAGAACTTTACTGCCAAACTGGCCAGCAAGTGGAAAGGACCCTATCGTGTAATAAAACAAACTGGTCCCGTCAACTACAAAGTTGTACGAGAGGACACTGGTGGAGATGTGAGAACAGTACATGTCTGTAACCTCAAACCTTTCTACCCTACAGCGGAGGATTTGGACGAACAGGAAAGGAAGGAGGTCTTGGAGATATTAAATGAAGATAGCTCAGAGGACGAGTTCCTGGGTTTCGAGTGACTGGTGTTCACCACCAAAGGTGGTCTTTCACAATGGGGGGAGAGTGTAACAGAGCGGCTTTAACCTGCCAGGTAAAAGTGCGCCTGTCCCTTTATGTCTGTCAATTACGGATGCGCTCATCTGGGATCTGATAGCGGAAAAGAGGTGAGACGTCAGACGGAGCGGGGTTGGCCTGGTGAGACGTGAGACAGGAGACGTGCGAAGTCAGGACGCGGAAGTGAGAGCGGCGAATTTGAATGTTGTTTCACTGAGAAGACGTGCAGCCGATGTGAGGAGCAGGAGAACGTGAACCGTAGTTAGTTAAGTTGAAAACGCGCCAGTAAACATTACCTAACCCGGGATGGATGACCAACGGGGATAGTCCGGACGTCTACGACCTGGTCATCTTCACCCAACACGGACTTCGGTGCGGTAAAGTACGCGCTGCACTGTTGGTTGCGCTCCTGTGCCGAGGCTGTGACGCAAGCGTCTCCGACTCAAACATTCCCCTCTCCAAGCTTCCTAACGACGGCGACACATAGCCCAGGCCAAATGCGCCTCTATCTCTCTCTCTACCCCTCCAGCCCAAGCCAAACATCTCTCTCTCTACCCCTCCAGTCCAAGCCAAACATCTCTCTCTCTACCCCTCCAGTCCAAGCCAAACATCTCTCTCTACCCCTCCAGCCCAAGCCAAACATCTCTCTCTACCCTCCAGCCCCAAGTCCAACGCCCTCTCTTTCCCCTACTCTCGCATCACACACCCACACACACACACACACACGCACATGGAAGAACACAAGATGGCAAGATACAACGTCAGGAGAGCAGTAATAGAGGCAAAACGGCGTTACAGGGATAAAGTTGAACTTCAGTTTGAACAGGCTGACTCTAGAGGCATGTGGCAGGGCCTCAGAACAATGACAGACTACAAAGGCACCCCCCTCAAACTGAACAGTGACATCTCCTTAGCAAATGATCTCAATTCCTTCTATGCGAGGTTTGAGGCTGTGAATAACAACACCAGCCTACAAACCACGGCAATGTGGGGGGGGGGGGGGTCTGCTGATGGAGACTCAGTGTTCAGGGTAACAGAGCATGAGGTGAGACGGATCTTTAAAAAAGTGAATATCAGGAAGGCAGCAGGACCGGACGGCATCCCCGGCCGCGTCCTAAAAGTCTGTGCCGACCAACTGGCCCCGGTATTCACTGACATCTTCAACCTGTCCTTGGAACAGGCTGTCATCCCCACCTGTCTGAAGAAGTCCACCATCATCCCTGTACCCAAAAAATCTACGCCCGCTTGCCTCAACGACTACCGCCCTGTAGCCCTCACCTCCATAGCCATGAAGTGCTTTGAGAAGCTAGTGAAGGGCTACATCTGTTCCTCCCTCCCCATCAACCTGGACCCTCTGCAATTTGCATATCGCCCCAACAGGTCCACGGAGGACGCCATAGCCCATGTGCTGCACACAGCAGCATCACACCTGGACAAGAGGCAGGGGAACTATGTGAGAATGCTGTTCATCGACTAGAGCTCAGCATTCAATACCATAGTCCCCTCCAAACTCATAGCCAAGCTCAGGGACCTGGGCTTGAACTATGACCTCTGCCAGTGGGTCTTGGACTTCCTGACGGGCAGACCCCAGGTGGTAAGAGCCGGCAACTGCACCTCCTCATCCATCACGCTCAACATAGGGGCCCCCCAGGGCTGTGTTCTGAGCCCCCTCCTCTACTCCCTGTAC